>NC_089475.1:342500-685000 GCF_001720195.1 Cryptococcus depauperatus CBS 7841 | reverse complement strand
TTATCACCTCCCCGTATGCGGTTTTGTCTATCCAATTATGCAGACGCTCATCATAAAAACAGGGGCAGACACTACATATCTATTACGGTTACGAAAAAGCACATTCATGGGGAGAGATGGCTAAGCTAAGCTACCCAGACTACTGTCAACGACATTTTGCGAGAAAAGGAGGAATGGGTATGTCAAACAATGCATAAACTGTGTTTATTAATTCAAACCCCTTGTGTCTCAAGATGCCTTCAAACGGGTTAGATGGCCACCCTTCAACCCATCCTTTTCCCTTTCCACCTACAGAACAGTTTCCATGACTACCTTTGGATAAGTCTTTGCTGTTTGGAGGACAAAGGATAATCCATAGAAAATGGCCATTTCCCCTTGCATGGACACGGAAAGTATTCAATCATTTAAAAGGAACTCGGGTGCTTGTGTCTACCCAATACAAAATCCTGACCCATAATTGCCTTTAGGAATTGCTTTGTCTACCACACTGCCATAAGATAATTAAACACTTGTTTCTCCACCATGCAAGCCCCAACCTGATCCCAACTATCTTGTATTCCTTGCCCTCGTCTTTGGCGCCGGTCAGTTGAATCCATCATCTCGACCTTTACCACTCCCTCGAAGCGCATCTGAGCCATGTGGCTTGCTCCTCAGACCGTATTACCTCTCCTCGGGCTCCTCTTGTTCACGCATTGGGTGGAAGCTGCCCCGACCTGCCAACGAAAGACTGCGTCGGTGCAGCCGACCAGTACCCAAACCCAACGTTCTGACGCTGGCGCCAGTTCAGGTAGTAGTACCAAGATTAGCGATGTCGTTCATATTATCCAGACCCAAGACCCGTCTACTTCCAGTTCAGAAACACAAGGATCAGGAGACGGGACGACGGTACATAAAACTGTTACCAGTTATGTCACCAAGACTGGAACCCACAATGTCAAGGTGAAGCAGACCAACTCGGGGAACAGCCCTGTCATATCCAAGTCAGAAACGGCCTCGTCTAGCAGCCCCAACGCTATCATTTCTCCCGAATCCACAACCTCAGTAACTCCCACCACGACAGCTACCACGACAACTACCACGAAGCCAGAACCCACCAAATCGGAATCACCGCCAGACAATGGCAAGTCCAAGATGGGAATCAGTTGGCCGATACAGGAGGAAGATGCTGCTCCAGTTGCAAAGTTCTTTACCGACAGCTCTGTAGGTCTGCGAAAGCTACTACCACAGCTGCTAACTACGACTGCAGTCGGTGGCATGGTGGTACAACTGGAACAAGAACTGGAACCAAGGCTTGCTCACCTCCAGCGGTGTATCCATCTCTGGAGAGTTTGTTCCTATGCTGTCGGTATAGTCCTTCTATTGTCGTATAAGCCTGACCCAAAGCAGCTACGATCCCACATTCTACGACAATAGCGATCCTCTGCAGTCCGGATTCACAGAGATTTTCGGTTACAACGAACCTGGTCAGTGTCTCCAGCGTGTAGAGCGTTGTTGACACTTTATAGACCACTACGATCGCAATGTTGCAACCACCGTTGGAGCTGCAGCCGCCGCCGAGATGTGAGTGGTGGCTTATTATGAGAGTCACTGACATGGGCAGATGGAAGAAACAAATCACCGCCATCCGCTCAGCATACCCAAGCGCCAAGGTCTACTCTCCTGCAGTCGCTGGCGATCAGTCATGGCTGGATCAGTTCTTTGCTGCCATCTGCCCTTCCAACTCTGCCTCCAACGCTTACGGCGACTGTAAGTACAAGCCAGACGGACTTGCAGTGCATGTGTACGACACCAGCGCAGAGGCGTTCAAGGAGAGGATGAGCGGGTATTATAAAAAGTTTGGATTGCCCATCATACTTTCCGAATATGCTTGCCATGTGAGTCCATGTTCGATGGCATGTTGGCTGACAGAGTAGAACTTTGGCGTTGCTGGGACTCCCAGTGCGTCCGACATCTCTCAATTTATGGCAGAGACGACCAAATGGTTGAACGAGCAGAGCTGGGTCGTGTAGGTGTATACAGGATTGACAGTGTTGGCTAACAATGTATAGCAAATACGCCTGGTTTGGGGCAGCTCGGAACGAGAAGAATCTGGGTGGTGTACCAGAAGGAAACAGGCTGATGGATGCCAGTGGCCAGTTGACTGCGTTGTGAGTTGGATGTTTGCGTCTCTATACATGGGTACTGACGGGTGGATAGAGGAAAGCAGTATATGAATGGCGGGCAGTCGGCGTAGGGGAGGGGCAACTTTCCGGCATGTCGTCTATGGTTTGAGCTACAGAGTATTCCAATCGCATAGATAGAAGGTCGTATTTCTGGGCTGGTGTATTGGATATAATCAGTATGAATACATGGTCTGCAGTTCATGTCTGGTTCATCTCAATACTTGTCAAGAATGCCTTCCGTGACAGTCTGGCAGTAGGACAAGTTGACAGAGATTAGCATTCACCGCAACAGCAATGAAGCGTGCTAGTATACAGCTGAGATTGCATATAATCATTGTAATAGGCGCAAAATATTGAAACCATGACAGCGTAAACGTACAAACATCCAGTATCGAGCATTGTTAAACCATGATGGTACAATGGCCACATCAAGCGCCACATCTCTAAACTCTGTGCCTCCCTAAACATATTCTGACCAATACAGCACCTACTCCCACACCCACAAGAAAAATGTATACAGGCAATTCCCTTACTTTCCTTGGTAAATGATCACCCTCGTTCTTGCCCAGTCCCAGTATATCAATAAACGAAACATCGGTCTTAGCTTGAATGGCATTGTTAGAGACTGAACTCGTAGAGTGTATAGACGTCACACTCTCAACTTTTTGCTCTAATTCTCGGACTCTATCCACCAAGCGTTCCACTTGTTTTTCTATTTCCGTTCCCTTGACCTCTTGTTCCAATTTCCCAGAGGTTGAAGCTTTAAGCAGTTTTTGGGTAATGGGTTGTGTCGCACGCAGCGTTACACGACGTGCAGTCTCCCAGTGTCCTCCCTCGATCTCTTCATGCTCATCATCTGCATCGCCAACAAGCTCAAGTGGCTGTCGATAAGGGCGACGAAGAGATAGGCCGATGGTAGGATAGCGTGTGTCATCAGACGGCTCATCATGATGTCTAGAATGGCTTTCAGGAAAGTGGGACACAGAAGGTGTCTGTGTGTGTTCTTCCGCATCAGCAGGAATCAGATCAGAGAAGATGTGAAGTCCTGTAGATTTCGGACTTTCAGGAGTAGGGGTGACCGATTTCCGGTCGCCATTTGAAGGCTTTGAGGGGTTTTCTGAGGCAACAGAGAAGAGCAATGACTGACCAAGACTGGATGTATAGGATGGTGGAGGTGTCAGCCCTGCCGTTGTATCTGATAGAGCAAAGTCGCTCAGAAGCTCTTTGACAGGTGACGCAGGTTTGATATTTCCGTCTGCTGAGCTCTCCGCCATATGGATCTCCCTTTCAGCCAGAAGCTCCTCCATTACGGGGCTTGTCGTTTCACTGACACTGCTCAGGCTGCTTGTCCCACTAGTTCGTGATAAATCCGAAGCATCCGAAAAGTTTCTTTTTCTTCCATATCCTTGGACATAGTCTTCATGCTGAGAAGGCATGACAAGAGAACCTGTCGCTTCCCACTTCCTCCATCTTTCAATTACGCTTTCACCTGTGTGTTGTGCTACAAGCTTGGGTGCTTCATGCTGATCATCGCAACCTGCATCAGATGGTGAAGATGCTAAAGCAGAGCTACGAGCATCATATGCGATGATCATACGACGGACTCCTATGGGACCATCGTCGTCAGAAAATTCTTCCTTTTCCATCAGAGTTGGCGAACGAGAAGACAACCTGGTGCTATAAGCAGTTGCATTGAAAGTACGCCGTAGTTGACGAGAAACTGATTTCAGAAGCGAAATAAATGGCGGCGCTCTAGATGTACTACTTCTGAGAAGCGCGTCAGGCCATATCATCTTCATACGTCTGAGGACCTACCCCCATCCATCTGAGCTTCCGTCTAGAAATATTTTGCCAGATACTCGCTGCCTCAACACCCATACTTCTATATCCGATATGAGAGGCGCTGGAAGTACTCTACCTGTACCACCCGGGCCGCCTGTTTGAAGTTTGTGACTGAGATATTGGGACAGTTCAAAAGCTAACATTTGCATATCAGAGAGTTTACAGCATTATGCTTCATCGGGGCTTACGGGTCCATTGTTCCGGATCCAACTATCATCCACAGCATCAGCTCATCCGTATCAACAGCCTGGAGCCAAAAGCTTACGGGAAGTTTGATCTCTTTCACTTTTCTCTTCTCCTTTCCGGGTGTCAACCAATCGGGCAAAGTCTCACTCCTCATTTTTCCCGTTCTCCTACACACGCTGGGACTATCCATGCTCCATCTTCTGTCTTCTGTTTCTTCCGTAGACTGATCGATTTCCTCGTTCTCTCTCACGCTTAAGTTACTTAAACTCCGGCTTATTCTATGAGCAAAACTCGGAGTTGACGGTTGGACAGGACAAGTACTACTGGCAAGACCCAAAGAAAGTGTGCTTTGTACAGCATCAATATACTGTTGTTGAGCTGCAAAAGGTCCTGCAGACATCAGATTTGCTTGTAGAGGCGTTGTTTCTATTATTATTTAAAAAATGGAAGAACAATGAAAGAAAAAGAAAAGCAAGAAAAAAGAAAGCTGTAAAGAAAAGCAGACGCGCCGGTTTTGTTTTGATTTTACCATTCAGCACTTTGTTTATCCACACAAAAAGTGTATTCAAACGAAAAAACAAAAGTTTAAAAACACTGCATATCACTTGAAGCCCTTACAAAAGGCCTGGTGAGATAGAATATGCATCTATGAGAACCTGTAATAACTCAGCACAGCTTCCAGGCAATCTCTTCACCCAACTTCATAACCTCCTTCTTCTTCCATATTCTTGTCTTGGTCTCGATTTTATTTTTCGCCTCTAAAACATGCAACGTTGGCCGAAGGTTGGTTTCGTATCCTGGGGAGAGATAAACGGTCAGAGCAAGAGCGGCAAAAAGACGATGAGCTGAGCGTTGATCAGCTTTATAAAGGTTGCAACGCCGATCTCACTTACCAACATCCTCATCTTCTTCTCGAGAGATGGCCTCGACAAGTCCGCTGACGACGTCGATTTCCCACTCCACTTCTACAGTTTCCTCTCTACTACCATCAGCGACGCTTTTTTGCCGCCACAAGCCAATATTGAAGGCTACGCCTGCAGCAGCACTTCTCACTCCAATATCGGGGTAGAGCAGTGATTCTACTAAAACACCAGTCAATTGCTCAGACGCGGTGGTATTCCCATCGCGAGCAAGAAGAAGGTTGCTCAGTTCGCTAGAAGAGGTGAGGTTGGTAAAGAAACGGAGTACTGTGAGTATGAATGGTTTGGGTGTACCGGTAGGGTTGTGGGAAAGAGCATTGGAAGCGGATGTGATGATTGTGGTTATTGGTTCGGGCAAAGTCGACACAACAGAAAGGCCTAAAGAAAGAAGAGAGTTTGTAGAAGGCTTGATGATGGCCAGACGCCACAGATCGATGAGCGGGAACGTCTCTTCTGACTTGAGGACTTGAAAGATTGCCTGGGTAGCAGAGTACCATCTCTGCAAAGCTGCTGTTGACTCTGTCTCTGACAATATTTTTGTATCTTGTAAGAAAGGCACAAATTCATTTCTCAGTATCCTGACGTCTCCTTCTTTGCCTTTTCCACTCAAGAACCCTTCAAGTTTGCTTAATAAAGCATCATAGTTTGGCTTATTGACAGTCGTAATGGGCTTCTTTGGTAAACTCTCTATAGCCGGCAGATAAACCTTGCGATGAGGATGTGTAGGATAGCACTCTTCCATAAACATTTCAATCCGATTTTCCAACTCTTTCTTGGCTGCACCCTTCATGTCTCCGACTTTCTTGCCGTCTTTGAAAAACATAAATGTAGGAGTCGCCTGAACTCCATATTGGCCTGCAATTTCCCTGCCCTGACCAATTCCCAGCTCAACTTCAACAAACCTCGCACCTCTAGCACCATATGTTGGAGCATAGAGGGCGGCGATTGATTCGTATACTGGCTTGATCACCTTGCATGGTGGACAAGAAGGAGTGTTTGTGAAGTTGACGACGACCGCCGAATGCTGTGAAAGGATTGAATGAAAGTTGGAGGAGGAAGAGACGAGGGTCAAGGGGGATGTCTCGGGGTTAGGAAGAGCCGCGGATGTCTTACTTGGAGTAGCTTCAGAAGCCGAACGGGCAGAGCCGCCTGCTTGCGTCGCCGCATGAGACGCGACGGATTGCAGCAATGCAGATGCAAGCGACGCAGACCCAGCAGACCCAGCGGCCGGAGCAGGAACAGCGCCATTCGTTGGCACTGCCTTATCTGGAATAGGACGCTCGGAAGGAGGACCGCGAAACATTGCGTCAATCTGCGGCTTCATCATTTGACCAAAAGGAGTCGAAAGAAATTCTGAAGGAAGACCTACAGAGTGATTAAGTGCCACAAGATCACCACATACTCTGTCGCATGAAGTGACTTACTACTGATCCAAGCAGGAATTTCTTTGCTAGTCAGGAATCCGATAACGTCTGCTGTAAAATGATTGCAGTTGAAATCTATCAAATGATACTTGCTGGGCGTGTACATCTCTCCTAGACTTGCAATATATTCGTTAAACGTATCTTGATCGATGTGAGTTTCGCCAACATCGATAATGTGTAATGGAGGGCCATGGTGGGTAGCGCCAGGCTGAGACTCAAGGATGCCTTGCCCATAATATATCTCTCGGCCAAAAACAATGACGGATGTATGCCTACCAAGACTTTAGATAATGCCAGATATATGTTAAGGAATGGACGTACCAAATGCCGTCAAGTTGCTTGCCCGTCAGCATCAAGGACATGCTCTTTGCTAATCCCTGCGAGATATCATAGACATAAAGTTGAACTTTTGCCATTTTGACTGGGTTTAAAGGCAAAAGCTGTTGAAAGTATAAAAGAGAATGAGAAATAATAATAATCAGCGTTTCTAGAAAAATCACGTTTCAAAAGAACTTTCAACGCCGACGGGCATCTTCCTTGACTTATTTTCTTCAACATTTATTAATGAAGACAGAATGAAGCTTTAAATGGTGCCAGAAGCCTATGTATACATTTCATTTATGCATAGCAGTTATCATAGGAGCTTAGGATCAGGCCTTCTTTATATCTGTACTTATTTGGTTTAATATTGGGGGGCTTTTGATTCAAGGCAGAATACGTAATAGATTATGGAATGTGGAGCTCCGCAAATATTACGTCTTCAATGTCAATATCGTTTAAACTTGATTTTTCTTTAAAAAAAAGTAATCTTTAGATTTTTTTTCTTTTTTCTTTTCTAATCTTTTATTTAACTATAAAAAAGATTTATAAAAGTTGCAACAAAATATGTCTGGGAAAACTATCTTTGTGAGTGGCTGATGACCAGTCGGCTCATTCATGTTGCTTACTTCTCTCCATCAGATCACAGGAGTTACCGGGTACATTGGCGGAACCGTCCTCCAATCCATTATCACCTCAAAAAATCCTCCCTCCAAGATTATTGGCTTGATTCGAGACTCGACAAAGATTAACCTTTTCACCAATCTTGAGCTTGCCAGGCAACACAATGTCACCCTTGTGCCACTTCTCGGTTCGCTCGAGGAGCATGACAAGATTCGGGATGCAGCTTTTGAAGCCGATGTCGTTGTTTCTTGTGCCAACGCAGACGACTTGAAGGGTGTCCAAGCTATGTTGGAGGGCATGAGGAGGAGGAAGGAAAAGACTGGTCACCGGCCGCATTTGATTCACACCAGTGGTACCGGCGTCTTGGTGGACGATGCCAGAGGAGAGTACCCTACTGACACGGTGAGCTTGATCCTTACTTGGGGAAGAACGTTCTGAACAGCAAGGCATGATAGATATACACCGATCTCAATCCTTCTCCTGCGACTCGTGTCTCTCCTGCTCTTCACTCAGTCACTGAAATTCCTGTGACAAATCCCCATCGCAACGTTGACTTGGAAATTGTTCAAGCTGACCAGGCTGGCGTCATTAAATCATACATTGTCCTGCCGTCTACTATCTGGGGCTGTGGTCAGGGCGAGGTCTACGAAAAAAGTCTTTCCCACGCCACTTCTCAACAGATGCCCCTATTGATTGAAATTGCCATCAAGAGAAAGAGAGCTGGTGTTGTCGGCAAGGGTCAGTGTGTTTCATCAGAGGTGTACATGGCTGACAGAGACTTAGGCGCCAACATCTGGCCTCATATTTCTATCGTTGACCTCGGTCATCTCTACAGGCTTGTGTGGGAACAGTCTACCGTCACAAAACCTGTCATTGGTCATGGACCAGCCGGTTATTACTTTGGTATCTCTGGCGAGTATACTCTTTTGGGGGCCACCTCCGCTATTGGTCAATCTCTCGCCAAATACGGTGCTCTTCCCAAAGGCACTGAAACTTCACCTACGACATTCACCAAGGAAGAGATTGATCTGTACTTTGGTGGCAGCTGGTTCTCTGGCACAAACTCTAGAGGTGTCGCAGACAGGAGCAAGAGCATCGGATGGAATCCAAAATATACTGACGAAGAACAATTCTTTGAGGATATCGATCAGGAGGCGAAAAGAATTAGCCAGGCACTTTTGAAGCAGTAAATATAGATTTTCTTCAAAGATTTGTAGCGATAGTAAAAAAAAAAAAATGCATTAATCGCGTGATCATAGTGAAATGTCGATGCTGATACATGCAAAAAACGAAAAAACTACAGAGCTTCTTCGCCATCATCAACGCCCAACTCTTCGAAATTCTCCAACAACTCGTCCATATCAATTTCAGGGAAATCTCCTTCTTCCTCCTCATCATCCGCATCGTCCATTGTTGACCCCTCAATACCGTCATCCACTTCCATCCCGCTTTGCACTTGTTGTACTCCAGCTCTTCGCTTGCCACCTCTCATACCTGAACCAGATTTCTTGTCCAGGCCCATCGTCGCATCCCCATCCTCTTCTTGAGGGTCTGCCTTGTACAAATTGACAGCAGCACGCATTTCTCTGTCTTCTTCCAAATCTCGTAAGAACAGTTCATAATCCCTCTCCACATTCCTCTGATCAACGCCACCTTTTCGACCCAAAGCACCACGACCGACTGTACCTTCGGCAATATCTTCGGCTTCTTTGGCAATAGAGCGAAGTTTCCAGTGTCTAGGCTTGGATTTTTTGCGGCGATTAGGATATGTCTTCTTGATCAATATTACGTCGGGGATACGGGCAGATTCTAGCGATTCGAAAGCATCATGATTGAAGTTGGCATGAGTGAGATGATAGCCCAAGACGGTATCACCTGGTTGCAAAATACCACCGAGATGGGTTCGTGTATGATAAATGCCATCGTCGCCCATTCCATCGTCGTCCACAGTACCAATGCCACCGCTGGAACGTGTGACTTGGCAATCTGCCAAAACATATTTGCCCCTTACAGGCCCTGAGGCCTCAACATCAAGAACAATAAATTCGACAAGATCTGAGACGGTTGCGAGAGAGTCAAAAGATTGACGCCAGTAAACTGGAGCAGAAACGTCGGTTTGTTGAAGATTCATAGGATCAAGAAGATGCAAAGTGTTTCCCACTCGAGAACAGATGAGAAGAGGTCTATATCTGTCAGTGTCCAGCTTCACGTCGATGTTACAAATCACTCACGAAATGTTACCCCATGATCGAGCAAGAGCTTTAGGTAAACAGACCAAATCATCTTTACAGACAGGCACAATTTCCACGGAATAGGTAAACTTGTAATTGGAAGTGTTAGAGTGAGTGTCTGAAGAAATGAGTTGTTCAGAACCCTTTACACGGACAGGTACGACACCAGCCAGAAACTCAGTCATCTTGATGGCATTATTTCTCTCAGTGTAGAAAAAGTCCAAGCCGTCTCTCTTTTCTGCAATATTGATGGTATCTCTGGAACGATACGATCAGTATCTTCACGGGTCAAATCAAGTAGCAGCTCACTTGTGCGCATTATGCTTCAAAATCAACTGCTCCAACCATAAAAACGTTCTTTTGTGAGTAACCTTTTGTCTAACTTGTACACTGGCCTTCCAGGTATTCTTAGCAGCCAGCCTGGTACAAGATGGACATTGGCTGGTATGAACGACGAAGGTAAGCTCAAATGTTTGTTGAAGGACGGTATGAGCCAAAATTTCTTTTTGAATAGTAATTTTCAGTTTGATACGACGAGAGTGAGGTTCAGTCCAGACGAAGGAAGCATCAATAAGGCGAACTTTCATAAGTGGGCGAGCAATTTTCTTCAAACAGATTGCTTTGAATAACTGTTAGCGACGCAGGGAATCATATACAGCCGTGATAAAGGATAGCTTACCAAGCAATTCTCTAGACTCGGGCTGAACAGCAACCCAAGTATTTGGTGGTGACAGAAACCTCTCGCACCCTCTACAAAAATTCATCGTAGCTTCTTTGGGAATGCCCTCTGTGATATCTACTGTATTTCTAAGACATCCAACACCTATATACCTAGAGATTAGCCAAATATAACTTTAATATGACCCGGACGCCTGACTTACATAGACCAGCACCATTTGCACTCGATATTACTGCCCCACAATCAGCACAGAGGATATATGATTCTTGTCCAGCAGCATCTGGTATATAGTCCATGGCCACCATGGTGAATTTTCCGCCTTTTGACAGTATTGATGAAATAAATCAATCAATTATTTTGAATATCTCGAAATGTTGAAATCTTTATGTAAGTGGAGGTCGCCAAAAATTAAGTGGCAAAAATTTAAGTAAACCCTCACTTAGGTATACGCTTTTGTAATAATATTCAAATACGAAACCAATAATGTAATCAAATTATGACAAAAAGGTATTTAGGTACTTGATTATGAGCAA
The DNA here is from genome assembly GCF_001720195.1 of Cryptococcus depauperatus CBS 7841. Lineage (NCBI taxonomy): Eukaryota > Fungi > Basidiomycota > Tremellomycetes > Tremellales > Cryptococcaceae > Cryptococcus > Cryptococcus depauperatus. The sequence goes on along the minus strand of NC_089475.1, from coordinate 674,081 downwards.
AATTAGACTCCATTAATCTTGGCATCTCCGTCTGACTCTTCCCGTGCCTCTAAAGCCGCTTGTGCAGCAAGGATAACCTTGTCTTCCTCAAGCTGATGTATGTCAGTATCCGCATAGGCAATAATGAAAATCACATACTTGTTCAATAGAGACTATCTTCTCCCTTCTTCTGTCATTCAGTTCGGCGTATCTAGCTTGCAAGTCTCTCTCCCTTCTTTCGAGGACAGCCACCTCGTCTCTAATCTTTTCTAATCTTCCTGGTACGGCTGCCTCTTCAATACCCTTGAGCATAAGGAATGTTTCCAAGTCTCTTTTGCTTTGAAGAATTTCTTCCATCACTTCTAGAATGTTTTTCTTGGTCTTGTCGTTCAATACTTGGTAGCCACCCAGTTGTTTTCCAAGCTTTTTCTCAGCCTTGGCAGCTTTTGTGGCCTCTGCAATGACACGTTCTCGACAAGAGTCCACCATGGCAACATAGTAAGCCGAAAGTTGATCGGATGAAAGGGAAGATTTTTCAATCCACGATCTGCTATTCGGATTAAATATGAGGTTTTGACCTTCCTCTGCCCAGGCATTGACGAACGCAATGCTATCTTCCTCGGCGGCCGCGCCAATAGCCACCCTTATCTGTTCATCTGTGGCTCCAGGCAATTCCATAATGCCAGCCAGTTCGATATGAACTGCCTTCTTTGCTTCCTCAACATAAGTGTCTTCTGGCTGGTCATAATCCGAAGGTGTTCCGCCAGGAACTGAAGTACCAGGTAGAGGATGAGCAATTGAATCATGCTTCATTAATAAAGCAACTTCTAGATTGACGAGCTTGAAAGCTCTTGCCATGTCTTCATCGGTTTCGGTTTCGACCGCGTTCAAATCATCTAGGATTTTGTAAGTGTTGACGTTGACAGGTCGTGGTAACCCCTTTTTGACAACCAAACTCCTTCTCTTAAGTTCTCGGCGTTCCTCCTCTTCTCGAGCAGCCTTGAGTTTAGCATCTCGTTCAGCAGCGTCCTCCTCGGTTCTAAGTTCAGTCGTTTCTTCTGCCTCATCCTTTTCAGTTTCAGCAAGTTCAAAGTTGTTTTCAGGTTTTGGCAGCGCTGCAAAGCCAGCTTTCAATGCTCGTCTGGAATCCACTAGCCGCCTCTTTTCATCTCTTGGAGTTTTGCCCCATGCACTGCCTTCATTGATGTTGAGATCATCTCGATAAGGAGTAGCACTTATACCAGGAGTAGCATGGCTTGGAGTGACACCGTTGCCACGAACAGGGGTAGCCAGAGGGTTTGGTGTAGCAGCAACACCATGTCGAGGTGTGGCTCCTTCAAAACCAGTGCCTGCTGTAGCACCATGGAGGGGAGTGTTCTCTTCACCAAGCAAAGGAGTTTGTGCAGCCATAATATTACGAAGATTTCTAGCTTCTGTCATGATGTTGTCTTCTGTATGTTCATCAGCATACTATCACAGTGAGGGCATCGATGACTGACCTTGAGGCGCCATTGCTGGTGTTCTTGCCATCTTGGCCTGACTCAAACTCTCATATTCTCCCAACAAGCCCTCTGTTGCTTGGTTTCCTTCTCCGACCAATTCTCTAGCCAATTCGCCAGCCTGCCCAATTTTGACTATATCCTCCAATTCTCGCTCGCCAACTTGAGGGATAGGGAGGTTCAATTTTCGTCGTCTGATAACTTGTTCTTGTTCTTTGAGCTTCTTGATCTGCGCTTCTCGAGCAGCAACGAATTGTTGAGTCTGGTTAGACTTGCCGTCCTCCTTCTTTTGACGTTTTTTACGTTCCTCAATCTCATCAAGTTCTTGTTTGCGTTTGCCTTCAAGCGCTCGAAGTGTAGAACCAACCGGAGCATCATAGACTTTAGCGTTTTCCTCAGTGACATCGTAAAAACCGGGTGCAGGCTGCTTTTCGAATGGAATATCGGCGTTGTAATCCATTCCCTTCTTCTTTGGTTTGGCTCGAAGATTGATACCAGCAGCCTTTAATTCTCGCTTCTTTTGCAAAAACGCAAGTCGTCGAGCTTCTTCTAATTGCCTCTCGCGAGCCTTTCTTTTTGCTTTTTTCCCCTGAGTGTTTGCTAATCTAGCTCGCGCCTCGGAAAGCATTTCCTTCTCTGTGCGATGTCAGCGATTTGTGTCAAATAACTGAACCTTTATATTTACCATCATCGTCCATATCAATGGGATCAGGTCTAGCAGGTCTCGTTTCTGGGTCAGTATCAATTTCTCCAGGCTTTATTCCCCTAGCATCTGCAGCTGGCTTGCTAGCCTCATCTTCTCCAGCTCCCAGACCCAGCTCATCATTATCCCGAGTCTCTGCGTCGTCAAGGAGTTTTTGATATCGTTCGAGACATTGGGTTGCTGTCCGGCCTACGATAGGGGCAATAGTTCGCCACTGTGTGGGCATGAGCTTCGCTAGATGAAGTAGTTTCTCATCTTCAGTCTTGAAGCGATCAAATCAGTGAGGTTGACACTTCTTCTCAACTCTTGCCAATCATACCTTTGACCACTCTACTTTTTTGATAGACGGATCCAGCCACTCATACCATCTCGCTTTACATTGCTTTGGGGTTTTCCTGACCAATAACGAAGAAATACGAGCCCATTGCTGTAACAATTTAGAATATACCACACGTAAGGCTACACTTTTCGACTTACGTTCTTGCCATATTTTGATATTGCGGCTTTCAAGATTTCATCTTCCGTGTTACGCCACACACCACCCTTGACAATGACTCGCTGCGAAAATATCAGTCTCATCGTCCATGAATATACACTTTATGGGCATATACATACCATAATGACAAGCTTGGTATTTTGTAGTCCTGAACTTGAATAATCAAGATGCCGTCCAACTCTCTGTTAAGATCACCTTTTTTACCCTCAAAGCCAACCAGATTCAATCCGAAGGACAATTGGGACTAAATTCAAATATTTCTATTGCAAAGTGATTAACAAAATGAGATTCAGTGCAGGCATCCATCATATACTCTCTCCAGGTGAGTGACGGAATTTCGGCGTTGTAGTGATGTGGCAACATCTCTACGACTGCTTTTTGACGATAATAATCTTTAATGGGTTTGCGTTCTACTTTGTCATAAACAAATTGAGATACTTTTCCATATTTTTGATACTTTACGACTTCTCCTTCTGTCACTGGTCGCAGAGCTCATAGCATCAATCAAAAGCCTCAACTGTCAAGTCATTTCTCACTGCTTGTGTTGTAAGCAAAGATGCAGCTACAAAAATGGCATTTAGTGATTACATAGACACCAGTCTGCACAGTAGCACTTTGTAAATAACCCTTAAACCCAAACGTAGAAGAGAAAACAAGATAAACAATTACAGATTCTTCTTTCTGCTCTATAGCACCAACTTTCTCCTACACCATATTATTGCTCCGCATAAAGAATCAGTTTTTGTCCCTCTATTCTCAGCCAATCTTTCAACTCTTTGTCATCCTTCAGCTCCTTATATCCATCACCACTGTCCATTGAAGTTCGATAACGTAACATCGAGACGCTAGGGCCTAATCTCGCTGTAACCTTTTCGAATAATTCACTGAATGTGATGCTGGAATGCACACGAATGGCGATAAGATCATCTGTCGCTCTGTCGTAGATCTTGATCTTGATATAAGGTGGCAGACCTGCTTGAGGTGTAGTGCCTGGCGTTGTAGGGACAGTAGAAGTTGAGAGAGGGCCACTTGTGCCCATACCCCATGACGAGGATGTCGTAGCTGTCGATAATCCACCGGAAGTATAATGAACGGTAGCCGATGCACGACCAGAGACAGGATAGGTCGAGGAGTCAGGTCGAGAGGATGTATTTTGACATGTGTCAATTGGCGGTAGAGGGGAAGGACCACGAGAAGACACGGATTTCGAAGGAGCATGTTGTTGGTAGGTTGGAGATTGACGATATTGTACGGATGATTGCGAATGATGAGACGCAGCAGAATGTGATCTTGTACCGGCACTCGGTCTGTACCGGTCTGTCTCTTCATCTAATTTGATATCCGCAAGTTGTTCTTCTAGTTCGCCCATCGCATCATCCCTCGACTTCTTTTCAAAATGATCACCATGTCTTGTCGCAAAGAATGTTCTAAAGAGCTCATGGCGCAGTATGAACCCTGCACCTTTAATCTTAAGGTCAAGCAATTCCTTTACATAAACGTCGAGCTCATCACGACGATACTCTGTCAATTCGTCATCGATCTCATAATCAACAGGGCCAGGCATGTAAGGTAGGATACGCTCTGGTGTAGTACGCCCTTCAGCGGAACCTGACCGACCGGCCTCATAAGGAAAAGTGTCGAGAAGAGCAATTTGAAAGTCGTAAAAGTCTTCATAAGAGCGATATAGACCAAAAGCGTAAGCAGAAGCAGTATGGTCATCCGGTACAAAGGTAACTTGAAGTCGGAACCAATAAACGCCGTTTTCATGATGGAATGATGGAACAGAGATAGAAATAAGATCTCCTGGTGGTAGCATTTCATTTCTATTGGGAACATAGGATGGTCGTTTTAATGAATGTTCGGTGGGCGCAGGAGTGTGAGGGGTATGAAAAGAGATCGATGTGCCGTTGCTTGTATTGACTGCAGTTGTACCGGAGGCACGAGAGAGGGAAGACTGGGAAGCAGAAGGACTAGGTCCTTGGGCTGGTGCATAAGGCGAATTTGTGACTGATTGACCAGGAGCAATATCAAGTTTTCCAAGAGGAATTGCTGCTGCCTTGTACTCTGCCGTCTTCTTTTTCCATTCCTCAACCATTGGAACCGCATTGGGAGCAATTTCTATACGTTTGCCAGTCTTGGGATCATGAACCTCCACGAATGCAACGGGAATAAGACCAGGGCCACCGAGACGACCGATAGGTTTGGCAACGAACCTAGTTGCAGAATAAGCTTAGCGTTTTTAATTTTGGGGATCAGTCACCTACCATTCATGATTGCTCTGTGCCATGATGACGATGGGCTCTCCCTTCTTTGCTTCCAACTCATCCGGCCTTTCAGCATGGAAGTCATACATGACAATAGCGTATACGCTGCCAAAAAGAATCAGCCAGCACATCCATCAAATGCCCAGCAGCACACATACAGGCCTTTTCCCGACCGGAATTTATCATCTGATCCGGGTGGCGACACCATTGGAGGTGAAGCTGGGTTGCTGGCTTGAAGTATGGCAGAGGCAGATGGCGTGCCAGGCCTGCTGCAGAGAGTCAAGTCTAATTCTTTAATAGAGAGGAACCGAGTCGCGTGCTTACCTTCCCTGGTCAAAAGATTTTTGTCCTGTATGTCTTCCGCCCTTGACAAACTCTTCGAAATCGCCTTTGGGTACCAAGCCTCTTGCACCAGTGAGAGGATCTACAGACAGGTTGTCAGCTATCCCACTCTTAGTCATACGCGTCGCGTCGCGCTCATCATTTCAACATTACAACTCACTCAAAGCCTCGTACCAAATATCCCTCTCTCCTGTCACATACCAAAAATCACCCTTGTTATAGCTCAGTTCTTGTGGATTCAAGCTTTGATGTGATGCCAGAGCCTTGATGACTTTTTGTGGAGGAGCCACCTTGTCTGACGGCCTCCCCATACCACCATGAGAGATTGGAAGAGGAGGCGAAGGCTGAGTATAATTATTTGACTTGTCTTGGTTGAGCGAGCGCCTGAGAGACTTCATCCTTGTTGCTTGCTATCGACAGGCGATCCGTTGACAACTTTTTTTCCTCACTATGATGGAAAGAAGAGGAATAAAAATGCTGGAAAAGAAAAGAATTCAGAGGTTTATTGTTTTGTCCCTGTACCGTAGGCGGCGACCTCCACGTTGAGCGATCGTCCCTGAAATTTGTAACAAAAAGAGAAAAAAAAGACGCCGACTTTGTTTACAAAACTGAACCTATGTATATGCATATGTATGGCTAATAATACATTGTGTATAAACACGAGAGTTCAAATGAGATGGCTTACGACTGAACTTGAAGTCTTTGGCCGTATAGATAGCAACGTATGTCGGCATTTCGTCTCCTATTTCCGTCAACTGTTTTCGGTGAATCGCTCATCCTTTTGGGATGGGTGTATGCCTCTACCTTTCTGCGTAACTGACCCTTCGCGTGGAGATGCTATCCAGCCGCAGCTTTATAGCGAATTAACATGAGAGTGATGTCTGATAGCTGGAGATCGCATGACTCATATACTGGTAGCAAGAAGCTCCCTTTCCGTTGATGCGAGTGGTATATAGACTGGCAATGCATGTGGGTTTTGCTTCTTGATATGAATAGCCTAATAGTGCACGCTGGATGAGTAAAGACTTGACTCTGCCGATCACAAACGCTTGGAGGCTGCCCAGCAAACATTCCATGCTGCATACCGTGGGTTAATTGAGACGAAAAAGGTAAGAGAGGCAAGTACAACACAAATTCACATGCCGGAACGGATCTGCCCTATCTTTTGTGATGAGGAATATACCGTTGCGGGGCACTTTGATGATATCTGCGACAGGAAAACAAATCACTGTGGTGACTGTATCTCATCAACCGACGGGCCAGGCCTGCCTGTCTCTCCTGTCATTTCAGACCTGAAACGGATGTGGATCACTCAGGCCCTATGAGTGTAAAGGAAGGTATGCTTGCCGGATGCCAGTTTCGATATGTAGAGGTTGAAGGCATGTTTGGTGTACGCTATGTGACCTACGAAGCGTAAAAAGATTGGACACGAGACGGTTATTCGTGACTGGTTTTTCGTTTGTCAATAGATGACAGAAAGGCAAAAGAGAAAAAGAAGATAGAAAAGGAAAATTACAAAAAGACGTCATAAAGCCATCTTTGTCGGACGCGCCACTTGGATCGCCTTTTTCGTAGCTTCGCGACAAGTCATTTCGGTAAATTCAGCTATTTGCTCTTTTGCTTCTGCTTTTGCTTTTGCTTTTATACATTGTCGAAGCAAAAGTTTGAGCCATGTCGAGCATGGCTCAACAACCGTTATCGCCCCAGTCGGTTGGTCCCCCGTGTTCTCCCTCAAGGCAAAGGCAACGGAGCAACACATTGAGAAGAATGCCTTCTGCAAAGGTTGCGGTCTCCAGCTATGCCAGTCCCCTGGCCCGCTTAGAGGCTAAAGGGCGAATCGTCCAGAGCCAGGTTGGTCTAACGTTGACGGCTGAAAAGACACAGCTGGTGTTGGACCTTGTGCTAATGGCGTGCAGGACGAGTTGACAAGGGCTTCAGCTTCAAGCACTGAGCCATCGAATGCGTTTCACACAAGAGAAGACTCGCCCCCAGTTCCAGCTTTGACATTCAACCTCTTTAGACATAACTCTGTTTTGTCCATCGACTCTCTGGCTAGCGATTATACCATGGCTGGACGGAGTGATGAAGATGAAGACGAGCCTGAATCTCCGACGACTCCCAGAGCATCTACTTCTAATTCCTTTTTAGGTGATTCTGTTGACTTTGGCAGGCCGCCGTCTGCTGCGTTAGACACTAAACTGCCACCATCCGCTAGTGATAAGACGTTGGCTAGTTTGGCGAGCGATACAACTGCCTCCCGATCATGCCCTCCTGCCACTAAAATGAGCTTCACAGTCTCATCGCAGCCCATGCCTTCAATGTCTCAACCGCAACCGGCAGCCGCCCCTGTATCGTTCAAATTTGAACCTGTGCCACCTCGTCGGACAAGAAGTATTTCTGGTTCCAATGCGCATGTGCAAGAGGTTCCAGCTGTTGTACATCCCGAGGAGAGAGAACTTTCCGACGAATGGACAAGTGTTCATGGTGAACAAGGGAGTGATTGGGGAGACGACAAATCTCAGTTTGAATGGGTAGAAACAGAGGGTCTACCAGAGGTTGAGAATGGGATTGACGGTAAAGGTGGCGTCAGAGGGTTGAGTCCTACCAAGCGATTATCGAGGTTAAAGACTGTGATGGGAAGAGAAGGAGGGAAATTGAGGAAACCGATGGTGATTCCTAGAAGAGCACCTCCGCCTCCTCCATCTGGCGCTTCTGCACCTGCCCCATTGATGAGGTCTCCGTCAAGCAGTAAAGTGCCCTCATCACCCTCGAAAGGGGCCCTGTGGCGAATGGCTAAACAAACATCACATCCAGTCATATCGGGGCGAACATCCAAGGGACATCAACAACTTGCTACGTTCTCGAGCAGTCGTCCGCCATTAATGATGAACCAACGACGTTCTGCCTCCCAACAAAATGATGATTTTCTTGTTTCTTCCCATGTACGAGGGCAATCACATCATAGTCCATTGATGGTCCCCCTTAAGAATGATTGCTCGTCATCACCTCTTGGCAAATCATTAGGAAGCCGACAGTCCCACATGTCGTCCATGTCTGGGTTCTCCTTCTACGATTTGGATAGTGATTCATCTCCTGCTACACCCAAGGCGGGCGTGTCTGAATTTGCTTTTCCAAAAGGCAAATACACGAAAGTACCTGTGTCAGTTTTGGAAAGAGAAGGAGAGATTCGAGAGCGGGCAATGTCTGAACCAGTTTCGGAGAACCCTATAACGCCTTTGTCACTGTCATGTTGGTCTGCAGACGATCTGGTTCATAGAGGTATTGAAGCTAGAGGTAAGGGAGATTTTCCCAAAAGTGCGTATTACTTTATGAAGGCGGCGGAAGCGGGCAGTTCTACAGGGAGAATATATTGGGGTGGGTTTTTCGTTTTACGGATGAACGAGCTGAAGCCAGTCTAGGATTGGCGCTCCGGCATGGTTGGGGAGTAGGCATAGACAACAGACGGGCCTTTATTGAACTTCGTAAAGCCTGTGATGAATCTCTTGCCGAGGGTGGCGTAACGTTTCACAATTCTCTAGGACATCAAACGCTCACAATTCAACAACGGAGATTCATGACTGTGAGTTGTAAATTTTGTCACTTTCTGAGACTTTGCTCGAGACGTTTTTAATGATATTGGATGGCTGATGAGAAGTCATAGAATGATCTCGCAATGGGCATGTTTGAAGTGGGAAATTGTTTCTTGGAAGGGATAGGTGTCAAGAAGGCTCCAGACGTAGCCTTGCGGTATATGAGATTCGCAGCTAATCTTGGGGATGTACAAGCTCAAGAGCGTCAGTAATCACAACCAAGATAAAGATGCTTGAGCTAACCGTCACATGCAGAGCTGGGCCAAATACTGTCCAAAGGCGGACATGGGATCAAGAAGAACATGAAGGAAGCAGCCAAATGGTACAGAATGGCGGTAAGTGGAGCCCATAGGCCTGTAGATCAAGCTCATACGCGCAGATTACACAAGGGTCAAATAATACTGTTGGGCTATCATGGGTATGGAAGGTGAGGCATATACAGTGTCCAAGATCTCTCTGACGTGTATGACAGGACAAGTACATGTCGTAGGGTTACGACACTATCTGAAAATAATATACCATCTTTCAACTCACCATCTCATCTGTACAGACTCTGAAATGACCGACGTGGATTCGCCAACACAATTCACGCGTATATAGAATATAGAACATATTGATGTCTCAGCGTTGTATGGCTTGAATGTATGTGAGCCGCCCTCGACAATACCTTGCATAGTGCATATCCAATTGACAACAACACGGCCAAGATTGGGCGGGAACTTCAGCTTCCTTTCCTGGTCAAGATGAGCTAATTAGTATACAAGCTTTCAGGTAGCCAAACCCCAATATTCTTTAAACTATCTTAATGCTTCGATATGCCTACCAACGAGACATCTATGTCTTCTGCACCATCTGCGTTGCTAGCCGCTGTGGATCCCTTGCTCTCTGCATAATGCATTCAAAGAAAAAATAAATTCTCTAGAGATGCCCAAAACAAAACATCCTTATAGTCGGAGATAAACAAGTGGCCTCCTATAAGCTCACGGTGGAGGTCCAAATCTTACAACAATGGCTATTTGTTGGTCTCGCTGTTTTTCTCTTTTTCAACTCTTTTTTGTTTTCTTTCTTTCTTACTTTCTTTCAGTCTTGAACCAAAATTTGAAAAGTCCCTGTCGCCTCTCGCTTCGCGCTTGACATCGAGATATACTCTGACAAGAGAGACCTTTTGTGTGACTCTGTCTTCAGCAAGCAGCGAGCGAGGAATTAATTCTGTTTCTTTACATCCATCGTCCATCTCCTTGTCGCTTGTTTTTCACTCTAGTCGCTCTTTTCGTTGCGCTCACTGGACTCGACACACCGAGACAATCACCTCTTACGGCTAACGCAGGATTGAACTCGTATTAGACGCGCACTAGCGGTTTAAACAGTATTGTCACCAAATCAATCTGACACTCTAGAATTCCGTGTTTTGCAAGCAGAGTGACTTATTAGCTTGCGTTTTGGTACGCTTGGTATATTGCGGCCAGACACATCGGGATGCCTGCAGTAGCTCATCATGAAGGCGCTTCAACCTCTCAACAGACGACGACTCAGAAGAAACGTAAGAGCGGGTCCAGCGCGAGAGATGAGAAACAATACATTGGCCAATGGAGGATTGGACGTACAATTGGCAAAGGTAGCTCCGGTGAGTACTGATGTGCCTAATTGTGGGCACAACATGGTGATGATTGACGTCGGTGCTGTTCAACATAGGTCGAGTGAAAATTGCCAAACATGCAGTGACTGGTAAATATGCTGCTATCAAGATTGTACCCAAGGGACTCATCCTCAACTCGAGAATGTCTATGTCCGAGGCAGGAGCCAAGGCAGACAAGGTTTTGCTTGGTATTGAAAGAGAGATTGTTATTATGAAACTCATTGACCATCCAAATGTCCTCAACTTGTATGACGTGTGGGAAACTAGTTCAGAGCTGTGAGTTGCAAATTTATGACAAGACATTGTGAATAACCTATCGTAGCTTCCTCATCATGGAATATGTCCCCGGGGGCGAATTGTTTGATTATCTTGTCAAACGCGGCCGTCTTCCTGTTTCGGAAGCTCTGCACTATTTCCAACAAATCATCTTTGCTGTTGACTATTGTCACCGATTTAACATTTGTCACCGGGACCTGAAGCCTGAAAATCTGTTGTTGGATAAAGACAAAAACATCAAGGTTGCCGACTTTGGTATGGCTGCTTGGGAAGCCGGAGAGAGAATGCTGGAGACCAGTTGCGGCAGTCCTCACTATGCTAGTCCAGAGATTGTCTCAGGTAAGGCATATCACGGCTCGTCATCCGACATTTGGTCGTGTGGTATCATTCTTTTTGCCCTTCTTACTGGTAGATTACCCTTTGACGATGACAACATTCGGTCCCTACTTCAAAAGGTGAAAATTGGCGTATTCGAAATGCCCGATGAGATTAAAGACCCGGCTAGAGACTTGCTCAAGAGGATGCTTGAAAGGGATCCAGAGAGCCGTATCACTGTGAAGATTTTCAATATCCTTTGCAAACATTTGACTGATCTACTCTAGATGCCTAAAATCCTGAACCATCCATTCTTTGTTTCTCGGCCACCTCGTCCCATTCCTGGTAGATCGCTTGTATCCCCGCCAAGTCTCGATGAAGTTGCGCGTCCTGTCAACTCTGTCACGGAAATCGATCCAGATATCATGAATAATCTCAAAACGCTTTGGCATGGTGCACCTGATCAAGAAATAATTGATAACCTCATGTGCAAAGAGCAAGTCATACCTAAGTTGTCATTGAATGGATGCTAACTTCGCTTCATAGCAAAACGTGGGAAAAAACGATTTATCATCTGCTTGTGAAGTACCGTAGCAAACATCTCGAAAATTTCAACACAGAAGAGGAGGAACTTGCGGCCAAAAGAGAGAGACGATCGGGTCGAAAACAATCACAGTCTTCGCCTGCAAAGAGAAAGGATGCCCCACGATCTGTCCCTCCGGTTCGACTTGTTCCCCTTGGAGAAAATGAGACTATTTCTAATACTCCAGCCAAACGCCCTCAAGCTCCCACTCCCAACAAAGCCTCTCGTAAAACTCCTACAGAGCCTTCTATCCCCAACAAGCCCTTGACTGCTACCCGAAACTCTACTGGCCCTCGCTCTTCTGTTGATAAGATCACTCCTGCTAATGATGACGATCCTCAAGCCGTTACCATTGTTCTTCATGGCGCAACGCCTAGGAAGGAGGTACCACCCCATATAGCCACCTCTTACCCACATTCTGAGGTCATTTCAGCTCCTACCTCGCCTATCTCCCTCAACGTCCCTCAAGTTGAAGATGCAAATTTGCAAATTTTCCTCAATCAAATTGCAGACCAGATGAACCGTATAAGTGTAAGGTCTTCTGTAGCCTCGCAATCATCCGACAACTCTGTTATCCTAAACAGCGACTATCAGGCTTGTCTTGCTTTTGCTGCCGGCGTAGGACATACAAATACCCAAATGTCTACTGTATCTAAATTGACTCCAGAAGAGCAGGGTCAATTTGAAGACGCTGCGGATGACCAGACTGATGTAGAAGTCGCCAGTATCCACTCTTACGCCGCGTCAATGGGTCCTCAACAAAAGTCTGTTGCTGCCCTGGGTTTAGGCAGTTCTCCAATGAATCGACCCGCTCTACAGTCAGTATCGGACTCTAAACAGCAACGATGGAGTTATGCCTCTTCTACTGGCTCTTCTTACAGAGTCACTTCCACTAGTGCTTACTCACCAATTGACTCACCTCAATACAAATATGGTCACTCGGACACACACAGTCCTACATATCAGACTGATCGATACTCTTTTCATCCCTCGCCATCTTTTGCCACTCGATCAGCTCTTTCTGCTACATGGTCTCGCCCACTATCGTCTCATCCCGTCTTAGATGACCCAGTGGAATCTCTCCTCCAACGGGATACTTCGTATGTTATCATTGAAAACTCTGAGCTTCCCATGGATTCGAGTGTCAGTTCGTGGGGCAGCAAATCCTCGGGCGGTTTCAGAGCCCATCGTAGTCTTGATGGATTTGGAAAACTTCGGAGGAAGAAGCTTACCATCGATCCCGTCCCATACTCTCCAGATAGCGTTGGCCTTGCATCTGCTGCGTCATCTCCGTTGAATTTTAATACTCCTAAGCGACCATGGTTCATGAACTTATTCAGCAGTAGAGCGCTTGGAGGAAAAGTTTAGGGACAATTACTAATTGAATTTTTATTCGTCACTGCATCGATGAAACACGCTTCTAATGTGATGATATATATATACCTGAATGTAATATCACTGTCTTTTGTCATTTCTGATATCTGGAAACCTTGAGAAATGATGCAACATATATGGTGTGTTGACAGTCAGATCAATTCTCTGCCAGCAGTTGTATAATGATGTTACTTGGCATGCGATTCTTTTGAGACGTTAGTGGTTTAGTTTTTGGCTAGTCGGATCTTTCAAATTTTGGCTTTTATGTGGTATTCTAAACTCCTATAGTTTAAGAGTATGCAAAAAAGATAGTATATATTTTTTCTGACTTGGACAACACTCAGTGTTGATAGGTTATTGTCAAGACTAGGGCAAGGTAGGGACTAGGAATGTCCTGGGACGAGATAGGGCTTCGATAGGTTTGCTTTGCTGGCACTAGGTGAGCATACAGTAAGAATCATTCTCCAAGGGGCGCTGATATAGAAGCGGAGTTTTTTATATTTCCAACATTCCAAGTGCCATAGCTTTTCCCTTGGTTCTTATGTCCATTGTGCTAATACTGTTTCCAGAACCAGTCTGTGGACCATAAGTCATAGTTCGCAACTTTGTCAAGAACTTATAAAAGAAGTTAGGTTGGAAAAAGCAATCCTATATCTACCTGTACGATTGAATTGACCTTAGCTATAGGACCAACTAGCTTGATGGATAAGTCAATCAGGCGCAGTATATCAAGATAGATGTTTTCTCTCGAGGATTCTTTTATACCTAATAGCATCAGTTTCAGAAATATTGTTACTGCCGCTGCTACAACCTTGGTTAGACCAAGACCGTTGAGGCTTATTTGCATTCCTGAAATGAGATTACTTGTGCTTGAGAGCACAAATGTGTGTACTATTTGACTCAGGAGAATCCGATCCTATGGTGCGACCATGTCTACTTATAACATCGCTCTGGTTAGCCGCTGTGTCATTAAGGTTTCAGTGCATGAGTCGATCCATAAATAACAATCAGATGCCATCTCTGCAAGTCTTCAAGTCATGATCTGATAGACTGGTATTCGCTAAAGATAGCTTAACTAACAAGCAACGATCACCTGACAAGATAACTAAATATATTCTTTGTAGAAAGTTGATCTCTGAATGAAGAGCAACCTTTCCTTGGTATCATTCATACCTATTGCAAGAAGCAACCGATCAGTAGGATGTCAATCATGAAAAAGAACGAAATTTTCTGACCTTTTATCGCTGACACGACCATCTTTTCTGTTCAGGACAAAACAGGAATGCAGCTCTCATTAAGGCAATTTCGAGCATTTTCAAGAATAGCAGTACATGTCTTCACCCCTTGTGGAATAGTTTCATGGCTTGCCTTGTTTAGATCACGGCTTGTCAGGTTTTGATAAATGATTAAAACCCATCGCTCGAACCAAGATGCCATAACATCGTGGTTGGGATTGTATTATTATGTATTGGTTATATTCCATGCTATGAGATCAAGGCCGTGGTATCATGATTATGAACTTGATGATAAAAGCGCCTTGTAGGTCTTCCTTCCATTGTTTCGTAGCCTTTCGTAAGGTTGGTATATCTCAAGATTCCAAGTGCTATAGTTTCGCTGTGACCAGACAGAGGTGGTATAATGACTTGCAACGGTTTTCTTGTTGTAATGATTGTTTTGAATAAATGTAAGAGGTTTTTATATGTTGTAATTGAGAATGTTAAAATGTGACCGTGGGAAAGTTACATGTTGAGTGAAGCGCGCCAGATTTGCTGACATTTTTGCCTTTTCAATTGCAATCTTTATCTTTCCTTTACATTTCTCTTTTGTATCTTTTATTCCAACCAATAGATAATCGAACAACAGTTGAGCTATCCTTGCGTCTTCCTTGGGTGCCAGGATTGTTTGAAAAGACTGTATATCCTTTTCATCTCTTGCCAAGCATTGATGTGGAAGAATGCTTGTTCTTTGAGCACGGCATTAGACGATTTGATTTCTGGTGCGACTTGCTAATTCCTCGAAGACGCTTACGCTCTCAAACAAAACGAAATATAGGCAAATCTCAAACAATATATCTGTCCAAGAACTATACCCAACATCATTCCATTGATACCAGTATTGAAGAGTAGATAAAACTGACCATCGCATATTATCCGAGTCGACCTTTTCGCAACTGGATTAGTATTGCCTCAAAACTGTCGCCGAAATAGTTTGGAATCACTCTTTTACCATGGGTCTTCCCTACATCAAACATGACTACAATTCACCGTTATTCGTCTTGGGGGATCAAAGTCGGCCTTTACCTCAAACGTACGACATTGCCGCCAATTTATCAAGTCATTCATTCCCTCGGTCACTTTGGTCAACCAACCAGTGGATGTCTAAAGCTGTTTCGGATGGCAAGACTTTCGCTGATGATCGATTAATCAACGTTGACGCTAGCGACATTGATCACGACTCGAAGAAGCAGCTTCCGGTATTTCCGTTACCTCTACCTCTTGCGATTCAAGACGAGGATCTCGTGAGGCAGGTCTTCACACATAGCAGCTGGTACGAGAATGAAAAGTCAGTAGACGTCTTTGGATCCAAAGAGAAAAGTAGAAGCCTGGAGGAATTGGAACGCGTTGGTGCGAGTATATTGGGAATGTTTGTCATTACCTGGTTCCATGAGGAAAAGTCTGAGTTGGAACCTTGGATTGCTAGCGTGAGGCTGAGTCTGTATCAGCATTCTATGCGAGCAAGATGCCTGACCAACCTTATAGAGGATGAAAGCTGCCCTCGTTTCAAATGCGACTATTGCTCATATCTCTACCTTGTACGGTTTACCCAACCACTTGATAGCCGATCCAGACTTGCAATCAAGTCTTATGGCGCGGCTAGATGTTTGCTCTGCCGTGTTTGAAGCTTATATAGCAGGCGTATATCTTTCTTTCAATGCGTCAACTCGTAAGACTGAGGGCCTCGGACTCATCCACAATTGGCTCAAAGCAACATTTGAGCCCGTTGCCGAGTATTATGAAGAAAATATTAGAAATCGTCCTAACAAAATACATTCATTGATGAAGAAAGCATCGGGTGATCCTCTTCCCACTAATGAGGAAACGCTGGAGATTGATAAAGTCAGCAAAGGAATCACAGCAGTGATCTTTGCCTACGCAAACATGTATGGAGCAACAATTGATTGGAAAGTGTATACGGCTCAAGCGTTGGATGGTACGTTATATGAAATGAAGCTGTACATCAATGGCATGGAAAGAGGAGCAGGAGTCCGAAGATCAAAGAGGGCTGCGATGGATGTGGCTTCCTACAAAGCATCCAAAAGTCTTGGTTTATTAGGGTAGCTGGTGTGATAAAGTTTAACTCTGGTCACTGATTATAGCCTTGGTTGTTTCAGCAACCATTACAAAGTCGAGAGGCGCCCTAAACCTCTAGTATCAATGTTAAACCCAAGTTCTTACTGTAACTATACACACAGCTTTCTCAGTAACTTGCATGTATTCCGTACCTTGTGTGTATCTTTGTAAAAGTCGTCACATGTCGTTAAGCGTGGTAAATTACCTTCAATTTCAAGCTTGTCTATCCAAGACGATTCATTTCCCTCTTTGCCTTCCCCAACTTTTTGCCAGTCTTGTCCACACCTTGCTCAATGCCATCCAATAGCTCGTTCTGACTCTCAAGCTCCATATGTATGCCTTCACCCATTTTTTTCTGAGTCTGCAATAGTTGCGATAGCTCTCGAAGCTGGTCATCTTGTTGAGATATTGTGCTAGTCTGTAATTGGAGTAATTGTCGATCATCCAGAGGTCGAGTCTGTTCAGTTTCTTGTGGCAGCTGTTTGGCACCAAAGACACGACCGGTAGGATTAATGACAGGCATGGCACCAGGCATCTTGGTCCCTGAGGGCGCCCAAGGCGATATAGCATTCGCAGCCCTTCCTCCGGATACTGCAGCAAACTCAAGAGGAGCAGTCCGCACCCCTGCCTCGGCCATTTTCTCCAGTGTCTGCTTCTCCAGATTGAGCTCCTCTACCATCTCCTCCCGTCTCTTAATCTCTCCTTCTCCCACTCCATTCAGTCCCTTGAGTCGTTTTCCCAACACTGTCAAACGCTCTTCCGCTCCTTTGAGGTTTCTTTTGGCCTCCACGCTAGCGGAACGGGCACCGCTGGCATTGGACATTCCTGCTAAAGCGTCTCGTTTCAACAACAGTGATCTTGCGGAACGTAACAGCGTTGTTATAGCATCGTATTCCAGCATCCAGGATTGAGGTGTAAGTCTCTCGTTTTGGAGAGCCATCTGCGAGGAAGATTTGGATGTTTGGGAGGGTAGAGCAAGAAAGTCAGAAAAGGTGTAGGCAGATCGCCAAATGGATGATTTTGTGGTTAGAATGGAGCGCAAGTAGTGCTCAAGTAGGGGTTTACGCTCTTGAATCTATTATAATCCGGCGGATTCAGTATACTCGAAAGCTTGTATGAAGAGAAAGATAGATGCTATACCATTTTGTCATTGCTTTTCCCCCAGCCCAGACCCCATGTTTTCGGTGGTAACGCAACAGGTGGCTCCTTTCCAGTTGAGGATTTAAGCTCGTCATGCAGCGAAACGAAATCGTTATAACGCCTCGTAACTGTCCATGTCCTTGTAGGAGTAGACACTTGTGAGACATGTCAGTTTCGTAGATGAAGGTCTCCCTTACGAGATGAGACAAAGACATTAACGAACCTTGGATAACATAGATGGTATGGGGCTTTGGATCATTAGCTTCTTTTGTTGATATGATTGAGATATTTTGAACATCCGACATGGGCCAAAAGTTTGTATTAGAGATGAAATGATGAAATAAATAACATTGAGATGAAAAAGGAGATTGAAAACAGTTGCGATGTCAGGTCGGTCGTGCCTGCTGAATGTCGGTCAAATCCGCCAGTGGTGCATTTCGCATCATGAATGAAATAAAGATACATTGACAATAATGCTTTATGTCCGTCCCAAATGCAAATCCATCTCGATGCCAACTTCCACTTCAGTCTCTGCTCATGGATCCACCTTAACTTCCTCGATGGCCTTGGTAACTTCCTTCACATTTTCCAATGACGCAACTTGGTTCTCTTCGTCGACAAAGTTGCCCTTGGTGGGGTCGAACGTGTTTACTGTATTGTCGTCATCACGCTTGATAGTAAAGTCCTTATCAGCAGTGTCCGATTGCTATATTCGTCGTAGAGGAACTTACGTATCGAGCCAGCATTCTGGAGATATCCCAATCTTCGTCTCCCGCATCTTCA
This sequence comes from Cryptococcus depauperatus CBS 7841, assembly GCF_001720195.1. Taxonomy (NCBI): domain Eukaryota; kingdom Fungi; phylum Basidiomycota; class Tremellomycetes; order Tremellales; family Cryptococcaceae; genus Cryptococcus; species Cryptococcus depauperatus. The sequence continues at coordinate 655,751 of NC_089475.1, read as the reverse complement.
TCCGCTTCTGCATATAGCTCTCCGCCAAATTCAAACATGTCTTTTCCAGTCATTCCTGTCATCTTGCCTGCTGCCCGCTGTGCCGCCTTGGCCTTCTCCAATGCTTCCGATTCCGCAGCCTTTTTCTCCAGGCGGTTCTTCTTCCATGTTGCAAAGGATTCCGGGGTTACAGGAGTAAGAGGAGGCTTGAGCTTGTGTCGTTCAACTTCAATGAATTGTTCAAGAGAAATTTGCTCCTTTTTGGCTTCTTCTTCTTTCTTCTTCTTTTCGGATTTCAAGACAAAGCCTGGCGGGAGAGCGTGTCTGTATTTACAAACATCTCCGCCGTTGGGCTAAGGTTTCAATGAAATTAGTAAGTGCCTTGATAAACGAAATGGGCGATAACGTACGCATTCCCAGCTGAAGAGTGCTTATCAGCAACTTTCGGCTAGTGTAGAGAAAAAACACTGACAACCAACCATATTTCTTATCCTCAATAGCTTGAATAAAGTATTTGCAGACAATCTAGTTCTTCGTCAGCCTATATAATGAGCTTTGAGGGACCCTTGCTCACATCGGTAGCATTTGTTTGTTTTCGGCCATTCTCCAAGATAACATTTCGAAGTTTAGCTTCATCCCAAGTGTCCATAGAGTCTACATAGACCGTGTGAACACAACCCAAGCATGATTATCAGAAACAAACCTTTAGCTTTCTCTGCTCTCTGATCTTGATACAAGTTGATCTTTTCTACTTTGCGCTCAACATTTCTGTCGTGAGAGAATTTGCATTTGTTGCCTGTAAGAGTATGTTAAAATAGGTGCAACAATATCCTTTGAATGAAATGCAGACCTTTCTCACAATGTCCGGCTTTGAAGTATACACAGAGGACCTGTACGTGAATCAGATCCATGGCTTTCGTTGTTGTCTATCTGACTCACAGTTTTTGGATCTAACAAGATAGCTAATCAGTATATGACTGTCGAGCACAGCAGATACACCTACCGGTTCCAAAAGGCACCTTTTGAGCTATCTGAGCTGTCTTGAAAAGCTCTGCTTCCATCTTTTTCTTTGCCTGAATAGCAGCCTTAGCCTCAACAGCTTTTTGTCTCTCCTTTTCCTTGGCTTTCTACAGTTATCCTCCGTCAATATAATCTTCTACTCCGTCGATCATGCCGGGGTAGCATGGAGTAAGGTCAACCCACGTCAGACTTGTTCTTCCCAGCTTCAGCCTGCTGCTTCTCTACAGTCTGGACATATTTTTGAACCTGTACTAATAGTCAGCTCCATCCTACTACGGATAACGACATAGCTAATGTTGATACCAGTTCCATTTCTACAGGCTTTATATGTACTAACCTTTGCAGACTTGTTTTTGTTTTTCATACCAAAGGTCTATCCATCTTGGATCAGTTTGCCTTTTCCACTGCGTACCAGAAAAATCTTGCCTTGTCATCCTTAGCTTTCGGGGGCATCTTGGCCAGATACGGTCCTGCCGTTTGATAATTTTAGAGGTAAAGTATATTTACTTGCAAAATAATATGTTGCCTATGTTATATATACTCTCACCAAACCTCTATCCTTTAAGAATGTAGATAGCAATAAAGTCAAGAGAAGAAAACGGATACTCATATAAAAAGGTAAACTTCAAATGTTTCAAGGCGATATCAGGCTCATATTGATAGCATATCACGTGACTTGAGTCACAAATATACAAACCTCTTACACTCTCTCGTTCATTACGTAAACCTCCACATTCGCTTTCCAACGTCAGAATTTCTACAAGTGAATCGGAATTTGAATATTTTACATGATAAAAGTTCAATCAACATGAAAGTAAACATTTCTCTCGTCATTAATAGGACGTCAGCTAGGCAAATCAGAGCTCCCTCGACCGACAGATATCTTGCCATACATCGTTTCTTCACCCGCCAGATGGTGATACCCATTGCACCCCATTCCACAACTTATACAGCTACTCGCCGATTCCATTCTAACGATTTGTTGAGACAACGCTGCAGTAACTGTCGTCATGGTACCAGTACTTCATCTCCCAACCCAGACAACCCAAATCTGCCACAGCGTGGCCATGCGCAAGATTATGCTCCATTCATACGGAGACTCATTCGACAATCCAAAGCTATCACTCTCAATTCGCCCCATCGACCGAGCAAAGAGGAGCTTCTAGCAGCAGCGAATGGGTGGTGGCAAAGACTGCGAATTCGGCTAAAGTGGTTTACCATTAGGGGTTGGAGAAGGTTTAATACGGATGATATGAGTGCTTTTGCCAGTTGGTTCTTGGTTGGCAATAGTGAGTAATCTTATGTGATGTGCGTAGTGACCAGACTGACTCTTTGTAGCTGTATGGTTTCTTTTGGGAACGTAAGTTTGATCAGGACATCATTTATCGGTGACATTGGCTTATCATTCACAGCACTACCTTTGTGTCGGTCATCTTTGCCCTTGGTAATTCTCTGTCTCTTCAAGAGTCAATGGCCAGGTGGATATCGGATTATATGACACACAATACCGGCGTCACAGTCATTTTCGAGTCTGCCATCGTTCCCAAGTGGGGCTCTTCCATGATCACCATCCGTAACGTATACGTCTCACAAAGACCTTCTGAAAAATCTGTGACTAGTCTCGACGGAAAGAAGGGCAAGCAAATCAAGGCTGCCACAGCAAAACCTCCTTCTGCTATACCGTTCCTTTCGTCAGCGCTCTCTCCAGAGACTTACCTCGCCACACATCCAGCTTTGCCAGAAGATAATTACACCATGTTTGACATCAACATCAATGAAGTGGAAGTCTCACTTTCCTTTATGCGTTGGCTGGATGGCAAAGGTCTTGTCAAGGACGTACGCGTTAATGGTGTACGTGGGGTAGTGGATCGACGTTCTGTTTGGTGGGATGTGTCTAAACCACTCGATCCTGCCGACTTTCGCCATCCCACGGCACCTGGCGATTTTGAATTTGAGTCTTTCCACGTTGAGGATGCCCTTGTCACTGTTTACCAACCCGGTGGACAAAGGCCCTACAACATCTCGATATTCAACGCCGTTATTGGGCCTTTAAGAAAAAAGTGGTTGTTTTACGACATGATGAGTGCAGAAGGAATCACAGGCCAATTCGACAATTGTCTATTCAGCTTGCACATGCCTCAAAAACTAGGAAAATTCGAGAATAATGTAGGCACAATCAAAAGGATGGTGAGTGGTTTTTTGTTGTGACTAACTGTCTTTTATTGACCTCATAACGCCCATAGGCTCGTTTTAGGATAGACGGTCTTCCTATAGAGCACGCGCAATATGCTACTGGCTATACAGGCCCCATGTCTTGGATAACTTCCGGTAAACTTGACGCCGTACTTGACATCAAGTTCCCACATCATCCAGATGACCAAGTCGACCTACATGCTCTTTTGGCAGAAATTGGTCGGAATGTAGCAACCATCTCACACGGTGTACATCCTGATGATCCTGACGGCGAAAGATTGAAGGCAGCTATCGAGTCTGCAGAAAATTCTCTCATTGGGGTTATACCTGGACAACACCGTCTTGCTAGACCACCGTTAAGAGCGCCAAGGAAAGTGGATGCTCGAACGAATGAAGAGGAAGAGCGAAAAGTTGTCGTGGACATCGACTTGAGACTCAGAGACCTCAAAGCTGCGGTACCAATATATACTACAGATTTGAGTGTCACAAATAATGCTTTGATCAGACCAATTGTAGCGTTTATCAAGTAAGCTTTTTCTGAACTTAAGAAATCTCGAGGCTGATATATGGGGTGGTGTGGTAGCTCAAATAAGACTTTGGTTCCTATCCATTGTCAAGTGGCAGCAGACCTCAGCAATTTTGAGGGTTCTTGGACAGTAAGCTTATAAACTGTTGATAATATAATTGGTAAACTGATGCTCCGTTTCTTCTTTTGCATTTGATCAGCTCTTTGAAAGTGAGTTAACAAAACCCTCTGCCGCATGGTTACAAACTGACTAACGCCTCTCTGACGTTAGCCGGACTTATGACTTCGATATCTGATCAGATATATGAGGCGCTTGCCTACCACGTTTCTTCCGAAACAGCCAACTCGCGACGTCTACGTCAAGTATCGGTTTGGGGTATACGGAGAGGAGCGGATCTGCTTGTGGATATGCTGAGAGGAGTGGTGGATCCTGTACATGCTCAATTTGCGACTGTATAATAACAAGTGAAAGGGCTTGGAAAACTGAGCTCATATCAGATAGCGATGATATCTGGACTTAATGGGTTATAATGTGTAGTTTGTGATTTATTGTGGCATTGGAATATATTCACTATTCCATGTATAATATAAAACAGGGCAATTGAAATTCTGTTAAAAACCACACTCAAGTACAATGCTATGAGTATAGGCAAATACATGGATAGCACTGACAGTTGCAAGTAATATCTAAACTTGTATTGATACAAAATACTCATACAAACCAAATTTCCAGTTGAACAATTGTATAATGCCTTTTATTTTTCTTTCTTAACTTTCTTCTTTTTTGCATCATCTTGACTGCCTACACCGATTACACTTGCTGTCCTCTTGACTCCCTTTTCTGTAAGCCCCACGTTGCCTGGTTTTGGCAATCCTCCGACTGCTTTTGGTCGCCCCCTGATAACAGGAAGAGGTTTGCAGAATTCACCCTGTTCAGTGGCGATGGCTATCTCATCATCCGGAGCGACGCCCAGCTCTTCTTCAAAAGTTTTAACATCATTGATGAGACCCCCTTCCGCTAAAAATCCTATGAGCCTAACCCATAATCAGTTCCATTCACTAAGGTGAGCTCAATTGCGGGCATATTACTCTTTGTATATCTTTCGACGATCAACCCATTCCTTGCGCCATTTTGTAAACTCTGCGTCAATTTTCTTGGTGTCATTTGCCGACATGGGAATAACAGTAGGCTGATCATCAGAAGCACCACGAAAAGGTAGAAGGGCTCTGAGAGTGATTTCGTTCTGTATTTATTGCATCAAGAGCGAGAAAGAATAAACGAGCGGAATTAACATACTTGTGTTTTGATACGATCAATCTCCTTTCCAAGTTCTAAGGTCTTTGGTCTAGCCTCGCTAGCTGTTAGTTCTGTGTTTAGATACAATCAGGGTCAATGCTAAAAGCTTTTGCATTACTTGCCAGTTTGAAGTGACTTCAAGATCTTCCGTCGTTCATCCAGTTTTGTTTGAGTAGTTTTAATGTTTTCATCCAAAGAAGTCAATTCTTCTTTGTCTAACACACTCAGAAGTGACTTGTATGAAGTTCAGCATATTTCGACCTATTCCTTATTACTTCCTTTACCTGGTTATAAAGGTACAAATGTTGTTTTCCATACGTTTTGGTACTCAGTTGACCTTTTTCTGCTCACGTAAGCATATCAGCCAGATATTGATGGTTATAGTGATTAATGAACCTGCAAGAACAGCCAGAATTTTCACAGCCAGCGTCTTTGGCACTTTGTTCTTCAAGTTGGCGACAACGTCCGCTATAAGGCATGTCACTCTGAGAAGCCGGGTTCGTTTGGCTGGATAAAACTAACCACAGGCATACGGCCTATTAACCTAATTCAGTCAGCTTTGCGCACGCGTGAATTCTCAGATAATGGTTTGTTTACATCTTTCATATAACTGAGCACCATCTGAAATCCCTAGTCAACAAACTTCGCTCATATCTTATGAGCTCACCTCCTCCGCTGGCCGCCATGTTAGTCGTCAATAATGCTCTACCCGACCAGCGACGACTCACCTTCATCACCTTTTACCTGCTTTTCTTTGACTTCTTTTTTTGGTGGCATTGTCAGATGTAAAACAAAATTGAGTGGCGGATTCAAATGAAAAAAAGAAAAAGAACATTAACTTTCAAAAGTCGCGTCAACCTCGGCGGGTCTGTGCGGTACGCTCTTAAAGAGTAATAAAAAAAGGTTATTAGGAAAAAAAAAGTAATGGACATTAAAAGTGGAGGCAAGAAATAGTGACATCAACAATTCATTTCTATCGTCTTCCTCTCTTTTTACTTGTTTAATTGAATTATCATGATATGCTTGATCAACTATGGGTAATATATCCTCCATGGCCAGGGCGTGAGTTTATGGCCCCTGGATACGTTGCTGATGCATCATAGCTCAACGGCTTTGGATTCTTATGTAGCAGAATTAGGGAATGATATCTCTTATGACAAGAGGTGTGTCTTTTAATCATTTTTTCAATATAGACATGCTCTAAATCATTTTAAACGTAGCCTGTCTTCTTCTAGGTTCCTTAAGTCGATACTTGCTAGACATGCGTATGGTCCAATAGTGCTCAAGATATTCATCAAGCCTGATGCTGCCATGTCGCTCAGAGTCATTCAAAGGCGGCTAAAAGGTTTGAAGACTCTCTCCGCTAGAAGCTTTTGCTGATGTGGAGCTATAGCTGAAAGAGATGTGCTTTCGGATTTGCAGAATATCAATACATATGAGACTTTTGTAGAGACTGACAAAGCAGGATATTTGATCCGCCAGTGGATAGGCACGAATCTCTATGATCGCGTCAGGTGAGTCTACTTGGTCGATCAGATATCTTTGGCTGATGGTTTCATGTAGCCAACAGCCATACCTGGCTAGCATAGAGAAAAAATGGATTGCTTTCCAACTTTTGACTGCTCTCAGAGACTCTCAAAATCTGAAAGTAGCTCATGGCGATGTCAAATCGGAAAATATACTTTTGACTACCTCTCTTTCAGTTCAACTTACAGACTTTTCCTCTTCATTCAAGCCGACTTTTCTCCCTTTGGATGACCCTTCTGATTTCTCGTTTTTTTTTGATACGTCTGGCCGACGGACTTGTTATATCGCCCCTGAGCGCTTTTATGCTTCCGATTCCAGAGTTGCCGATCGAAAGAACAAGGAAGGAGAAGCGAAAGGTGACTCTGTTGGGCGAAGGGATGGCAAGGTGACTGAAGAAATGGATGTCTTTAGCGCGGGATGTGTTTTGGCAGAGATGTGGACTGATGGAAGGACTGTGTTCAATTTGAGCGAGTTATATGCCTACAGAGAGGGAAGCTTGGGACTTGACGGGATCTTGGGCAATATTGAAAGTGTTGAAGTTAAGGCAAGGCTTCTTCCAAGCTAAACTGTGCTAGAGCGACGTTAACGGCGTTTTAATCAGAACATGATTGCTCAGATGCTCTCACGCGAACCTTCGGCCCGTCCTTCTTTCAATCGCATACTCTCAATTTATCGCGAATCCATTTTTCCAGAGTATTTCTATACCTTTCTTGAAGATTACTTTGTCTCACTGAACGAGACTGCTGTGGAAACGAGAGCTAGGAATAGTGCAGCGGACGGATTCTTGCAAAGATCCTCTAGGCATTGTGGGGTCAAAATTGATAAATTACTAGAAGAATGGGAAAGTATATCCACATACTTGGGAAGAGGCCCAGCAGATGGTATGTCACTCTATAACGAAAGCAATGTGTGAAAGCTGAATCTATGTAGACGGACCTGCTCTCCTAATTTTGAACGTTGTCACTTCCTCTATTCGTCACTGTCTCTTTCCATCTTCCCGGCTACACGCCTTACAGCTTTTCTCAAACCTCGTCCCTTTTCTTCTCGATGAAGATAAAGTTGATCGTATTGTTCCTTATATCGTCGAGCTTCTTTCAGACGATGCGGCTATCGTTCGTGCCGAGGCTTGTCGAACTCTCGTGTCTGTAGTAGAGAGTATTGCAACAATTGCTTCGCAGAACGCGACCTTTATACCAGAATATTTGCTACCTCAAATGAAACACTTGGCAACAGATAATGACGTGTTTGTTCGAGCCACGTATGCCAAAGGTCTAGTAAACCTAGCCAACGCGGCTGTCAACATGTTAGAGATGAGCCAGGCTACTAACGGAAATGTATCTGTGCCAGGGATAGAAACGTCTGTTGGGGTTGAGGTAAGCATGTAATTGAGTAATGCTTGTATAAGCATTGAATACATAATTAGGCCGACTATGACAACATGCTGCAGGAAATCCAGATAGTAGTAGAAGAACAAACAACAACTCTTCTTGTAGATCCTGCTTCAACCGTTAAACGAGCTATTCTTTCCTCTATATCTGACCTTTGTTTCTTTTTTGGCCGGCAAAAATCCAATGAGACAGTGTTAAGTCACATTATGACTTATTTGAACGACAAAGACTGGATGCTGAGATTTGCGTTTTTTGACGGTATAGTTGGTGTTGGTGCTTTCATCGGATTGAGGGCAGTTGAAGAATATGTTTTACCTTTAATGCTACAAGCTTTAGCAGGTGAGTAGGACGTTTCAGCCGCAAGTCGGTTGTGACTGAGATTTATACAGATCCCGAGGAAACTGTTGTAGCCCGAGTGATTGGCTCTGTTACCAGTCTGGCTTCTCTAGGCTTATTAGCTCGTATGCGACTTTGGGATGTTTTATTTGCCATTCGAGGTTTCTTATATCATCCAAACTTGTGGATTCGTCAAGGTAAATGCTACCACGATGTATTAAACCTGGTCTGCTGACAATATAACGCATAGGTGCTGTAGGATTTATAGTTGCTGCAGCGCGCAATCTACCTTTTTCGGACGTTTGGTGTATCTTATATCCTTCCATCCGACCCATGCTCCGCTCAGATATCAAAGAAATTAATGAAACATCTTTGATAGCTGCTCTGTTACCACCTGTGGGACTGTTAAGGTTTCCGGCGATTCAAAACTGACATGGTACAGCTTTCTAGGAGCACTTTGACAACATCAAAAGGGGCCGCGCTTCAAAATATTCCACCAGGGTATTGGGACGTCACTCCTTCGAAGGGGTCGGCAAAAGTAGAACTTCTCAAGTTTCAAGGACGAGAGGACTTTGAGTGCGTGATGGCTTATTAACATAAATAGCCTTCCAAAAGCTTATCTTGATTTTAGCCAAAGACTTAGTGATAAAGGTATCTCTGCGTCAGACGAAAAAAAAATAGAAGCCATGAAGGAATTTATCATTAAACAAGCTTATGCGGCGAGAGCGTAAGCATAATATCAATTGGAGATAAGTGTTAATTCACATTGTCACAGACGAGAAACGGTTGAGCAAGATTTGCCTCCAGAGATTAAACTGATTGTCGCGAAATCTATATCTCTCACCGACCTCGGAGTTACGCCTCAAACAATTTTCATCAGTCCTCGTACGGTTGGTGTCGATGCCAAAGCCGACTTGCGACGCCTCCGTTCACAGTTTGATGAACAAGGGAACACAAGTCGAAGAACATCTTTCACAACTTCTAAAAGCAATCGTGGTACTGTGGAAAACCCTTTGGACGAGATCAAGCGACGGCTGGTAGCTCTTGAACCGCCCACACAGGTCGAGATCCCCACTAAACAGATTACACCTTCTGTAGATCCAAACAGTAGCACCTCAGAATCAGGTGTGTCCTCCCAGATAGATATCACAGCCATGACTAGATCTGGATCAACCTTTAAAAAAATGGATTCCAAGGCTGCCCCTGCTGTAGGCGCATCGCACACTAATGCTGTAGGTACTACAACTATTCACGATGAATCTATTTCTGGGAGAACAACGCCCACTGCCACGGTTCTTGGTCGTGTATACGGTACGATTACACCAAGAGGTATGCCTGTACCATATGCTAGCTCGTATGAGGGTTATGATCCTGGCGTGAAGGCCTTTCTGGAGCAAGTTGACTTGGAAAATTACCGAGAACCGCTTTTAGATTTTGGTCCACGGGTTACCGCAAGTCACAAAAAGAGAACATCACGCGTGAAGGCCTCATCATGTTCACCACAAAGTGCGACAATGATTGCCCACTTGACACATCATGAGAAAGCAATCACATCTATTGTAACCTCGCCCGACAGCGTGTTCTTTGCCACTAGCTCTGAAGATGGTCATGTTTTGATATGGGATACTGCCCGTCTTGAGCGGAGTGTCACAACCAAACCTCGCCTGCAATACAAAATGGATGCGCCTGTGGTGACATTGTGCAGAATTGAGAACACACATTGCCTTGTTGCGGCGAGTGAAGATGGACAGGTGCATGTCTTAAGGGTGCATGTGATTGGGGGCGCGGGGAGCAGTAGTGTGAGATATGTCAAAATCGAATGCATAAAAAAGTGGCAAACGGAAGAAACAGACGGCTATGTGCGTTTCTTGGCACATCTACAAGGTAAGCAGATATTCGTAGACGATATGGTTATAATACTAATTATCCAAGATTCCTCGCTTATCATCGTAACTTCAACATCTGCTATTGCCATACTCGACATTCGAAACATGACACTTTCCAAGCGGTTCGCAAACCCTCTCGAGTTTGGTATCATCACTTCGCATTGTCCAGCTACTTACTGGCTCATATTGGGAACTTCTCTGGGAGTCATCAGCTTGTGGGACTTACGATTTGGTTTACTTTTGAAATCTTGGAAAGCAGGCGGCGGAATAACCAGCTGCTGCATTCATCCTTCCAGAGGTCGGGGACGTTGGATAATGGTCTCTATTTCTTCAGCTACATCCTTTTTCCCCCCTTCCTCTCTTGATGCCTTCAAGCTGGAGGAACCTAACTTCGCCCCTTTGGTTGAAGTGTATGATATTGAAACATCCAAGCTGATGGAAGTTTATCAAGTTCGGAGCCGTCGGCCTGGTAAACATATCGAAACATCAAGAGAGGTAGAAGAAGTAATTCCTGACAAATCGGCGCTTATCGCTCAACTTGTGCACGAAACACAAGTCTTTCCATCATCTATGCCCATTGATGACTTTGATGCTTCTACCCCTCTGCCTCTCTCTCCCAAAACAGCACTAGACATCATTGTAGGTCAAAGCTGGGCTAGTTTTCCTCGACCAGAGGAGTCAATGTTGATGTCTGTACCTGAGCTGGGTGCAGTGGGTAGAGGGAAAGCAAATCAAAGTGGGCCTGGATGGATGATCAGTGCCGGAGAAGATAGGGTGATCAGATATTGGGATTTGGTAAAGGTGGCAGATGGCTTTGTAGTATGTGGATCGCAAAAGGAGAAAGATGTCTCTTTTAAGCAAGTTTTCCACCTCATCATCTTGGCATTTGCTCACTTAGCTTTTTCATTATAGACAAACACCAGAAAATAGCGAAATCTCAATAATATATACTCTACCTAATGTACATCGACAAAATGGCCAACAATTGCCTACACGTGATCGTGATCGAGAGAGGCAACCCCTTCGAACACATTACGACGCGATCTGTAAATTAGGCACTATAGAGACGCCATTCTCGAGCTGTATAGTCACTGCTGATAGGAGTGGGATCATCAAAGTTTGGAGGATGGAAGGTGTTACAGGATTAAGATGAGAGTTTCATGATACCTTGCATTGAATACCAGTCTCCGTCTGCTGTTTGTTTATCATTTTGTGATTATAACGCATAATAGGCCTTGTTACATTATCTTGTGTTTCATGATAATTGACAGAGATTAAGCAGGATATTGATGTGATGCATACCAATAATCGACAAGGATATGGATCGAACTATCTGTGCGAGTCCACATTAGGTTTGATATAATATATGGGTGTGCAAGTGCTTCTGAAATCTATAAATGACAAACGAATAGCAAAAAGACACTAGTAAGTAGTAGTGGGAAACTGTGCAAGAAAAATAGATACATCAACTCTACCGTTCTCCTCTTGTCTCTGACATATTCTAATCTTTATCCCCTCTCATCCAAAAGCAATGCTTCCTGTGCTATAAGAGACACAGAGAATTTAGGACAGATTGGTGGAATGAGTAAAACCATTCAAGAAACATGTCTGTAAAAAGTGTCCATGGCGAATGACTGGGAGCGGAGTAATTCCTCTCAACCGAGGTCGTACTCTCTCCTGTTTCGCTTTTAACGAGGTAGTTCTCTATCAAGAATTAATTGAGGGTCTTTCTCTTGCTGAAAGCTTCCATGCCCCTCAACTTGTCTGTGTGTTGGCAGACGCTCATTCGATCGACCATGAAACGTTGCGCGGGTTGGTGAAGACTCATAATCTATTTATCAGGCATTAGCTATCTTCTTGATATACACCGATGAAGACAACTTACCAACTTGAAATGTTTGTTTGTTTGAGGCTTTTCTCATCCGTCCCAACTCATCAAGGCCTAAGTCTGCGCTTCCCTGTAATTGTGAGATTCCCACACCGGTGAAAAAATCCCCATTGACGTCTGGAACGACACCAAGTCGTTTCGGCATTTCAAGAGCGACAGGTCTGCCTTGATGTGGTGCGCCACCAGCTGGCCCAAAATGTAGATATCGGCCCGATCCCAGAGAATTCATTGACAAGGGCCTATGTCCAATACCTCCTGAGCGAAGATTCGACGCGGAAGATGTTCGAGGCGACAAACCCCTAGAGGATGCATGTGGAGAGTTTTGGGGTGAGTCATGAGGTGATGGAATATTAGAGTGTGCTGGAGATAATTCATAGGGAGCATCAGGTGGTTGGCGCATCGTGGGGGATGAAGAAGATTGGACGAAATCAGTCTTGTGAGGATGAGATATGACAGGTTGACCTCGTTCATCAGTGGCAACAGAGACAGGCCGAGGCTCAATACCCTCGGATTCCTGGTTATCACCAACACGGGTGTCTAATGGGGCAAGATAAGGTTTACCGGTTTGTTGGTCGATGGGTAACAGCTGAGATTGAAGGCCAGGAGTGTGAGGAGCACTTGTGGAAACTGAGTGGGACTCAGAGGAAGCACCTGATACAGGGATAGGTGACGAGGCATCACTCGCAGCGAAATTTCTTGGAGTGACCGCTGGGGAAGTTTGATGATACGAAGGGTGACGGGAATGGTTATAGGTTGACGATCCTCGAGGAGGAGCAAGAACTGCACGGATTGCATTAATCATTGTCAAAAAGGCCAAAAATGTACATACGCGTAGAGTAAGTACTTGTTCTGCGATGGTTGTTCCCAATGGATGAGTGATATCCACTCAATCCACCCATACTTGTGGAATGAACGTGCCGCTGTCGCATGGAAGTACGAGAAAGATCACGCTTCGGCCTGGTCAAAGGTCAGCCTTGGGACGGCAAATAAACAGCCAAGGACTTGCGGTGGGGGCACCTTTTCTCCTCTACCTCTTGTCGATTTCCACCATGTTATTAGGATAGCGATTAAAACTATCCCGCCTATGACTCCTCCGACGATTCCGCCGATTGCACCACCACTGATCCCACGGGCAGTTGCACCTTGAGTAGAGTTAACTATACTTCCTGTCGTTGATGCTCTTGCTGCTGTCAAAGGGCTAGTCGAGGATGATCCGCTGCTAGAAGCGGTCGAGGAAGGCTGTGAGATGACAGATGTAGATGAAGCTGCGGAGGATGCAGTTGACAATGTTGCGGATGGCACTACCGAGGACACTGCTGCAGAAGACGTAACGCGTGATGAGGACATTGTCGAGCTATAGAGACCGTCGTCAGGCTATCACAATGTTGACGGAGGCAATCAAAACATGGATTATTTTGCTCACAGAGATACTATTCACTGTTACAACGTAGCACCACAGACAATGGTATAGGGACAAACGTATTCAATTATATGGACAAGTAAAGGCGTTTTGCTCTACAGTGTTTTGAGGGCTGGTACTGGCTACAGATGGAGAAGGTTGCTAAAAGCTATGCGGGCGGAAAATATCCTTCAATTGGGAGCTGGGTATATCAAATCTAATTGGAATGAAGAAAAAAAAAAGCCAAGAGGAAGGATGAAAGAAAGAGAAAAAAAGTCAGCAAGAATAACCTTGATGATGTTTTTGTAGAGATGCAAGAAATAAGATAGAAAAGAAGAATGTGGCTCAAGCCTCTTTTATTATTATTTAATGTTTTTATTTACTTTTTCCAAATTATTTTTTTAATTTCTTAACGTTTCTTTTTCCAAGTTCTTCTCTCAATGCACAGCCAGACGACATTTCGCGCAGTTGCACAACTCAAGCTCCTGCGCATCGGACCAGCAACCTACCTCTATCGCATGCTGGCATTCAAGTCTCTAAATATCAACGAAATGAAACGCAAGCTGGATGAGGGAGATGTACTTTAAACTGTCAAGCCGTGTCAGCGTTGGACTGTTTTGATGTTGATTCCCAACTGTAATCATGGTCTGCTGCCGCTTTCATTTCACTCGCCCAGCTCACATTACCATCTATGCTGTACATGACGTCTCTGGAACCACGAACGCAATTACGGCAGACGGACAATTTTGTTCTCAAAAAAACTCGTCGAATGCGCTAAGTTATACCCTGTCAATCCTATCCTGGATCCCCAGTGATTGGTTCACCTTACTGCTTACGGTCACGCTTATCAATTTCACTATATTTGGCATAGGGAGAATAGTCAAATTCAACAACAATCTCTGAGTTTTGTTCCCTCTAGCTGCGTTTTGAGTCAGGCATGATGACCATACCCACTGCCAGATATTTGGCGAGTAAGAGTTGGGGATCCAGCAAGTCTTCGGTTTCAATGCAAGTCTGAGAATCTCTGGCGCTTACACTCCTCTCCTGCCTTTCTCTGAGCCGCTGGTAATGTGTAATGGATACAAACACTGGGCCGCTCACTACGCATGGCGTCGGTGGGCCCAACACTGTCCAACTTTTATTTCTATTATAATAGTCTATTCAGGCTTTTTTAGTTGAGATATCCCAAACGACTAATGTCCAGACATATTTGGTTTTCGGTCCGCAAGTCTGTTCCAAAATGATGACGTCTACGTTTTTCGCCAAATTTCATTTTCAACTTATTTTCGACGCTAGAAACATATCAACTCTACATTATCATGTTTTTATAAAACGTCAATATGCGTTTGGCTATCGGTGTTAGTCTGCGCCTGCAAGTAAGATGTCCCGGTTCAAGACGTATCCGCACTTCTTCGTGGTCGCTCGCAAAAGACAAGCTGAGTGAGCCAAAGAAAACGAAGATTCGGAAATCAGCTTTGCCAAAGCTTGACCCTCTTCAGAGAGCCAAGAAAGCGGACTTGTTACCTGACTCAAATGAAGCTCAGGCGACTATCGCGGCCTTGCCAGAGTCTACGAAAAAAACATCGATCAGGAAGGATACCAAGCATAGCAGCAAGCACAAGGAGCTCTCGGAAGAGGAGGATCTCGAGAAAGCTATCAGAACAGGTGTGATACCGGACACACCTCTTGCAAGAGAAGTCTATGTCAATTGGAAGAGGTTTCCTGACTGTATCCTTTTAACCAGAGTCGGGAACTTTTACGAAGTACGTCAAGTTTGCTTTGTCAAAATGGCCTCGCCGCTAATAACACACAGTCGTACTTTGAACCAGCGCGACAATTAGCTTCCATCTTATCTATCAGCCTTGCTGAGAAAAAGTATGGCTCCGGAAAAGGATCGTATCCCTTTGCAGGTTTCCCTGTTCATGCTCTCGACAAGTTTCTCAAAATTCTCGTTCAAGACCTTGGACATACTGTTGTCTTGGTGGAAGAGTATGACTCCGATGGAGGTGTAGCGTATGTTGGCAAGAAACTCACTGGCGGCTCGGGACGGAAAGAGCGTAAAGTGTGCAGGGTATTGACCCCTGGTACAATGGTAGATGCAGGATGGCTCGACACGAATGAAAGTCGATATTTACTGGCAGTGGCAGTAGGCAATAAAGCAAATGATGGAGGATTAGAGATGTCTTTGGCTTATACCGATCCTTCTACCGGCGACTTTTTTACAAAAGATACCACTTCCTCTCAGATGGAGGATGAACTCACCAGGATCACCCCACGAGAAGTCGTCCTTGACAATTCCTTCAAAGCAGCGTGGCAAAATGAGACAAATGCTATCACGTTTGAGGGAGAAATTGCAGGAGAGATCAAGAAGCTTTTTTCCTTACTCCAGATTTTAGGCGTACATGTCTCGTTTGCCAACCCGTATCGTCCTCCTCCTCTCTGGTCAACAGCTTCATTGCTTCCCTTCTCTCCTAACAATACAGAAGATTATGCCATTGCCCTCTTGCGACATCATCTGGAGTACACGCTTCGTGAAACCATGCCAGCTTTAAACCAACCAGATAAACAGATCAACTCGGCATTTATGCAGATTGACGCCACGACACTTCAAGCTCTCGAGATTCGACATGCCCTTCGTCCAGGTGGACTGATCGCTACTGGCGAAGTCCGCCCTTTTTCTTCGCCTTTATCCTCCCGCGGGACACTATTATCTGTCATATCCAAAACAGTTACTCCGTCTGGGCATCGACTTCTCATCCGCACTCTGACAGCTCCTTCCACGTGTCTCGATATAATTAACTCACGTTTGGCGCTCGTACAGGCTTTTGTTGATAGAGAAGACCTGCGGACAGAGCTTAGAGATGAACTGAGAAGTGTTGGGGATGTTATGCGTATCGTTCAAAGATGTAGAGGGCAGAGAGCAACAGGAACGGATATATGGAATGCGGGCAAATGGGTTAAGAATGTTCAACGGATAAGGCAGGCTATAGAGAGAGAGATTGGACACGAAAAAAGGCACGCAAAAGTCAAGGATTACGAATCAGAAGGCATTCAGCGCCTGCAATTGTTCCTTGATTCGTTCAGCGCTTTAGATCATGTTGCAAGCAAGATTGAAGCTTCACTCGATGAAGAAGCCATTATGTACAAAGCTAGCAGTGACGAAGATGTACTGGAGGATCAACCAAGTCCTGGAACTGAGATGTTTAATGGGAAAGCTAAACCTAAAGAGACCGATCAAGAGAAACAAGATAGGATGAGACGAGAACGGGAAGAAAAGGATAGGGCAGAGTGGTGGATAAAGCCGAGGTAAGCCATTTACATTTCTGCATCCCAGACAGTGTTTGTCTTACAGGTATAGCTTTTCTCACGAATTGAAATCATGGCACGAAGAACTGATTTCTCTAAAATCTAAGATTCAGAAGCTGCAGCGCAGTCTTAGTAAAAAGTTTGGTAGGTATGAGGTGGTGTTTGTTTAAAAACCTACTAATTCGTGTTGTAGGTACTTCTTTACTTGTGGTAGAAAAGAACGGTCGATACGGTTATCATATCCAATTACCCAAAAAAGAAAACGAGAAAACAGCCAAAGCGAGGTCCTTGGAGCCTATTGGGGCTACAACTGGAAGAACACTATATTACGTTTACGGTGTAAGTGATATATACTGTTCTATCCATTCTTTGTCCCCATTAAAAATGATGGATAGCCTTTAACAGCTTTGGGCACCCAAACCGAGATTACTGTTGAGCTTCTGGGGGCCGCCCAAAGACGCGCGGCCCGTGATTTGCAGAGCATGATTGTGGACGCGGCCGATGCCATTCAGCGCAATGCTAGCCTTATTGATGAATTGGACCTTTGCATGAATTTTGCCCAAAATGCCGTGGATATGAGTTGGGTCAGGCCTATATTGAATGACTCGTAAGGAGTCATTTTCTGTGTCTTGTTATGATGAAAGAACTAATTTGCTTGGAATAGGACCGGCCTTGAAATTGTCGCAGGTAGGCATCCCTCAATTGAATCTTCCCTTCTCTCCTCGTCTCGTGTCTTCACCCCTAACTCCACTCACATGACACCCTGTTCACATTTACATGTGATCACAGGTCCTAATCAAGGCGGAAAGTCCACGCTTCTTCGCCAAACAGCTGTTATAACAATTCTAGCCCAAAGTGGAAGTTTTGTGCCTGCAGAGAAAGCTGAAATAGGTGTGGTGGATAAGGTATTCAGTAGGGTGGGCGCCAGAGATGATTTATGGAGGGATAGAAGCACTTTCATGCTGGAAATGGTTGAGTGAGTATTTCGCCTCTTGGCGTAATGTTCCTAAAGAGTAACAACGTTTTGTAGAACTGCAAGCATACTAAAATACGCTACTGAACGTTCCCTTGTCATCATGGATGAGTAAGATACGCTTGATTTACCAGAATCCTACACCAAACTGATGAATTACAAGAATTGGACGTGGGACAACACTTCAAGCCGGTATCTCAATAGCATATGCAACGCTTGACTATATCTTGCGCCACATCAAATGCAGGACGCTTTTTGCAACTCATTATCACGAGTTAGGTGGAATGCTCGGATACAGTGGTGTCAATCAAAGTAACCAGGAGGCCAAAGGAAGAGATGGAATCTCTTTCTGGTGTACTGACATCGACGAATCAGTGAGTATCATAATTTAAGCGATGGGAAAAGAGCACAGCTCTAACAATAATTTAGAATGGCGCCTTTTCGTATTCATACACTTTACGACCTGGCATTAATTACAATTCTCACGCTATCGTACGTTTTCACTCTCCCATTACTTATATTAATTCTTACAACCGCTTTGAAGAAAGCCGCAAGTTTGGCAGGAATGCCGCCAGGGTTTTTGAGTGTTGCCAGGCAGACACTTGCTGCGCTTGAAGCTAGCAAAGAGACTTCAACAGCTTCGTCTGTCTCTGCCCTATTATTACGACAAAATAACGATAAGACATTGTAATTCCTGTATTGATATCATGGCCATTTTTATTACTTTTGGAGGTCAACGGGATTATGTCTTATAGAGTGCATTATTCCATACGATTTAATCAACAATAGCATTCCATTAATACACTGCTTGTCCAATTTACAGCACTTAACCGCTCGATAAATCATTTTCAGTGAAACAGATATTCCAATTGACACTTGTCGTTGCAAAATACTGGCTTTCCACAAATGCGTCGATCTCACAAAGACCGTGTTCTGCCAAGCTTGACTGCTCGCACGCAATGTTTGAAATTTGATGAACTTCATCACTAAATACAATGAATCTTTGTAAGGTTTTGCGCAAAATGGTTGGAGAAAGAGAACCTACTTGACCAGAATCCTCACATAACCTTTCATACCATCCCCCCTATTTTCTGGGTCCTCTGCATTCCTATCGGGCTCCCAGTTTCCTGTATCACATGTGATTCTCTCAAATGTTAGACGAGCGCCAAAAGGAACAATATGAGAAAGTGTATAGGTTCTCTTGGGTGGCACCTGGTCGATAGGTGGTGGGCGATGTTGTTTAAGTATACCGAGAGCAGCCATAACTGCTAGCATCTCGTTATCATGCCCAAAGTCCTGTGTCATGGGAGTCAGAAAGGTAACCAATATGGGTAACAGACAGAAAGGTTGACTAACAATAAAAAATAGCTCTCCTCCTCGAGGAAATGTTGCTTCATTGTTGTCGAGGGTGCGGTTGGTTATAGTATGATCTACAGGAGCGGAATCGGTCAAACGGGCAATGATTTCATTGATATAGCCAGCCTAATTATAATGAATCAGCGAATAGGAATTTGTGAGCAGTTGATGAGTGACTTGCACCCATGGTAGGTCCATATTCACTACCTTGCCCAACTTCATAGAACCTTTTAATGTCTTTGCCATGACCCAAAATTTCCCATTCATCTTGAGTGAAAATAGAACACCATTTTGACCAACCTTTCCAATTCGTACCCCTCGCTTGACTATCAAAGGCACACATATCGGCCAGGCAGACAAGTTCATCAATTCTGAGTCGGGGTCGCGGACAAAGGACATTGTTGAGCCGATGCAGGGCTGGCATAAGTAGAGAAGAAGTCAACTGGCGCTGTGCAAGCTCTCCAGGCGAAGGGTTGAGAGCGTTAAAGGCAGGGCACGAATGGACAGAAAGAGTGTTGTTGAATGACTAACTTACAACAAGTGTGTGAGCGACGTATCATGACAGAAAATTGCAAGATACGTACATTACCTTCGGGAATAATCAAATCCACATGTGGAAGTTGAGATTTGTCCTTGAGTATAAAACGGTGTTGCCGGAAACCCTAATATCGTTTGTTAAATTTGATGCCAAATAACTAGAAACGTCACGATTTACTTCAAGCCAATAACGAGAAGTTTCAATGACCCGTTCTCCTCCGGAAGACCGAGAAAAGACATCTTTCGCCTTGCGCAAAAAGCCTTTATATTGGGCAGCTATCTGGCGACCAGAATTCCATGCACTATGGCTGATCAGCTTATTGTCTCGATGAAATCTCCCAGAGATGGTTTACGCTTTTCTGCCTTGATCCGTGAGATTGTCAAAGCGCCAATCCTTGAGGGAGAAATCGACTTCGGTTAGGAATGCAAATTCTGGGTGAAGTCTGGGCATCTTTATCTCTCTATTATCCAGTTTCTCAAGAGCACCAAGCATACACTTTGCGGCTTTGGACGTCGGGAACCTTGCGGTGTGTCGCTGAAGCTACAGAAAGTCACAGGATCATTTCTTTAATCAAATACACCGAATTTGAGTTATGTTCTTACCAGAGTCACTTGGTCTATCTCACATCCTCTTGGCAGTCCTGCCTGAGCGCCTGCTTTGCCCATGCTACGAAAAGGCGCATACGGCCCTTGATTCTCCCACCACCCACGCTCAGCTCCTCGTCCATTGTCGAGCATTTGGCAAAGTGGCAACGCATAGCAGTTACCCAATGACGATACGTCCCATACTAAGAATGCTATGATGATTACAGCTATTGTAGGGAGAACAACTGTCAGAAGAAGGATGTCACGTTTTTTCTGTCTACGCTTGCGAGTCAAGAGTTTATAGAAAGCCGGGGAAGCGGACTGTTGAGGCTGAAGAAGAGGAGTGGACGATGTTGGTGTTGATGTCATTCTGAGAAACGGTAACGGTCAACTTGAAGATCTTCTCAGCTATTACTGCTGCATTCTTAAGTGCTTCGGTAGATTAGGTATTTATCTTACAAGTGAAAAGAAAAGGTAAACGGACTTTCAAATATTTCATCTTGAAAGGATTTATTGACTTGAATTATATTTTATTTTTGGAAGGGGGAAACTGTCTAGAATAAAACGTGTCCCAATCTTTCACCATCCAAATTCTTTCATCGGCGTTAATATTTCTCTTTTCTTTTTCTTTTATAATACCTTTTATAATATCCAACGTCTTTCTTTTTCTTCTAAAAAGCATTTAAGTCGATTATGTGTTCAGATCTTTTCCGAGCCTCGACTCCTCTTCCACCAGAGGACAGAAAGGAGCCTCATCGACCTTCACTACAGGCTCTTGTTGGTCAACCATTGAAGATTACGCTGATTGACAGCCGCATCATCATGGGATATTTTACCTGCGTTGACAAACAATGCAATATTATTCTCAGTGACGCTGAAGAATTTCGCCCTCCTCCAGCTTCTTTGGTTGCCAAGGAGGAAGCCTTGGCGAGCGGAGGGAAGCTGGTAGGTGAGCTAGCGGAAGAAACTCATGAAGAAAGAGTATGGAAAAATAGAGAAAAATATTGGCCCAAGAGCGAGCCCTTCTCCGGCCCAGGAAGCGGTTGGGGCGGAAGAGGATTGTCGATGGTCTGTATGAAGAAGAGTGACATTGTCAAGATTGAAGTAGAAAAAGAGATCTGGCATTGGATGGGTGGGAGGTGATGGGTAGGATCCTCGTTATTCTCTTGGAGCACGGCCTTATGAAGTGCAGATACCTTTTGACTGCCTTGATCTTATCTTGAGACACCCGTCTCTGTGAAGGATTAGGCCTGCCACCGCATGATTGTGATCAGTCAATCTACCATTGGTAAAAGATGTCTGTGCAAGCCTTATGACACCTCAAATCAGTAAGTGTTTTACCCAAACCCTTTATGTTTCCCTATTTTCTCCTTATGATGAAACATTTTCGGATGTAAACAGCCTATAGGCTATTGTCCAAGAGCGCATAAAATCGTGTGGATATTTCCGTTGCCTTCCTTCTGATCATTTTATCTCATCTCTCCACAGTCAATCCAAATGAACCCATACTGACGGATGAGGTGCTACAGTGTCGACATTAGAAAAGGCAGGTACTTCTTGCATAGGTTGAGTACACTTGTGCGTCGTTCCCAACATTTTTTGCACTCGCTGTAACATGGTCTATACGGTGAAAGCTATGCTTTTTTTGTAATCAACGACCCTTGTATTATATATCGCACGGCCGATTTATATGCGACATCAATGAATCATGCTTGATTGTTCAACAGAATGAAGCGACAAATTCCTTGGGTGATCTTCAAGTGCTATCATTAATCACTTTATACATCCGTTGCGAAGACTTGTCTGTGAAGAACGGCTCCCGGATGACAAGACAAGGAAGAATCGAGAGTCAAGAACTGTTTGACATTTGACTTTTTTCACAACTAGAATCGTTGAAAAATATTTTAGTTGAAACACCGTGTCCCGCTTGAAATTTATTTGAAAATTCTCGAGTCAACGTTACTCTCAAGCTCTCTAAGCACTTTACAGTGCTCCTTTTCGCGTAATGTTCCAAGTTCATGAAAGATATCAATCACAGGCAGTTGAGATAACTATCAAGGGTTTATAAACCATAATGTTTGGTGCCATTCACTGGCAACTTTTGTGCTTTCTTCTCTGCATACATCTGTTGTGCGATTGACTGCAGCTATC
This sequence comes from Cryptococcus depauperatus CBS 7841, assembly GCF_001720195.1. NCBI lineage: Eukaryota > Fungi > Basidiomycota > Tremellomycetes > Tremellales > Cryptococcaceae > Cryptococcus > Cryptococcus depauperatus. The sequence continues at coordinate 633,404 of NC_089475.1, read as the reverse complement.
TAACAAGTAAACTCTCGATGAACTTCAAGTCAAGCACATTCAAAAGAGCAAAAGAAAAACGTAAAGCGAAGTTAAAAAGTTTCGTAAACCTAAACAATCTCTCAAATATAATATCAAAATAAAAAGTACAATGTACCACCTTTCTGTGTGTTAGGCGGCTTTCTCCGTAAAGTCACGTGACATAATATTTCAATCTTAGTCAATTCTTTTTTGGGTTTTGGTTTCATATAAAAACCAAAAACGACATCCCAACAACCCTTGGGATATACCTGGCTGTCATTCCCATTGAGGTCGTTGAGCCATGACTTTATTACCTACTTTTCATCTAGCTTCTGTTAGTGCTTCGCAAATTCCTGCTCGTTTCCTTGGATCAGCATTGATTCCTCTCGCTGCATCGAGCATCACATCTTTTCGATATGCATCAAGCTCAGCTCAAAGACTCAACACACCACAAAAGAGTAAGCTCCAGCTGGAACTGGAACAAAAGCTTGAAGAGCAGAAGCAGATGTTTTCGAGGATGGAAAGAGCCAACCCGGGGATTGATTTAGCAGGATCAAAGTTGCCTATAATAGGTGAGTAGACTGGTTGGATTGCAAAAGTCATAATGGAGAAAGCTGTACATGCTACTTGAAGCTTTATTCACACATCCATAGAGCCATGTGTAGATCCTCCTAGGCTGTGGTCAGATTGGATATCATTTGGTAAATCGAACGACAAGGCGTACAAAACCGCCAGAGCAGATCGGGAGAAGATGACTAGACAAAGGTGAATCGCTTCTGTGATATACTCTGTCTCAGCTTCTGACGTTGATTGGTTCAAGTATCGGCAACATGATTTCGCAGGGAGGTTTGGACGAGTACAAAAACAGTGTTGTCAGACAATTACCTGGCCCTCTCATTAACGCATGGGTTGGCATTCGAGGCGCTGGTGCCATGTCCAAAACAGTCAAGCAGTTGACGGAAATGTACAACAAGTACATGCAAATACAGGCTTCGCAAGTCACATCCGTCACGTTTTGCTCTGATACTTACTCCATATCAGTGGAACCATGGGACAAGCACTCTCCATCAGTACAGACGATGCTCTGATCGCCGCTCAGAATGTTATTAGAGGTAGGAAGGATAACCTAACTTGGGAACTCGACAAGGAAAACAAGCGACCTCGGCTGATCTCTGCGAGAATAACTGTTGTCGACCCGAGAGATGGCAAAATGGCAGCACAGGTTACTTTGGCGTTTGACACTCAACAGGTACATCAGCCTCAGAACCTCAGCTGTACACGTTCTGATTGCCTTCCAGTCTTTGATCATTCAGAAAGGCAACTCTGCCCCTACAAAGCGGACCCAACGGGTTTTCGAAATTATTGTCTTTGAGAACAGGCTAGGTTCCAATGAAGGATGGAAGCTGAAGGGCAAGCTGACACCCAATACATCGTCGGCATAAGCAAGAAGACGAGCGAGATACGGCCTTGTGCCGCGGATGGAAAGCCGGCTCATCCGCACCGCACTCCTTGGGTTTATAGTTTCCAACATGCATCGACGTCGATTCCGTCTGAACTTCCGACTATCTACCAGTATAGTCTTTTCGAGCCATGTCACGCCAGAAAGGGATGGCCATCTTCATCAGTGACAAGGAATTGTGAAGGAGAGACAACCCGATCGTTAAGATCTAATGTATTAGAGCACAACGACCTTGATCTTTGTCGCAGCTTAACCTTTTGACCTAGAGGTTAAAAGCTCGGGTATGCGATACCCCAACTATTCCATCTAAAGGCAACTTTGTGGAGTTACCAGCCATCTTCACCTGGTTCTCTATCTACCAGTTCCTTCGACGGCACGATCGATCTCCTTGAGATATGCCGTCAAAACCCACGTCATCGCCCCGTCATCAGTCTCTTTGAATAAATACGGGTATAAAAGAGCCCGCCTTTTTCTTTAAATTCCCATCTTTCTTTTTACAGTTTGCCCACCATGGTATACTTGCCCGCTCTTGTTCTATTGCCGCTGGCATTGGGTGCTCCTGCTCACAGAGAGAATGACAAAGTTCCTGGCATCTTTTCGTCTTTAGACTTTCAAACCGCTTTTGGCGAGAATATCCGCCATCTCAGTTCTTGGTCTTGGAACAAGGCTGGACAAGTCATCGACGAGCTCGAGGCCTATGGCGGACTGAAAACGATGGGTGAAGAGGATGATACTGGAAAAACAATTTGGCAGCGACTCAATGACGACCCTCATAGCTTTAGTAAACTTGTAAAAATCATGGAGGTAGGTGGCTGGATTCTAATGGACAAGGATGGAGGGTTGACAGCGGGTAGTTTGAGGGACATGCGCTTGAATTCTTAAAAGACCAAGACTTGCAAATTACATTCTTTGTAAGTCAACACGAAGGTGATTTAATATACAATCCTAAATTTGTATAGGCTCCCAACAATGATGCTCTAAAGTGCCCTCACAAGCACCACGATCATGATGATTCCATTTTGGAGCTTTTGCAGAGCCCATCGCTGTCTACTCTTTCGGCATTCATGGACAAGGAGCCTACTCTGATTGCAGCTGACGATGATGATGACGACGATGATAAAGACAAAAGACACAAGAAGGAAGTCATCCGCAAGATTGCTGGTAAAATCCTGGCCTACCATGGTTTGCCGAAGGCATATACAGTCCAAGAGCTTGGCCAGAATTCCACCTTTGAGACAGGCTTGAAAGCAGAAGATGGAAGTTATGACGGGTTACACAGAAGAGTCAGAATTGTGAAAGAGCTTGTGCCTCCGGGTACGTCGTCGTACAATGAGTCATGGCTAATCTGTTGTAGCCATCAAGCTCAACTTTTACGCCAAGATTGTTGCATCGGACCGCAAGGCTTCCAATGGCTACTTTCACGCCATTGACCATCCGTTGCTGCCTCCTGGTTCCATCTTTGACGAGACCTTCCTCTTCCCAGACTGCTTTTCCACACTGACCTCTGCCGTACAAAAGCTGAACCAGAGGCATACGTTGGATTGGGGCTATGACCATGAACATTCCAAGCCTGGCAAGCTCAAATTCCACGGCACTCCGCTGGCAACATTGTTTGCTCCTACCAACTCTGCCTTCCTCTTGTTGCCTCCTAAACTCAAGTTTTACTTGTTTAGCCCATTCGGTGAGAAAGCATTAGGCAAGTTGTTGGCTTATCACTATATTCTCGACACGCTGTTGTTATCAGAGACACTTCATGTCGCAAAGCACCGTGAGACTGAGGTATTGGCTGAAGACGGCGATGATCCCAGTTTCTACAAGGAACTTAAGATTGAGACTGCTCTGCCCAATGCTACGATTACTGTCGAGATTGAGAAGAAGAAGCTTCTTCCTATTGAGGGTGAGTTGTTTGCATTGAGTGTTTTCAGTGAGTTAACAGGTAGTAGGTTTCGTAAAGACGACAATTAAAGTCAATGGTGACTATGTCAAGATTATTGATGTTCCTGCTCGTAATGGCGCTTTCCACGTTATTGATAAGCTCCTCGTTCCTCCTCACCATTGCCATGACCATGGCATCCAAAAGCAAGATATTGCTAACGATGATGCTTGGAACAATTGGGAACAATGGCTTCCTCAATGGGCAAATGAGGCGTGATTCACTCCACCAGTATCAAGAGCTGCTTGTTATAATAAAAAAGATGTATTCTAGTCAGAAATGTATTGTGTGATTAGCCGATTCAAGTTGACGCCATCGTTGGGAAGAGACGACTCGACTTTAAAATTGGTGAATGAAGTAAAAACAGAGATAAAAAAAGAAAAGAAAAGAATCCAAAATAAAGCCAGACCATCTACGCTCGGAAAGAGGTCCGTGCGTCAGTGATGTGATTGTTTTCGATTCGATTTTTTGCAATTTTGGATTTCTCCGTCAGCACATATACAAAAACTTTTTAATCATTTTTTATTTTTCTTTCCTCTTTCTTTTTTCTCTTCTTGTCTATAGCTCATCAAAATGACTACTCCTTCCAGCCCAGGGGAAAGCTCTCTCGCCACTTCCATATACTCTTCCAAATCACCAACAGAAGCAGAACAGCACAAGGCCCGCGTAGCCAACTGGCGATTCTCCACTATCTGTGCCGCTGTGGACGGTAAAGATCAATATGGCGCAAGTTCGACACCTATTTATCAAACCGCCACTTTCAGAGGTATAAACGGTCAATACGACTACACCAGGTCTGGAAACCCCACAAGAGATTCTTTGGGTAAGTCTTGAGTTCCTAATATAGCTCGTGTTCTGACCAGAACAGAAACTCATCTCGCCCGATTGTACAATGCAACCCAGGCATTTGCATTGTCGACCGGAATGACATGTCTAGATACCATCTTGAGACTTATCAAGCCAGGAGATCTCGTTTTGGCAGGTGACGACTTGTATGGGGGTTCTAATCGTATTCTGGCGTACCTTAGTACCCATGCAGGCATAAACGTCAAGCATCTAGACACGACTGATGTTGAAAAGCTGGTCCCGTACTTGGAACCCGGTAACGGGTGGGTCTTCTGTACTCGGGGTTATATCTTGCTGATCCCGCCGATACAAGGGTTAAGTTGGTGCTCCTTGAATCACCCACCAACCCTCTTTTGAAGATTGCCGATATCCGACTCATTGCCGACACTGTTCATGCTGCCTCTCCTGATGCCCTTGTTGTTGTGGACAACACCATGATGTCGCCCTACCTTCAACGGCCTCTTGAACACGGGGCTGATATTGTCTATGATTCGGCAACCAAGTTTCTTTCGGGACATCACGATCTAATGGCTGGTGTCGTTGCCGCCAACCGACCCGACATTTGCAGAGACATTGCTTTCATGATTAACTCTGTTGGCTCTGGCCTCGCACCCTTTGATTCTTTCTTGTTGTTGCGAGGTATCAAGACCTTGTCCTTAAGGATGGACAGACAAATGGCTACCGCCAACCTGGTTGCACATTATCTTCATTCATTCGGTTTCCTGGTTCACTACCCTGGACTCAAGAGCCACTCAAAGAGAGATACCCATTACAGGCAATCAACTGGTGCAGGTGCCGTGTTGAGTTTTGTCACTGGTGACAAAGCATTGAGTGAGAGGATTGTTGGAGGAACAAGATTATGGGGTATTAGTGTATCGTTTGGAGCAGTGAACAGTTTGATTAGTATGCCCTGCTTGATGTCGTAAGTTGGTTGCGTTACTGCTTGTCCAAACTCATCATTGACGTAGACACGCTTCGATCTCCGCTGCGGTTCGTGCTGAGCGAGGACTTCCTGAGAACATCATTCGTCTTTGTGTTGGGATTGAAGACCCTCGAGACCTTATAGACGACCTTGAGCATTCTCTTCTTCAGGCTGGTGCTATCATCCCAAACTTTTCCTATACCCCCTTGTCGCAAGACAAAGCGGCGGAACTCTATGCGAGAGATCCCGAAGCTTGGATATTGGAACGCGCCGAGGGATTCAAACGCCCATCTACTGCAGATGGCTCCATCATTGATAAACTCGTCAATAGCATTAAGGAAGGCTTGGCCGTTTCAAAACCGCCCACGGTCTACAAAACAATCAAAGACGACGTTGTTGTCTCTGCTCCTGGAAAAGTAATTCTCTTTGGTGAACATGCCGTGGTACATGGCGTGACTGCCATTGCTACAAGTGTTGACCTCCGGTGCTTCTCTGTCCTGTCTGCTCGCCACGATAACATTGTTGGATTGGAAGCTCCCAACATTGGTGTTGAGCTCGAATGGGATATCAGCAAACTTCCTTGGAATCTTCTTCCAGTGCATTCTAATAGCGACAGACATGTTGCAGACAAAGAGCTTAATCCAGCACTCTTGCAAGTAATTGAAAATATAGTCAACCTTCATTTTGAGGTGGGAAAAACTGGCATGGCAGCGGCTGTTGCCTTTTTGTACCTGTACATGATGATTGCAGGTGATGAAAGCAATGCGTGAGTTCCAGTTCAAATTGTGTATATCAACGATTTCTGACATATCTATAGACTTTCTTTCACATTGACAGCTTCATCTAATCTTCCCATTTCTGCAGGTCTTGGTTCCTCTGCAGCATACTCTACGTGTGTGGCTACTTCCTTTCTACTTGCTCAACAACACCTTAACATCCCCTCTTCGTCTTCTCGATTCTCGAAAGAAGACACCGACTTGATCGATGGATGGGCATACCTCGCAGAGAAGGTATTACATGGGAATCCCAGTGGCATTGATAATGCTATTGCTGTCCGTGGAGGTGCTGTGGCATTTACAAGATCCATGGGGGGGAGAAAAGGTGGTTTAGACGGGCTATCCAAGTACGTTACTACTATTATCGTTAAGTAATGGCTGATTGTCATTTATAGCTTCTCTTCTATCCGTCTCTTACTCACTAACACCCTTGTTCCGAGGGATACCAAGTCCCTAGTAGCTGGTGTTTCGGCCAAGCGTCTGGCCGAACCAACTGTCGTCAATTCAATTCTGGATGCTATACAAGTAATTTCAGATGAGGCCTGTTCACTGCTTGGTGGCGATAAGCCTTTGGAGCGAAAGGCTCTATTAGCGCGTTTGGAAGCGCTGATAGTGTCAAACCACCAACATTTGGTGCAGCTTGGTGTCTCACACCCATCTTTAGAGATGATTGTTGTCTCTACGGCTCAGGATCCGTTCTGTTTGGCCACAAAGCTCACCGGTGCTGGAGGCGGAGGTTGTGCTTTGACTCTGATCCCTGACGGTATGACTCTACGATCCAAATCATAGAGATGCCTTTACTGATATCTTTGTATAATAGATCTTCCTCAATCGTCCTTGGACCAAGTCATCCAAGTCCTCGAAAACCATGGTTTCCAGCCTCATCTCACAACACTTGGCGGCCCTGGTCTGGGTGTTCTCGCTCAGCCTACACAAATGTCAGAAAAAGATGACGATAAAGTCAAAACGCCTGAGATGAGCGAGGGAATGCCGGTTCCGAAGAGAGCCGGACTAAGGGACGCTAAAAAGGAAGACTTACATGGATGGGCAGAACAGCTGGGTACCTGGGTTTACATATAAGACAATGAGCTTGTATAACTTTTTGTTTATTATTGATTGTAGATAGTTTTGTACAATAGCGATCTGTCAATGCAAGAAAGAAAGATCATTGGACGTGATCCATATCAACGATGCTGCTCATGGGGAACTTTTATATATCATATGAGCAAGCATTGTTTGTATGTTCAAGCTCAGCCTGCGCTCTTCTCCGTTTCTGTTATTCTCAGTAAAGTTTCGTTGTGTGCTCATTATTGGTTGCCTGTTGCTGCTGCCACCACAAGATACATTTTCCATATAATACTCGTATTGTGATTTTTTCGGAACCGACTTGCGCGTCTGTCACTTTTCTTTAAATTCGATTTTTCAAGTTCTTTCTCTTCATTCTTTCTTTAAAAGTGAAATAGTCAATTGGACCAACATCAATTAGGAAATTTTTGAAGAGAAAACAAAGAAGCATCTAGGAGAAGCTCGTCCACTGACAAGATTACCAAGCACATCCATCTCAGCCTAGGACATGTCTGTTCAACAGTATCTCAGTTCTCTCTTTCAACCTCCTGTGCCCTCTGAAGAAAATGACTGGGAAGCTGTAATAGCGGGCTGGGGACCTGACCAGTATGTACTATCGTATTCTGGTCACTTTATCAACACTTACATGGTTTGCTAGCTTTGCTGAGTATGATGAAGTTTTGGCGGAGCCAGGCTTGGAAACGTCTCCTTGGCCCTCAATACTTGATTATATGTCAACTGCATTCCCTATATCTCTCCCTCCACCGGTTCTAGACTCAGAGGTATCTTCATCTGAGAATTTTGATATAGTCGAGCGTCTTCGTCGGTATGTGATGATAACAAACACAGACTTTAGCGATACATTGATGTAACACCGCCAGTCATATTCCCAACACATTCAGTTCTCTTGTAAACCTACTTTCAATTCCGCGCTCCAACGATGACATTCAATCAGAGCTCATTGAAATCATGGGTTTTGAGGGTGAGGCTCTATCACTGGTTGAAGAGCTGTTGAAGCCGGGTGTTAGAGACATGGTTGTCAGCCGCTGCCTACGACCGAGCACTGTGAGTACACCTAAAGTGATGATAAACTCATGAGCATAACTGACGGTATATGTGTAGAATGACAATAGTAAGAAGGATGAGCAACCCTCTTCGATCAACAGGCCACCAAAATATGTACCCAATAATAGAATGGTGGTCAAGGGCAAATTCAAAGATCATAAAAAGGTCTTGGATATATCCGACATAGTAGGCTCTGCAGAAGACATATCACGAAGGTTGCAAGAACAATTGGAAGGTCCAAAACGAATGTTTTCGGAAGGCGGCCCTGTAAGCAATTAAGTCTGTAGTAATTGACAAATGGCTCACGATTCTGTGGCAAAGCGCATGGCAGAGCTGGAAGAACTTCCACATGTGTACACAGCAACAGGATCTAAGAGTATACCACTTGCACATGGTGGCAAGCTTGCCTTGCCTGAGGGCACAACTAGGGAATCTGCCGATGTGAGATATACACGTTATCTCGTCATTTTTGCCATTTTAACCTTTTGATAGTTTTTCGAAGAGGTGGTAATACCACCTGCTAATCCTGTGCCTCCCAAGGAGTGGGAACGGCCAGTCAAAATCGGAGAACTTTCACCTTTAGCTAAAGGCTGTTTTCCGGTGATTATTGTCTCTTCTTGTATTGAGCTATTGTGCTGATTTGTGGGGTTTCAAGAACTATGTGCAACTCAATAGAATGCAAAGTATCATTCAGCCGACGGCTATGTCTACTAATGAGAACATGTTGATTTGCGGTTTGTTTAATTTCCTTCAATATAAAGGCGCTAATTATCATGTTCGATAGCTCCTACTGGTGCTGTGAGCGGGTTTCGTCTTATTCGTTTCTGAGAGACTGATATATCTTACAGGGTAAAACAGATGTCGCTATAATGGCTATCATTCGCGTTTTCTCACAACACCTAGTTGAGGGATCCTCATCATACACTTCAAACTTCAATATCGATCGTAGCGCATTCAAGATAATCTATGTTGCTCCTATGAAAGCTCTTGCCGCTGAAATAGTCTCCAAATTCTCCAAGCGTCTGGCATGGCTTCGTATAAAGGTGCGAGAATTGACTGGTGATATGCAAATGACCAGGCAAGAGATCGAAGAGACACAGATCATCGTTACCACTCCGGAAAAGTGGGATGTAGTAACGAGAAAACCTACAAGTGAAGGAGAATTGGCTTCTAAAGTCAAACTTCTCATCATCGATGAAGTTCATCTGTTGGCTGAAGATCGAGGTGCTGTCATTGAAACGATCGTGGCTAGAACTCTTCGACAGGTGATCATCGTTCCGCTCACAAAACTATGTCAAAACTCAGTGAATGTATAGGTTGAATCGAGTCAGTCTCTCATTCGTATCGTCGGCCTTAGTGCCACTCTGCCCAACTATGTCGATGTCGGTGACTTTTTGAGAGTCAACCGGCACCAAGGTCTTTTCTATTTCGACGGTTCCTTCCGACCGATCCCTCTTCAGCAGCATTATATCGGTGTCTCAGGCAAACCACGCTCGGCTATTTCAGCGCGTAATATGGACAAGGTGGTCTTTGAAAAGGTGCGTCATTGGCATATTAATTACTTACATACCATTCATACATATCCTTCTCACAGGTTAGCGAGTTGGTGCAACAAGGTCATCAAGTTATGATCTTTGTTCATGCTCGACGAGATACTGTCAAAACTGCTCAAATACTCAAAGAAATGGCCATTGAAGAAGACATCTCTACTTTTATACAGACCGATCAACATACCAAGTTCAGTCTGTATAGATCAGAGATTTCCAGGTCAAGAAACAAAGAAATGAAGGAATTATTTGACGCCGGTTTTGGTATTCACCACGCTGGAATGTTAAGAACCGATAGAAATATGATGGAAAAAATGTTTGGGGATGGGTGTATAAATGTGAAAATTCTCTTTTATCACTCCATTCAGAATGATAATTCTAATCAATTTCTTTAGGTTCTCTGCTGTACCTCCACCTTGGCTTGGGGTGTCAACTTACCCGCACACGCAGTCATAATAAAAGGCACTCAAGTGTACGACAATGACAAAGGTGCATTCATGGATCTATCTGTATTAGATGTGCTTCAAATTTTTGGTCGAGCTGGTCGTCCAGGCTACGCAACTAAAGGTGTAGGATATATCTGTACTACCCATGACAAGCTTGACCACTACATCAAATCCGTCATGTCTCAGGCAAGTGCAATTCCCTTGATTTATTGATTGACCGCTGATATCATTCTTGATCTTGTACAGACCCCTATAGAGTCCAAGTAGGCTTTAGTCGTAGTAGGAAGGATTTAACAATCATTGCTAATATACCATAGATTCATTCCTGGCATGACTGATTCTCTCAATGCCGAAATCTCGTTAGGAACTATTGCAAATGTTCATGAAGCCATGCAGTGGCTAAGTTATACCTATCTATTTGGTGAGCAATGTACAGCCTATTGGGAGTCGAACTTAATTGGATTTTAGTGCGCATGAAAAGGAACCCATGGGTTTATGGTATGACATACGATGTGACAGTAGACGACCCACAACTTGGAAATAAGCGTAATGAACTCATTATTCAAGCTGCCCGATTACTTCAGAAAGCCAAGATGGTTCGCTACGACGATCTTACGAATACATTCACCATAACTGACTTGGGACGAATTGCTGCTAAATACTATCTAAACTTTTCAACAATCGAGGCCTTCAGTGAGTATTTGCCCTGCATACCATGAGTCTTATTACTTGCTCAAAACAAACTTTTGCAGATGACAAATTTAACTCAAAAATGAGTAACGCAGATCTTTTTCAGATGTTGTGCGAGGCCACTGAGGTAATTTTATCCACCTTATGGTACGAAATCTTACATGTTGATAACATAATGTAGTTTGAGCAAATCCAATTACGAGAAAGCGAGACTGAAGAGCTTGAAGCGATTATCAGTAGCGGAATAATTCCTCTGGAAGTAGCTGTAAATCGATGATACTAAACGAGCCGAACCGCAGCTGATTATTTCGGGCAATAGGGTGGTGCTATAAATAAACGTAACAAAGTTAATATTTTGCTGCAAGCGCATATATCCAATGTGTATATCAACGATTTTGCTCTTGTGTCTGATACTGCTTTCGTAGCCCAGGTATGTCTTGTTGACTACTGATGAAGAATGTTGTAATTTAACGATGAACAGAATGCAGGACGTATCATCCGGGCTCTTCTTGAGATCGCTCTTAGTCGCCGGTGGGCCAACTGTTCCTATTTGTTGGTGGAATTAAGCAAATGCATCGAGCGCCGGCAATGGGTTTATGATCATGGTTTCGCACAGCTCAAGATCCTTCAACGAGAGACACTCCATAAGCTCACGCAGTATACACCCGATGACATGACAATAGATGACTTTCGAGACATGTCTGCTCAGGAAATAGGAGAATTCATTCACATGAATGAGAAACATGGTCAAGCAGTTTTAGATGCGGCTATGGTTTTTCCTACAATCAGCTTGTCTCACAAACTCAAGCCAATAACTCATGACCTTTTACAAGTTACTGTCCAAGTGACACCAAACTTCAAGTGGAATTCAAAGATATCTGGTAACAGTGAGCCATTTTATGTCTGGGTGCAAGACCAAGAAGGCTTGGACATCTATCAATGGCGAAATGTCCGGATTACTCCATCAAGCACATTCATTGACCTAGACTTCTTCCTCCCTTTCGATGATACCCCTCCCGAATATATATCAATTATCGGCGTCTCAGATAAATGGCTGTGGTCTTATGAATCGTCGTATATACCGCTCACAGAAATCGTCATGCCACCTCTACCATCAAGACCAACTCCAGTCTTGAGTATTCCATTTATCAAGACTTCTTGCTTCAATGACCCTCAACTGGAACAGAGATATGCAATGAATCTGGGTATAGAAACTCTCAATACAATTCAAAGTCAAGCATTTTGGATATTTTATAACACTTGTGTCAATGCGCTAGTCTCGGCACCTGTAGGAAGTGGCAAGTCTTTGCTAAGTGAGGCTGCTATATGGTAAGTTCTCTATAATTTGATTTACATCATAAACTTATTAGATTCATAGGAATGCGTTTCGACATGATCGAGAATCAGTGGTTCTCGTTGTAGTTCCGAATCAATATGCCGTCCACGAAATGGTTGCTCGTCTACGCAATCTTTGCCCGCCGACACGGAACGTCAACATACACTCAATTCTTGATCAATCTGATTTCGAGCAGATCACATCTGGACGAGCCGCGATCGGTGTGACAATACCCTTCGCCATTTTGAACTATGCGAAGATCGACGACTTGCTCGCCTCATCAAAAATAAAGTTATTTGTGCTTGAAGATCTTCACCTCATGAACGAGCTCTATGAGCTTACAGTTGCTAAAATATTATCATTAGCATATGCAGCACGAACAAGAGTTATTGGTGTCACTTCTTCATTGAATGATTCAAGCCAATTAGCAGAGTGGCTTAATCTCGACCCAGGACCTTTAGATCAATCGGAGAAACAAATTATGTTACAACCTCCTGCATTGTTTAACTTTGCTCCGTCAGACCGTGACAATCACATATCTGTATCCATCAAACCTTTCATCATCCCTCACGGTCCAACACTTCTCCGTGCTATGATCAAGCCTGCATACGACATTCTCAAAACAGCAAAGCAAGGCGCAGTCTTATTCGTTCCGTCAGTTCATGCTTGCTCCAAGGTCGCTACCGATATTGTCACTCAGTCTGGAACAGAGATGGATTTCAGCGGTTTCCTTTCTCGACCGCGAAATGAGGTCGAACCATTCCTTGAGCGTTTAAAAGACAAAAAACTATTTGAACCCTTGCTACATGGCGTCGGATACATCACGAGTCATATGGCACCCTCAGACCTTGCCATTGTATTAGAGCTTTTTATCAGTGGTATCATCCGAGCCTTGGTGGTCCCTCGTCAGTTATGCTGGACTCTTCCCGTTAAATCCGAGACTGTAATCGTCATGGGCACTCAATACGTCCGTACAGTACCGAATAATGATAGTAAGGCGAGACCTGAAAAACACCTGGTGAGCTATTCTCAGCAAGAACTTGTAAAAATGCAAGGTTTTGCCATGAGATCTGCCGCACCTACATCTCCCGGAGGAAAATTATATATCATGTGTCAAGCCGAACAACAGATTATGATTTCGAGAGTGCTCCAAGAGGGTTTACCTTTGGAATCCAAAGTACTTAATTTGCTCGGTAGACAATCTACTTCCTCGTCGTCTGTGGACCCTCGTGCTGTTCACATTCTGAACAGCCTCATCCAAAACCAGAGTCCGCCTGTGAAAACTACTGCGGATCTGCCTAGGAGATCCGATAGTCGAAAAACAGACATGATGGATATCGTAAATTGGACCTTCCTTTCTATCAGAATTCGTTGCAACCCCAGCTTCTACCAACTTCAACCCAACAGAGAGTCACAAATGGAAGACATATCTAGAAAGATAGATGAGTGGTTTGATGCAACAGACGGTCAAACGTTAGTAACAGTGTCTGGGACGAAGAGGCTCATCGTGAATGAAATTGGGACGAGTGTAGAGACTGGTAAAGAGCGGGTGGAGAAAAATACCAATGACAGTGATAATAAGAATGAAGATAGCGATGACCACAATGGCATGGACAGGAACGTAGTATAGGATAGAGATGAGCCCAAGACTGCCAAACGGAAGATCTTGATGCCTTGGGATTGCGACGAGTCAGAGTTAGAGGATAGAGATAGTTTGTTCAACGAGACTTTACGTCGTTATGAAGATTGCATGTTTCTGGTCTCATTCATTCATTGTAACTTCATCCCAACTTCTGCATACCATTTTGGCCATATGTACACTGAGCAACATGGGCCCCCGTCTCTGTTGCACTGTACGAATTTACATATGTTTACATCCTGTTTAAAGTGATTGCATCGATCGCAACCTAATAATGTATGAGGCACTACAGCTTTGCTTTGGCACTCTGTGAGGGCCATTTATCAGCGAGAACCTCAGTTATCCTAATGATCTAGATACCTACCTTGAGGACTCCATCAAGCTTAGTCTAAGAACATCATATGTCAGTACATTTCATTGCTCATAACACAATATTCATCGCGACATACCGCGAGCATAACCTAGCAAAATTCGTAGTCGCTTTAGCTTTAGTTTGTTTATGGTTGTAGTGAAATACCTACATTACCCTTAACTTTGAGACTGCCAGTCATGAAAGCCTTTTGGGCATTGACTTTGCCGTCAGCGAGACCAAGAAATGTATCTAAATCATTTCAGTGTAAAAGTCGGCTCCTTAATATAATTGACCCACCATCACTCAAAGTGATAGTAACGTCTAGTAGATCGATCATCAGCTTTATCTACTTCATCAGATAACCACAATATTCTTACCAGGTTTCTTGGCAGCACCTTTGGTCACGTTGGCTTCGTTCTTTAAATCGATTCTATTTCAGATTAGAAGCGGCAGTCGTTGTAGAGCTGTTGACCCACACCCAAATTGCCTCCTTTCCTTGCCCGTTTTTTACATTTAGTTGGAAAATGCCATTTGTCTGCGTTGTGATAATCAGCCTACGCTCACTTCTCTTAAGGGTTTCCTCAGTACAGTTTTGATTTGTTTCTTTTTTTCTGCTTCAGACATTTGTTCAAAGACAGTGGACAAGGCCTGCAGTATTACTTAACATACATGGTTTTGATTCTTGTCTCATCGCTTACAGAAAGAACCTCGCTAGTCTTTGTGAACAGTGCTGTCAGTTTAAGTGTCTAAACCTTGTAGTGTAGACACAGACCTTGAATCCTGACTCCTTGATATTTGACATATTGGCAGGAGTGAGAGTTGAGGGTTGAGAAAGGCGTTGCTCGGAAAAATCAAAATGAAGAGATAGTTGAAGATGCAAAAAAAGAAAGTTTAAAGAATATTCATTATTTATGGATTCTTCAAGTTTATAAACCATCGGTTAAAAAGACAACCGGGAATACAACAGCACGTGTCGAGCACGTGACGTAGAAAGTTGTGACTTGTAGTTTTTGACGGTTGACTGGACTTTTGTCATTTTAATATATTTGGTTGTTTAAACATTTTATTTTCCATCTTTCTAAATTAGATATCTCAATCCTTTCAAGACATCTCTCGGCAAAATTTACAAGACCAACTAGGCTTGGGAAATGCTTATACAATCGAATCCCTATTATTGTCGATCCCACTCTAGCCATGCTTTTCAAAACCAAATCTTTATTCTGGAAAATTCTCGATGAGGCTGAAGAATCTGGAATCCTCGATGAAACAAAAGAGGAGATGGTTGATTATGAAAGGCTTGTAAGAGAAGAGATACAGCAAAAACGCCAACTTCTTCAAGACCAAGTGAGGACGATCAGTGTCGACGTGCGAACAGGAAATGACTCAAAATGTCAGAAACTGTCATGCAAGCAGCGACTTGATTCTGCTCGCGAAGATGAGCCAGATGAAATTTCAAAGCTTGTTGATCAGAAAGAATTGTCGAATCAAAGCACATCCGTGGTGTCTCCTCTTGCCTTCATGACTGAATCCGGATCTATATCCAACTCCTCTCAATTGACGCAGATGAAGGTTTCTACACCCGATCTCAAAATAGAAACAGGTTGTATTAGCGAAGCATTGGGGTCTAATCTGGTTTCATCAACACCGCTATCGTTTCTTCTGAAAGAGCAAAATGCAATTGAATCGAAAGCGGTGCCATTCTTCGTTAACTCAAGACTTTCTGATAATGTCGTGAACACTATTGTTGTTGAGAACGAAAGAGATTTCGCTGAAGCTTCTTCTTCAGTGGGTGAGAAGAATCTTTTGTCCGATACGGGACCATCGATGCAGGTAGTGAACCCGACAAATCCACTATCCTCCTTCCGTCAATCCCAATTCGCCCAGACTTCAACACCCAATGCACCCAATGCGACATTGCCTCACGTGCCAACACCCAGTTTAGATCATAGTGCTTTGGTTCGTCATTCGGAGACACCTGCCAAGTCTTTAATTTCCAAAAATTCCATTCGATCTCAAGTTCTGGACACTCCAGAATATATATCCTCCCCCGCTGATACTCCTGACTATACTGGTTCCTCTAGATGCTTGCTCCATCCTTCCATCTTCACTGTTGGACGAACAACGCGCAATGACAGCGCAACTCCCATTGGAAAAACATTGAAACAGAGTGTTTCTAAATATTGGCTTCAATTTGCAAGAGCTTATCCGGCACCAGCCAATGAAAAGGGTAAGGGCAGAAGAAGAATAACGTCAAAAAGCACATCAGCCAGATCGAGTATCTTTCAAGGTCTGCGATTTTGTTATCCGGTTGAAGGTTCCGCAGGGCCCAAGTATGTCTCTAGGTGGACCATTGTGAGTGATGAACGAAATATATTGTCAGCATGAAAAGCCTGATAATAGGTTTTTGCCTTAGATTGCGGAACATTCTGGTGTGGTCACTATGACGCCAGACACAGCAACTACACATATCATATATGATAATCCTAATCCTACGGTTTCCAAGCTTTCTAGAATTCTAGGCATTGATGCGCTTTCCCAACTTCCAGAAGGAACAGAAATTGTCAGATGGGATTGGGTGATTTTGTGCCAAATGACAGCAAGTTTCATTTGATTTCTCATATATGTATCAATCTCAGACAATTTGTTAGAACAAAGTTGAACCTACAGACTCTTACCGCACCTTTCGTTCAAATTCCTTTACCAAGATTCAACTTGTGGGCAACATCAACAAACCAAAATTTTCCATACTTGTTGATCCTGGACAGATAGGACGCAGTAAAGTCACACGGCAAGTTAAGACTTTTTGGTCGACTTTGCTGATGATTGTCTGCAGGAAACGGAGTGCTCGACAATCAGACACTGAGTCTGACGAATCCCAACCCACCAAAAGACATCGAAGTCTAGGAATAGCCGCTCGTATCAACTCAGCGTGTCGACAAGGGCTTGTCGATACTAAAACTCATCCATCAAAGCTTCGGTCATTCGTTTTGCCTCATGATTGTGGTAATGAGCTTCAAACTTCAATTGCCCAAAATAAAAAATAGGTCAAAATGGAGAAGACAGTGAATTGAATATTGTCATCGTTGGTGTAAAAGAAGGGCATAAATTTGAAACCGAGATCCGTAATCTCATCGTCTCTTTGTACATGCGTCTATCATGGCACTGTAGCTGTTTGGTGACGAGAGTAACGCCCATATTGACAACGAGTTTCAAGCCCTTAATATCGACGCAGAGATACCAATTAATATAATCTGTGGCGGAGATGTGAATATTTCAACCACAAGAAATACAAAAAATGGAGAAGATCGCAAGGAAGTTATCGAACAATTGATGAAGAGTTCAAGAACACATCTCCCATGAGCCAAATGTTCCTCGTGATTGGGTCTTTGTCAAGTTGGGCTCTCATATAAATATAGACATTTAGGTAGGTCAACTATTGAAAATTGAATCTTAATCATCTAAATTTGATATCAAGGTAATTTGTCTTTATGAATATTGGGAGGCGTCTAATATATCCTATGGGCGAACATTTCACTCATTCAAATATAGCACTATCAACTCAAAAGTTCATTGTCTATGGACTAGTGAGCTTGTAACTTTCATCATGGTGATAATTATGCTAAATTACCTCCAGTTCAAATGTTCTCTCCGGCTATATTCAGAAAAATAGGCCATAATCTTAACTAAGAAAAAAAAATTCAGCATGTAGTCCGTCAAAGAAACGGTATGAAAGCAATTACATGAAAACTGGATACACCGGTCATACGTTTGCGGATCAGGCTTGTGACACGATTCCAAGTCATGTTGCTATATCGAGACTAAGGAAGCAATATTCAAAGGTTTCAATTAAGATGGAAGCGGAGCTTGACGTTTCCATGTATGTGCGATTAATAAAATCACTTCTTAGATACATTCATCACCGTCGTTGATGAAGTTACGGTTGGCAAGTGTACGCTTTGTCAAGTATGTTTCGTGAAAGACTAATTGCATGCTGTATTTTCTTGCTACTGGTTTTCGTAATTATATAATCTTACATAACTTATTCCCTAACCTTAAGGCTCTTTCAGCTCCCCCTTTGCCCAAGCAGCAGCAATTTCTTCTCCAGTAATTTCCCTTATATCGCCCGGTGTAGCAGTGGCTCCCTTTATAGTCGAAGCGACAACATCAACAACAGTACCAATAGCAGTTTTTTGTTGGTGATAATGCCTGACTTCTTCGATTTTGACTTCAAGCACAGCGACACGTGGGTCAGTAGGAGAGCCATCATGGACGCCATCGCCCAAATCGGCAAACCATGCCTTGATGGTAGGATTCCAAATTTGCTCTACGAGGCCAGGAGAGTTGTTTCTCCTATAATAGAACATTATGCATCAATAGGGCAAGCCTTTCATAACTGAAAAAAACACGCACTTGGCTTTACCAGCAATGGATGCCCAACCCTTATTTTGAGACATGCCGTCAACACTGATGTTCACATGAAGACTAACCTCTCAGTCAGTTTCATCATCATCAATTTTTTAAAGAAATTCCCACTCATTATCAATCTCAACATCTTTGTAAGACTGGTTATCATAAATAAAGTAGAACCTCCAATCAGGCGTGATCTGGGCAATATGCATAACACGACCATGAAGTCGGCCGTTG
This sequence comes from Cryptococcus depauperatus CBS 7841, assembly GCF_001720195.1. Classification (NCBI taxonomy): domain Eukaryota; kingdom Fungi; phylum Basidiomycota; class Tremellomycetes; order Tremellales; family Cryptococcaceae; genus Cryptococcus; species Cryptococcus depauperatus. The sequence continues at coordinate 614,684 of NC_089475.1, read as the reverse complement.
GGTGCGTGGGTGACAAGAATGACAGATTTCTGTGCGGAGAGAAGCGCCTTCAGGTCAATAAGCTTCTGACTGAGGGTAGGGGCAGAAATGGATGCCGCAGTATACTGGTCTGACATGTTGATGTTGATATGTTGCAAAGTTGAAGATGAAAAGTTGTTTAACCAATATTAGCCGCAACGTATATATATATATATATATTCTTCAGTACCGCTTGAGATTACGACATTAGCCATCGCTCCATCGCTTTGTTTGGTGGTCCATGAGAGCTTGACGAAGAATGAGGCAATCGTCACATGACGTCATTAGATGGTAGGTTTGACCAGATAATGCCAAGTGGATATCCAGACTTGCTGACGATGATTGTTGTCTTGTCTTATACTCTGAATCTTGGACAGTATAGTGGTATACCAAGTGTACTGCATTTGCGTCTTGGTGTGTGAGTGTTGAGAGAAGAAGGGTGATAAATTGAATTGTTTCTTGATATGACGGAACAGTTTAAGCGTCAGGTTTCTGTGACTTGAGAACAGAAACCAAATACCACTTCGTATGCCATCTCCACGCTCGTTTACCTCTCATAGAACGGCAGAAACTTTTGCCGGTCGCCCTCTGAGGTAACTTACGGGCTGTCAAAAAACTCCAGCTTTTGTCCTCAAAAGCCCAACAGAAGAATATGCCGAACTACCCTGTCGGTCTCAAAACCTTGGGGATACGCCTTTTGAGTTAACATGATGCGCCGGAATTATGCTGTTCTTGCTGACCGTTTCAATTACTGGGCGAATAGGGTGGGTGTGGGATTGCAAGGCTATGGTCAGATACTCTCTTGGTTCTTGCTATGGGATAATGTTTCCATAATTAGCGAAGAGTAAGCATTGCTGGAAGAAGCTGAGAAATGCAGAGTTCAGAATAGCCATGTATTTTGAGAGATATTGAAAATCAATTTATAAAAGAAATTGAATAGACAAGGACAATACGAAAGTTGATAATGTTGATACCGCTTACACATCCTTGAATACACGTCAATAAGACTGGGCAGCGGTGATCGCCGCCTTTTAGACTTAATGTTACATTTATAATGAACAAAAAATCATAAATTTAAGAAAAAAAAAACTAATGCAAATGATTCTTCTATCGCCTCCATCAACTTCTTTACAGCTTCCTCCAGCCAAACTATACCGCCTGTTTCTACAACATCTCCGCTTTATTCCTGATCCTCAAGTATGGTCCACCCTTGTGCCACGCTTTCGCAAACTCTTGTCCACCCCAGGTCCTTCGCCTATGAGTACCCCAGAAGCAGATTTTGACAGAGCGATGGAGATTAGAGAGTGGAGAAGACAGAAAGCTATGAAGAAGGCGAGGAAAGTACGGTGATATAATACTGGAGGCAAGGATTTGGGTTAATGCAAGATATAGGAATTCAACAGATTGCGAGCAGCCGTAGCTTGTCACCCCCATGCTTTTGCACGCCTTTTAAGTGAGAGCTATGGTCAGCGAGGCGCTAGCAGATGGAAGCGTCTGGAGGTTGGTCATACTGTCTCACTGATATACCAATAAATTGAGACTGATTGATATGTAGACTATATCAGAACCATATTCATCAACTGTGTTAAAAACGCCTCTCCCTTCTATACTCTCGCCTCTCCGACCGCCAGAGCCGGCCCCTGATGAAACTCAGCCCAGGGCAAGAAAGACAGTGCCTGCTTGCAGATTACGAAAAATGGCTGAGAGATTGATTCAAAGAGACTGGAAATATGTTAAGGCGCCCATATACATACCTCGATTACCACCAGACACCGACAATGATGCAGGACGAGGAAAAACAATTATCTTAAATCTGAGGCATCTTGCAAATCTATCAGAAAGACCAGAGGGACTCGACTTGACTTGTCTGCCTTTTTCGCTTCAAATGATTTTCCCACGTAACGCAACCCGTCAACTAGTTCTCCCTCTTCCACCTTATCCACCTCCAAGACCCAAGGCCACAAGATCAAACCCGTCGACCTGGAAGCTACCAACCAAGCTGGATAGACGATTAATGATGAGGACGTATAGGCGGTTATGGAATAGCCTCGTATGGGTCCGGCCTGTTGGTCCAGCTTCGGCATTGGGTCCACAGAAATGGATAAAATGTAGGTACGAGGATATTTTACGATGGGAAAACGACATAACATTTAGAGACGAGGTTTCAGTCGAGGAAGATAAAGTACGAAAGATGACTAAAAAAGGAAAAGTCACTGCCAGAGCTGCGAGTGAGATGCTTGATCCTATCAAATGGAAGAGTGGTACAGTGAACGATTTCCGATGGCTGAGTATACAAAAACAGACTTCACCAGACACATGACTGTTAATGATTGTTATGCGTCCATATAGATTAGCTTCATTTTCCTTATGTACTCATAAATTAAAGAACAGCCGTGAAACGGTTCTCAGCTTCCTCATAGTTGATAACGTCCCAGATGGCGTTGAGATAGTCAGGTTTAACGTTCTTGTACTGAAGGTAGAAGGCATGCTCCCAGATGTCAATACCAATGATAGGGACATGAGCTGCACAACGTCAGCTGTGGAAGAATTTTAAAAGAGAACTCACAAAGAAGAGGGTCTTGGTTGGCGGTAGTGACCAATTCGAGCTTCTTGTTGGACTTGTTGTACCCAAGCCAACCCCATCCACTACCTTGGATAGCTGCAGTCTTGGCATTCATTTCCTTTTTGAGGTTCTCAAAACCACCAAAATCAGCCTGAACCTGGTCAAAAAATGCTCCAGAAGTTGGAGCTTTTACTTGAGCAGAGCCAGTAGGAGCAAGGTTCTTCCAGAAAAGCTAGTCACAGATTAGCTTCAGAAGACATTGTGGCTAGTTGCCTACAGAGTGGTTGCTAGAGACATCAAAATATAAGCATCGACCAACCAGTCATGTTTTGAGGCACTTACATATGCCCGCCACCGTTGAACTTGAGCGCTGGCTGGAGAGAGATGGCAGCCTTGACATCACCTTGAGCAGAAGCTTTATCAAGCGACTCCTCCGCAGCATTGAGACCATTGACATAGGTCTGATGGTGCTTTGTGTGGTGCAGATTCATGATCTCTGCCGAGATGGAAGGCTCCAAAGCCTACCAAACGTCAGCCTGTTCAGTTCGCTACCCATCTTACCCACATCATAAGCATAGGGAAGAGGAGGAAGAGTATGCTTGCTTCTCATTGCAACTGCAAAAGAACGAAAGGCGCGGCGAGAAACAACTCGAGGGACGGTTGAAATCATATTGGGTGCCTTATATAGTAATTACCGTTTGGGTCGTTATTATTGATTTTATATGGCGCAAACTAAAAAAAAGACTCATTATATATGTATATATTTGGTTAGCGTCATTGCTTTCCCACGGAGTTCAAGTCACGTGATTTTATGACTTTGTCAAGGATTTGACTCCGTTACAGCACTTAGTACATGGAAAGGTAAAGTATAAACATGAATGTTTATGGAACTATACTACGTGGCATCCGGTTAGGCGTGCCAGTTACTCCACAAGCCTATCTGCTTCTGACAGACTTTTCTAAGCTTTTATTTCTTTAATTGTTTATACAATATAAAAAAAGAAGAAAACGACTTACGATGTCTTATTTTATGACCCAGTGAGCGCTGAAGATAGTATCAAATGGTTATCTGACCGTATGCAGCCTCCATTCCGGCTGGCATGTTGACCAGGCCATCCTTGTGGAAGAGGATCGTGTTGTCTGTTTGCGGTTTGGCCATGATTTCAATGAGGAATGCATGGCTATGGATGAGACGCTGTATAGTGTATCAGAAAAGGTTCAGAACTTTGCGGTGATCTATTTGGGTAAGTGCTAAGATTGATATGGCTGAGGGTGGTAACTAACGGTCAGACAGTGGACATTACCGAAGTACCAGATTTCAACAAGATGTATGAATTATACGATGAATGTACTCTCATGTTCTTCTACAGGTGCGTCTAAAAGGTTGAAGCCTGCAGAAATAGGCTAAATTCGTCATAGGAATAAACACATTATGATAGATTTGGGAACAGGTAACAATAACAAAATGCAAGTGATTTTTTAGCAGTGATTTGATTATACGCTGACAAGATAATAGAAATTGGGCTATTAAAAATAAACAAGAAGTAGGTTAATCTACTATATCCGTTAAACTAACCACTTGAAGATGATTGACATTATTGAGACCGTTTATAGAGGAGCATCCAAAGGTCGTGGTCTCGTCGTTGCGCCAAATGGTAAGATTCGCCAGCTTACTAGGTCAGGTTGATTGCTGATTTGAGCGATAGATTATTCTACTCGACATAAATATTAGAAGCCAGTTGTGTAGTGTTAATGTTGTATGTCGTTTTTAATCCAAATTTACATTCTATATTCAGCTAGATTTGTTCTACGTTGTGTTCAAGATCCGAATTTGTGAAATATTGCAAGCAACAAATTTCTCAGATTTGTTGAAAGGCATCTGCGATAGGCCAAGTCCATCCATTACGCCCGTACAGCTACTGGTAACTTTTGATACATTGCTACTCGTACAACTTTACAACATGTTGGGTGGCACATTTTCCGCAGCGTTTGGTGAGTTTTGTGGAGGAACATTATCCTCATCCTTTCCCATTCTTCTCGTCTTTTTCACTTTTCCAGTTGTTCTCTCCCTCTTCCGTTCCTCATTCTCTTCCGCTTTGGCCTGTCCCACTCCAAACCATCCACTGGTAAATCGCGGGTTCTTTGATTTAGGAAGAAATTCTGTCGTCTCGGGCATCAATAGAATATGGAATGACTTATTGGCTTGAGGAGAGGTGAGAAGCCAATCTTCTAGGAGAGCAAGATTCCGAAGATTCGATTTGAAGAGATTATCTATAAAGTCACCGACGAGGGGAATTATCCCAACAAGACAATCTATCAAGACATTGAATAGCTTTTGAATATCAGCCATTTCTGATCAATCAATCCTGTTATTATGCGGTGACCCACCATGTAGCCGAGAACATTTCTAGAGACGCCAAATATGAAACATAACCAAACTTGATAAAGCTGAAGAATACCAGAAATGATATCACCGTATATGGGTACTAGGGAGATAATGTCGTCGAGACCAGCCCGAAATGGCAGACCAAAGTCGGCCAGCACAGGAGCAGCATCTAGCCAGAAAGCAACTGTTCTGATGTGGTTGTATAATCTAACCCGTCATATTCATTAGCTCAACCATCACAACTGCGAAAATGGAGAAGCAAGAAGGAATAGAATGGTCTATTTGGTTCTAGAGATTTTGGATGAAAGTCTCTCTTTGATCCTCAAAAAGCGACAGAACCAATTGCTATCTTTACACCATTTCCAACATGAAGGCGGCATTTAGAAAGGGTGATAGAGAAAAATGTGATTTTACTTACTTTTGCGCTTCTTGATCATTCTTTGGGCTTCGAAGTCCGAGACCGGGTGGTCTATATGTAGCTTCAAAAGCCCCGAAACGTACTGGTTGCCTCTCATGTTGTGACCTATGTTTGACAAATAACATTGGTAGAAACTTAGCACCTGGCCGCATGGTAGCAGAGTACTGACTCACTGTCTATCGCGAGCAGCATTTGGCCGGTAATAGGGCAGAATTGACCATAGAGCCGAGAGAACAGAAGTCATTGTAGTATCAATGAATAAGAAAAGAATGAAAATTCAGATAATCAAGAATGATGGAGTAGAAAATCAATGACGACATAAGTCTGAAGGATTTGATCCCGTTTGTGTATATAACATTTAAGTGAGAATGTGTAAGAACGGAAATGAAGGTTTTTTAAAGACTGACTGCTAGCTATGCAATTAGGCGTGCCATTATACCGCATGCCTAATAGCATCATGTTCCGCGCCTATCCATCACCCATTCTTCAACAAAACGTTGTAGTCACGTGATTTAATTCGCTGTTTGGGTGTGAATAAAACATTTATCTTTTTTTTTATTTTCTTAATTCTTTTGAAGAATTGTTAAAGTATTCTGTTGTGTACATTTACTAATGAGAAATATCCAGGAAACACCCCAGCGAGGGATAATCAACTACGAAAGAGCCCAGCCTTGCCTGTTACCAAGAGAGCATGGCATGCACGACGTGTACAGCAAACATTCTATGCCAAGCATGGGCCAACTCAACCAAGGACTTGTACCAGACCGGCTATCCTATCCAGTAATTTCGCCCAAGAAGAAGTCTCTCTTCTCATCCATCAGATTGAGAAAGGCATTTACAAGGTTTGTCACATTCACGCACTTAAAACAATTTTTTCGGTGCTGAAAGTCCAATGCAGAATGACTTCTCAGATTTTCGCATCTAAAACGACCAATTCACCCAAGACTATCCAACCGCTGATCGCGCCCGCAACACCCCGTTTCAATCCTAAAATACCCACATACATTACGATACCAAGCCATCCAGTGTTATTAGACCGCATGCATTATCGCAACTATTCGCGCGACAGCAAGCCCACCTCAAAGCTAATCAACAGCTCCTATACTTACACGCCTCCTCTCCCTCGAAATGCTCAAGCCGAACCAACTGGCGTCATTGCTCGACGGGCCTCTTGGCCCACTTATCAACGTTCTTGTCCGGTCTACAAATCTCTCAACAGTCAAGGAGACGACTACAAAATCTTGGAAGGTATACTCTACTTGAAAAAATTGCGTGACGCCCTCAAACGCGATTTGGGAGAGACGCTGAACGTGCCGTCTTTTTCTCCAGCAAGTCCTTCGCCATCCACATCTAGCGACTCCGATCTTCGAAGACAGCTAGCCAGACTTTACTTGACAGATGAAGCCCGGTGTAAAAAATCGATACATCGAGTTTCGCTTGAATATAGCAAGAGCATGACTGAGTTGCGTATGAAAAGAAACTCCAAGAGGCCAAGCCTAATGAGACAGTATTCATATGTTTCGTTGGAACAAGACGAAGAAGTGATTGACTCACCGGAATCAGCGCTCAAACCGGAGGATCCTTTCATGTTTAGTAAAGCCGTTGAAGCACGATTCCCTGCCCCGGGTGCGCCACGACCATACAGAAAATACGGACCCCGCCCTCGGTCATTGCCGCCGGTGGCTTTATCAAAGATCGTTGATGAGTTGCTTTTCGAAAAAGAACGCGTGAAGAGAATGAAGACAAACGGATTAGTCATCTCTCCTAGATCTGATCCAAGCACGCCAGCTTTCTTCAGTCCTGGATCAGTCAAAACTGGTTCCTCTTACTTTTCGGCTTCGACAGAGCACATCACGCGTTCCGGGTCTATTGTTGATTTGCCGACAAGCAACACTATACACGGCTCGCTAGTCTCGCGCAACCATACACAAGCAATAGCCGCAAGAAATCGCGCAGACGAAGCAATATATTCCATGTATGCCAACTTTGGTTGACCAATATCATTCAAACTATCCTTGGATAATGAACGGTAGAAGTAGTAATACGTATTTGTAAGTAATAAAGTAAGGAGTTGTTTGTAAGAGATTCCCGATAAGACTTTTCTCTGCTCTTTCAAGGTACGTTAGATGAAAACTTGAATATGGTGTTAATATCATGTATCAGATTTGTCAGTCAAGTCAAATATGGCTTCATTTCAAAATTTGTATAGCTTCACTTGTCGCTCCAGTCGCTTGATGCCCTTCATTATTGTTCCGATTAAAGTTATGTTTACGACTCAGATAGTGTTCAGGCCACAAATAGTGCACCATATTTTGTTCTTTGAGAAACGCTTGATGCTACAAGAAAGCTATCAGAGTTTTCTGTGAATGCATAGTGATTGCTGCACAAGGTTGAGTGTTTACAGAAGCTTGAGTTTGCCTGTGATAGTGTTGACAAGTTTAGCTGGACCACTGAATCATTGTGAGTCTTTAGTTAAGTTCGTGATCATATGGGTAACTCACGGTCCGATGCCAACAATGGTCTTGGATCCTGATGCCACTTGCGTCCGGCCACTAACATGATACGTCAGGTGCATTCCGATGGATCTCGCAACTGCTCACGCATCACGAATTATCCTGGCGCAAAGATTGATACTTCGAGCCTGAGCAGCAAGGGTCTCGAGTTCTTCAGTACTGGCGCCTTGAAGAGCAATTTTTGGTTGCCTGCATTGATTCATGTATCAGCCGCGTCATGATGCATGGTATGCAGAGTATTGCACCCGGAACTAACCCTTGCATCTGCCAAGCTTTGAACAACTAGATGGATACAAATGCAACAAATCAGTATCTATGCCCCTACACCTTACTCTGACTAGCAGACAGCCTCACCTTGGGATTCGCATCCTTCAAAGTCATCGCACAGGCCAGCGTCGCATGCCCTGCTTGAGCAGCAATCTTGCCTTTTGTCATTTTCAACTCATCATTCACGACAAGTACAAGCTTAATACCCTCCTGCACATCAAACTTGATGTCTTTCAGATTAGAAGAGAGGGCGGATTCAGAATCAGAAGCATCCGATTCGAAATCAGAAGCATCCGAAGCACTAGCAGCTGCTTGAGGCTGTCGAAGTTTGGATTTGCTTTTGGGAGCTGACAAGACACGGTTAGATTGAGAAGCAATAATTGAGTGGACTTGATAGCCAAGAGTGAAAGCGATGATGGAGAAGACGATGGAAGGTACTACTCCTATTCTTTTACTCAACAACCGTTATCATTTTCTTCCAGCTGGCTTTACCTTCCATTTTAAAAGAACTCATCATCGTGATGAAAAGTATAAATTGATTTATTTTGGAATTCAAACAGTGGAAGAAGAAAATAAAAGTGGTGACATCATAACATTACTCTCTTCAACATTTACTTTATTCAATAAGTGGTTTTATATTTATTTAACTTTTCAATTTCAAAAGTACCGTTCAAAACCCGGAAAGCAATGGCTGATATATGTGCTACTACGAGCACAATACAAAACTCACCCGACTTCTCTACAATCAGGGGAGAGTACACCTCTGTTAGCCTCTCGTCAGGCAAGAAACAAGTCAAACCAAATGTCAAGGTTACCTTGACAAGTCTGACGGTCAATAATGTTAGACTTGAATATCTAAAAAAAGAAAGGTCTCCCAGCTGATGAGAATATTGGGCCAGTCTGGAACATTGCAGAAGCTCAATTCGGTCGTGATCCCCATTGCCTACTCTAATAAATTCTATAAGGACATGCTGGATCCTCTCTTGGACGATGTCAACAAATTAAGTGAGTGGTATGTTTTTCTTGCATTGGATGGGCTAACGCGATAGACGTTTATTTGCAGTATACTATGCAGATATCCCTGTGGGCGCCATCTGTTGTAAATTCGACAACCTTGCAAAAGGTTCCAAAGAACCTCCTACACTTGTAATCTTGACTCTTGCGTTCGTTTTTCCATAAATCCCTGCAACGCTGGATAGCATTAGAGCTTCAATCTGACCTTGCTGAATGATAGGATTCTTGCGCCATATCGATCTCTTTCTCTTGGTACATCTCTCTTACGTTCATCCATGAATGCTGCCCTACACCCAACCATTCCTCCTCCTCCTACCGCGTCTACCAAGCATACCAATACCCGAGCTCAACTTACTGTTGCTTCCCCAAGAGCCAAAGTGAATAGGGCATTAGCACATGTTCAAGCGGGAAATGAGGATGCAAAGAGGTTTTATGAGAGGCTTGGGTTTAAGCAAGCTGGGGTGTAGGTTATCTTCTGTATTAATATGAAATGCACACACAGAAGAGACGGCTGACGGTCGACATATAGACAAGAAAACTATTACTCCAAGATGGAACCTCGAGGAGCAATTATGATGGTTTGTGAAGATATTGCGACGGCTCTCGGTGAAAAAACCGAAGCAAATGGCTCTGCTTGATCTATACTTGAACATCAATCACGAATATTCCTTTTATTATTATTATGAATATGACATGCATTGCAACCACTATGAAGAGCTCATTATGTTCCTTTGCACGAATTTGAAGAATTACAATTTCACAACCATATACAAAGACTATGCGAGTGCGCTATACACGTACATGACGAGAATTGTCCTCTGCATCTCTTGGGCTATTGTACTACTCCAAATAAATTCCAAAGGACAATAAAAGAGCAAAGAATCATTTATCCAGACTCTTTAGAATATACTGCTGAAAGAGGATGTAGACAAAAAGTCAAGGTAAGCCCTACCTAGAGGCTCTACCCTTCTCAAAAGCTAATGAATTCTGGCAAATATAGAGAAGAAACCAAGAAACGAAAAATTATAATAATACATTGCTTTTGCACCATTCAATTTTCATCCCATCCAACCACTTTGGAAAAAAAATAAACAAGCCTTCACCACTTCCTACTCTTCAGCATAGTTGAAAGCCCCAATTTCCTCAGCGTTTTCCTTTTGATTGCGAGGTACATATCGACCGTAGTCACATTTGATTCGAATTCTTCTATAATTCCACCAAATTTTTCATCACTCATCTCCGCTTCTTGATTCTGGAGCTGGATGATGACTTTTGTTTGACGCTGATCTTCGGTTAGGCCAGTGATAGATATGACAGGAATCTGGACGGGAAAAAGGGAATTATAATATTTCGTGGAGGTTACGTGGTGGGCGGGTGAAGCTGGAGGAGCGGCAGAAGAAGGCGATAGGCCTTGCTGGAGTAGTCGTCTTAGCGGTTATGGAACCTAGTGTAGAGGAAGGATTGTAGGTTTTCAAAGGCATTCCGGGAGATGTCGAGAGGATAGACGATGGGTCAACAATGGCAGCAGAAGTCGTACCAGGAAGATCAGGTGCTCGGTGATTTGGCTGGTTATCGATAGAAGTAAGCGTTTAAAAGGTGAGGTTAGAAAGGGGATAAATGTACGGCTGGCTGGAGTTTTGTGAATCGAGAAACTCATAGGTCATTGTTTGATGAGAAGGATTGCCTGTATGTTGCCTCTTGTTTGGACTGCCTTTAGACATAGAGAGAGGGTATTGAGCAGACGAAGAAGATGTAGAGATAAGAGGAGGATCAAAGGACATAATCCGTTTTTGAGGTAGAAACGATAGAGACTTTGCAATTATAAGCGCCTTCCTCCAATCAGATATGCGCCAAACTTCACATCATTGGACATATCAAAAGACTCAAAATCGTCGTCTCCGTTCTGCTGGCCTTCCCAATCAAAAACTCCATGACCTGTCGCTGAAGTATCACTTTCAGCCACGACGTGTGATAGTTGATGTTGAGTCTGACTTTGATCTCTATTTTTAATAGTTGGATCACTCTCATTGCTCACATCATGGTGTTGTTGTGGCTGGTGTGGTTGCTGCTGCTGCTGCTGCTGCTACTGTTGCGTACCATCATAGTCTGCTTGTTCTGTGTTGTCCTGACTAGCTCGTAGGCTTTTTTGAAGGATTTGGCTACTACCAGCAGAACTGGCAGCACTCGGACTGATTATACTTGATGGAAAAGACATGCCGGTTTGGGATGTACAAGCTTTAAGTCGTGTTCAAAGTTTACGTTGATCTTCAGGACAGATGATGGCAAGCGAATCCTACCACGGGAGGTTGATCTTGCGACGCTCTTGTACACCTTCATATTGCTGTAACATTCAAGTCAGAAAAGGTCGAATGCCTATATATAAAGTCATCTACCATGTCCGTGGCAACCCACGTCCCTTCAGAAGCAGGAAGCTGGTGAGTCTTACTGTCCCAAGAGAAGCGAGGCATCATCTCAAGTTCGTTTGCTAATTTGTAGTCTCTTTGCAGCTACCGGACAACAATGTGGATGTGCCCACCATCATGGACATACCCTTTGCCATATGCTCTTGCATGCTTCTGGCGTCTTGCGGCTTCCCATAAAGTTCGACCCGTCTAGTAAGCTTGGTATTTCCTTCCATACTTTTGGCTTTAAATCATTATCAGACGTCCTACCAGAGTCCGTCTCTCTCATAAGTATACTAATATGAATGGATGTATCTTTATCACTCCAATGTGCTAAACGTTTGCAGTCTTCATTAGCCAAGTCGCTGGAATTGGATACCATGGGTTGCTGCCGGAATAAATGAAGATAGAAATGCAAAATAGAAACAAAAATGAATTTATAATTTGTCCATTCTGGTAAAAGATGAAGATTAAGGCATAAACAACGGAACTTTTTTATTTATTTAATAAAAAAACAAATATTTTTGAAAAATCAAAAGAAAATCAAAAGAAACATGTCTCCTTTACAACATCACAATGCCTATAGATATTGATGACATACAGGTCTCGGGAAACGAAGAGGAAGAGGATGATATTGATCAAGACGACCTGCCTGGTTCATCATCACGGGCAAGCAGACGCAGAGGTAAATGGCGAGAGGGCAAGAATAAGGATGTATGTCAAGTCTTGTGCATCATGACCCATCCCACACTCACCGCAGTAGACTGGCAAACAAGCTTGGGAAGAGGAATTTAAGAAATCATGGGACATAGTACAGGAAGACGAAAAAGGTTCTTTAGAATCAGCTGTGGAAAGTCTTCTGGCCAGAGGACGACGGAAGAGGTATACTTATTCCAGCAAAGTGTTGAGAGACAAGAGCTAATGACGCATGAAAAGAGCAATGATGTCTGAAACTCCAGTCAGGAGATCTATCATCAGGCATATGTTTATCATTGTTGACTTATCGGAATCTATGCAGGATAAGGATTATCGTCCGACCAGGTATGTCTTTTGTAACGTTCTAAATGTTGCCTTGACGTCCTACCAGACACGAAGTGGTATTGGGATACCTCAAGACTTATGTGGTTGAATGGTTTGATCAGAATCCATTGGGCCAAATCGGAGTTGTCTTGATGAGAGACCGTTTATCTGAGATTCTCGTGCCTATAGGAGGCGAGTCTAATATACATTTCCCAAGCTCTCATTCGCTGATCTTTTATCTTACAGGCAGTACAGGAGAAATTGTACGCGCTCTTTCAGATAAACGCAAACTTGAACCCTCTGGCGAGCCATCTCTTCAAAACGGCCTCACTATGGCCAAAGGTGGCATGTCACATCTTCCATCTACGTCTTCCCTCGAGATCCTCGTCATCTTCTCGGCGATATCTACCGCTGATCCCGACGGACCGATCACTATTCACGATGTTCTTGATGATTTGGTACAGTCCAAGGTCCACACAAGTATCTTGTCTCTAAGCGGAGAAATCAAGGTGTGTAGGCAGATAGCGGAGAGGACAGGAGGTAAATTTGGAGTGGCTTTGGATCAAGAGCATCTGAAAGATTTGCTTTGGGAGACGATTCCGCCACCTGCAACGGTTGTTGCACCTGTTACTGCGAATGTCAGAGCAGCCCTCTCTGCAGGGGGACAAAACGCAAATGGCGCTGCAGGAGGACCAGGGGCAGTGGGGAACAAACCTACGCCAGCGGGTGACTTAATGATTATGGGCTTTCCTATCCGATTACCCCTAGGAGGAGAAACAATGTGTGCGTGCCACGGATTATTAAAGAAAGGGGGATATCTCTGTCCTAGGTGTGGGAGTAAGCTATGTGATGTACCTACTGACTGTGAAGTCTGTGGATTGATGGTCGTTAGCAGTCCTCACTTGGCCCGAAGGTACTTCTGTTTTTTCTCAAAACTTGAAAAAGACAAACCAATTGACAACAAATACAGTTTTTGGTTTCTATTCCCTGTTGCCAATTACAAAGCGTTACAAGTGGATGATACGGTGGGTTCAAGTACCAATGAAATCTGTTTTGGTTGCGATATAGAATTTCCCGACGTAGGTTCCGGTTAACAGTACATCCTGTTAAGACTGAATCATATGGACGTAGATATCGACGGCGAATGGTCAAGTTGAAGACAGTGTCAGTCCTACGGGAAGATATAGATGCGCCAAGTGCAAGAACGATTTTTGCGCTGACTGTGATCTCTACATTCATGACACTCTACATACATGTCCTGGATGTTCTCAATAGCTTTATTTGTCTTAAGACAAAGTTGCATGATTCGTAAACGTAAAGTGAGTACGATATGTATTCAAAACGCTAGAAGCGTACAATCAGACATCAGTAGATACACATGCAAGTCAAGTTGATACAGATGTCCTCGTCTATGGAATAATGTCCTTTAGTTTACTAACGAAATATGAGTTGAATGCTATATGTACTTCTCCAACTTTAAAGATTTGTCCAAAACATCGCAACAATCACTCCGCTGACAACTGTCATTGCTACACCCATCCATCCTACTAGGCCTACTATTTTTGGACCCTTACTCATGCACCCATTGCTTTTTGCGTTTCCCCCTCCGACGGCAATTGAGCTCACCGCATTCTGATCTAAACTAAATACCAAGATGTCATGTATTTCATAAGCTGAAGAATTACCCAGTCCTTGATATTGCAATATCCCTTCAGTGGGCGGTGTAGGCATGGCAGAGTAGGCGTAACTTGGGGTAGGAAATGCAGGAGACGGGAGAATCGCGTTGGGAAGGACGGTATTAAGGGTTGAGCCGAGGGAAAGGCTAGCAATGGATGCGGGTGTGGGATCGGTAGGGTCGGTCTTGCCTGATGAGACGGGAGAGGGAGTGAGTGAATCAGAAGCGGAGGAAGATGCAACTGAGGACGAATGAAGGGGAAGAAAACCAACCAATGGCGCTTGTTTCCCATTGATCCCATAACTACATCTCGTTAATCTAGACCACAAGTGGATGAGAGAAGAGGACACACCTATAAATGCTGTAAACATTCCTTAAGAAAGGTGTACCAAATTGCCAATCGATACCATCACCCGTAGACGGTTGGGCGATTGGCCATGCAAGACAAAATTGAGAATTCGTAATATGTGAGTACATCCAGTCAGAAGGTTGGAGCTGTATATATCGACCCCTTCACTCCATGTCAAATTAATCCTTTGTATTAAGTCAAGACAGACACGACTCACCCGAAAGAAAACCCAATGGTCATCTTGGTATTACATGGAACGGCCCAACGACCTTCCTCAAGCTGTCGCGCGTCTGCAATCTTGCTGAACATTCTAGCTACATCCTGCTGCGGGCCTGCAATCCCATTGAACCCAACATCGAGCAGAGCCACAGAAGGCAAGCCAATCGAGGCATATGATGAGTTTGGCGAAAAGACTGTTCCATTAACTGATATATTCTTGAGCGTTACAGCCCAGTAGAGATACTCTTCTTGCGAAAGCTGCTCGCTTGTAGAAGGTAAAGTGTCTATTCGGGATTCATTGCTCCTCTTTCTCGCAGTTTTGTTGCTCCCATTGTAAGCGCTCTCCGCGCTTTGAGTAGTGACACTGGTGGTAGTCGCATTCGTCATACCAGACTCATTTGAGCTAACGCCTTTGGCATTGGCCGTTGTCAGCGGTTGTCCAAAAGGTACAACATTGTGCCATTCTATATCTCCTACTGTTCTGCCAGAACCTGCAGTATCATTCATGTATAAAGCCGACACGCCACCTAGAGTAAGCGATCCAATATCTGTTTGGTACCTCAACAATGAGGAAGCACTTGCAGAAGATGCTGGTGAAGTAGAGACAGGAGGAGCGAGTGCAAGAGCAAATGCGGGGTATGGAATATGAGGTTGTCGAACGAGGTTCTCCATGAGCGTAGGAAGGTAGGAAGTGTTGCCAGTACTACTAGCCGCGATGTTTCTCCCCAACGTCTCTGACGCACCTTGTGGCTTTGACAACAGAGCACGACTGAGAGTAGACAGCCTAGGAAAGCCCAAGCCCAATATTCCAGACATTTTCTCATCGCTAAGTGTAAGATTGGTAGCATTGATCAAACCAAATACTTGGTCTTGCAAGACACAGCTCCCCAGTGTAATCGTCTCCTTGGCAAGAAAACCGGAGGCCATAGTGTGATCCATATAGGAGGTATTCCAATACGTCTGATTACTGTTGACCTGCTGAAAGCTAGCTGATTGCTTGGAGACATCGTAATATGGGTTGACGGAACTGCCACCAGACTCTGGGCATTTCAAACCACACAATGTGGATGCGAGGAGGATATCTGAGGATCCTAGATCGAGTTGAAGGGGATAAGTTACTGGAGGCAAGCCGATAGAGACTGGAACGATGAATGTACTGCGTAGAGTCAGCTCGTTTCTACTCTAACCTAGCGACCAACTTTTGTGTGGCCCCTAATGGCAACAGAGTCCCATTCCCTGTGGACCGCTTGACAGCAGTCTGCTTTAATTCCAAGATGTCAAACTTGACTCCTCCTACACCTATATCTGGCACTTGACGTCCCCATGGCTGTTTGAGAGGTCGCGCTCTCAACCCACTGCTCCTTGATGCCTGTGAATGGACTGTTGCTGGACGGTGGTGGGCAGAACTAGGACTCGAAAAGGCCGAAGGAATGATGGCGACTACAGCAAATACATATAATGAGATGAGCATCGCCCCAGTTATAAAGACATTGGACAAGTTTTTCAGTTGGCAGAGTGGCTCAATCGTACTACGCGGTGACTTGACGCAGCACAGCTAGAAAAGGAGTGAATATTGGCTGTACGCTGCAATGCTGGAATTTGACAGATGAATCTGGGTGAAACGGTAAAAAGATCGTATGTGGAATAAGTGTTGTGAATGTAAAAAAGATGGAAATATAAAAAAGAAAAACAAATATAAAAAAGAAAATCAAATATAAAAAAGAAAATCAAAGATGAAAAAAAAAAGGACAAAAAAGAGAATACAATGCATATTCATTAAACCATCTACTATACTAAAACTCATCATCGCTGCTACCACCAAACCATCCAGCATACACCATAATAGTCCCATATACAAGTCCTCCTCCCGCAATAGACATCCAGCATGCAGCCGGTTGGATCAACGCAGAATGGGCAAGCAACAGAGGTAAGGAAAGGCCAGTAGTCTGTCAGTATAGTCAGTATGTACACTTGCACCATGGCTAGAGTAGCCTACGACGAGCATTCCAGTGATAAACCTCCCAAAGTCGATATAACTCGAATTGTACTCTGGCGAAATCTCATCGGCACTCGCGCAGCGAGCGCATATCCAATTTGGGAATGGCGCAAGGATGAATGTGAGTGCTGGAATAAATCAGCGTTGTCTTTTGCTGAGCTGGCGTATAAAGAGCACCAGGCGACGATTGAACAGTCGCTTGCAGGAATACACACCAACGAGAAGAGGTAACCAATTAGCCCACAAGGCGCAAGACAGAATGACTAGCAAGAAGCCTGCTGCAAGCACAAATGATAGGAATATGACGGCTTTGTTTTGCGAAAATGTGTGTTCCAAAGACGAAGCGAATTGAGAGGAGTAAACCATAGTTGAAAGATGTTTTGACATGGATAGAGATGTAGAGTTGGATAAGACAGAGATCAATTTCATGTGTTAGACGAAGGAAGAGACAGCGAGCTTACTTTTAAGTCCTGCAGTCATGCTAAGTGACCAAGAAAGTGTATAAAGCGGAAAGAGATGTAAAAAGTAAAGGATGAAAGATTAAAGAGACAGACGATGAAAACGTCATGGTTGACGCGCCTAACAGCTGTGAGTTAGGCTCGCATACGACATGCATGAATTTATCTGATAGATATGTAGGCAGTGTTCATTGAAAGAAATGACCAACAAAGATCAGTGAATCTATTCTTTTGCCATGCATAACAAGACGCATGATGGGAAATGACTTGCTCAAATTAACTCGTCAAAAGGCCATTGACAAGTCACTTTGTCCATTAGAATGCAATGCTGATACAACTCCATTTATCCCTATCAACACAAAACTCTACAGAGTGCCATACCTATAGTACGACGATGTTGCTTGGGGTGTATCGCGAAGTGTTGTAGACGCTCTTGCCAGCCTAAAGAGAATCAGCATGCCACAAATATACTCAGACACATGGTAAATTAGAGCCAGATGTAAAGCTTGCCCAACGCTACTGTTGCCAATTTAATTGACAGCTTCGCCATTGTGCAAACCTCAACAAGCCCTGTTTTCCATCTCAAAAGAAATGACTAACCTCCCACCCAGGATAATCTTTCATAATCTCCTTTTCCCTCACCAAAGCTGCATGCTGCCGTCTGTATGAATCCCTGTCTTGCTCCGCCAAAAGAAGAGGAACAAGGTTGATTCTTGACCAGGCCTTTTCACGCTTGAGCTCTCTGTATGGATATCAGTTCTATTTCTCTTTATTTCTACATCCGACCCACCGCTTCTCTACACTTCCCTGTCCATATCTCCAAAATCCGAATGTACAGATGACAAACATGCCGCCAAAGAGTACGGCGCCGGAAGGACCTCGCAATGGAAGATTACGCTTATACTTTAACGTCTCGTATCCCCCTGGAGGGGGCATATCCCTTCAAGTTATGTAAGATGGATTAGAAGAAAAGGCTGGGTTGCTCACTGTCTGAATCCGTGAGACATGTTTTCAAGTCGTTGTAATCAGAGTTGAAAAGATGAAGAGAAACTTGATCACATTGATGCTTTAGAGACAAGATGACAGCGATTCGGTATTTTTTTCAACATTTTCTTGAATTTATCCCAACCTCACGTTGAGGTTAGCGGAGGCAGCCACCTTCCTTCTCATCGTCAGTGACGTGTTTATTTTCCATACATTATGCGGCATCAATTGGATCAACACGAAAGAAGCATTCTTGAAAGTCTTCCAAAGCGTATCATTGAATTACACTTTGGTAGTTGTTTTTTGCCTTCTTTGGTAGAGACATGATATCCGACGCTAATAAATCCATGACGGCTCTGCCAACAGAATCCTCTGCATTGATCAGTGAAGGCAAGTACTTTTCACCCATTGAGTTTATCCAGTCAGCAACAAGTGGTCCTTGCTAAGAAAATCCTGCTTGTTATAAAGCATCACTTCTTGCCCAATCCTGGAAGACTCCTGGATAGACTCAATCAGCCAAACACCTATTGTCAGCTTGGATAATTTCATCTGTGGATCAAGAGCAGTGGGTGTTGCTCAATATTCTCATCACTGGCTTTCCAGAGGTAGAGACTGAAAGCACTCGGTTGCGCTAAGAGTATACTGAAGCTGGCGAGAGTGGTATCCTGTCATCAAGAATGAACGGGTTGAAATGAGCATTGGTGGAGAGAGTAAGCGTGGTAGGATCAAGGCCATACAGGAGATCATCGAATCTGCAAAGTTCATCTGGGGGAAAACACAGACCGTTTGTTATGCACCGCTTACCACGTTAATTCTCTAAGGGTCCGCTTTTGCTTCAACATTCAAGCACCGACTTTCTCTTCTGAGCACTCAAATATCTCCAAGCTCCTTGTGGTTTCGGTAAAAGATATCATATTGGAACAAGAAACCCTATTTTCTTTGCCAAATATACATGGGAGATACAGCTATTGAAAGAAAATGTTCCAACCATTTTGAACGAAGTAATATCAATACGATATCATTTTGCCATATTTCAAGTATATGCTGAAAATAACTTTTTCTTGTTCCACTTTCCAGTAACAAAAGTGCAGCGGCGTTGTCCGACGACCGTCCCCCCTTTTAAAAATAAAATAATGATTCGTTTCTTATCATCTCTCATTTCATCATCTTTTTACTTTATCAATAAAAACGAATTTCAAAATGACCATGTATTACTGAGCCAGATGAATCGTATAACCAACGCATTCTCAGCGTAAGCAGCATGGCCCTTACTATACTACTACTGACTCTGCCACAGTGCCATTCCTAGCACTTCTGGCTCAGATGCTTTTTCTATACATAGAGACTCACTTCACATCTCATTTCCTTTTGATCCCCCATTGACGGTAAAGACCCATTCTACTGATGCCAAAAAGTCGAAAATAGTCTATGATGATCCGAGGTCAATATACTATCCGCCTCTTTCACCTGCAACCTCAACAACACCAGAGGCAGAACGGACATCCGCTGGATCAGCCTCAGTCCCTCCACTGACAACTACGAATGCTTCTCATCCGTCGCGCCCTGCATTTCTTCGACATCGTACAGAAGATGGATTACGCTTTCCTGGGCCGTCCGCCCTGCGGACCCATGATGAAAGTCGAGATCGAGATCAAAGTGTTAGAGTGAACTTGATGGCTATTGGAGTAACGAGTGCGAAGAGGGGAGGTTGGGGCATGAACTCGGCCACAGGAACAACGAGATTGAACAGAATGGCTGACGGACCCGAGGGGAAGTACGCAGTTGGAGGAGGACAATGTATGTTTGACCATATCATTTTGCAATGACTAATGAATAGAAGATTTGAGAATACTCCAGATAGTTGATCCAGATTCTGTGTCCGTCGCCTCTGGAAAAGAAGAAATCAAAAACAAGACTTTGGCTAAAGGACCAGGCGGGGTAGCCATAGTTGAAGTTATCAACCTTTGGAAGAAAAACTGGCCAGTCGGCAAAGGCGTCAATGATGTCGGTTGGGGTGTTGGATGCAAGTGTATTGTCTCTCACACCTACGGATGTCGCTAACGAGAAGACAGCATGGGACCGTAAAGTCGTGACAGCCACTCCGAATGGGAATGTTATGCTTTTTGACGTCGAGAAGGGCAAATTAGGTAAAGTACTCTTGATCTTGTCTTTGTACATGACCCTCTAAACAATTCCAGAGAACGAGTTCGCAAACGGCTCCTATAGACCCCTTAATTGTGCTCAATTTTCCCATCAGCCCTCACACAGCCACATGGTTCTCATTGGAGGTGCAGATGGCAATGTCAAACTTCTTGACCTCCGTAGCAATGATCCTACTTCTCGTCGTCCTCTCCGCCATAGCTCTGCTATCACATCTGTATGTTTCTCGCCTGTCGACGCCAGTTGTTTTGCAGTGGGACTGGACGATGGTACATTAAAAAGATATGATTGGCGTTTAGCAGGTAAACACTTGGGTACAGCATATGGCGCACATGGTAGCAAAGCGGTAATGGATTTGAAATGGAAAGTTGCAGATGATGGGGGAGCAGGATGGTTGGCTAGTGCTGGCGCAAACCGCATCGTTCAAGTGAGCTAAGCTTTCATACTACTTTCAGTCCTTATCGTGCTGATACGAGGAAGATTTGGGATATGAATCAGTCTTGGGATAAAATTCCAACAGCCATTCATTCCTTACATACTTCTCACCCCGTTAGGCGGATCGCTTGGAGACCTGGTCATCCTACAGAGCTGCTTGTCGTGCCACTCATGCAAGCTCTCTCTTCCTTCAACTCTCTCAGCCCTACAGCCTCTTCTCCTTCTCAAATCCCTGTCTCGTTAAACTCCAAAACTGCTGCTATCAATGCTGATACTACCAGAGAGCCAAATACTCTCACAACAAAAGACGACTCCGGCAAGCTAGAGATATGGCATGTGCGCCGTCATTACATTGCCAAATACTCTATACCTTCTCCAGATGGCGTAGCAGTGGATGCATCGTGGAGAAAAGATTCCTCTGCTGCTCTCGTCGTGGCCTATCGGAGCGGAGGGTTTGCACAACTGGATGTGTCACGTGAACTAGCAGATAAACAAATCCCCCTTCCACTCGATCAAGTTCCCAGGCAGGTCTCAAGGTGGAATGCCAAAGGTAATTTAGCCTTTGCAGTTGATCGTTTTCGACTTGGTGAACTACCTTTTGATGATATGTATGTCCTTCTTTTCCATCGGAATGAGGTTAACTCGAGGAATAGAAAACCAGAATGTTTATCTCATTATGATAAACCCACCATTCACTCCATTTCGGATCCTCCATATCGTTCACGCCAGGCTCTGGGCTCCATGTCTCTGCCCGACCCTTTTCTTGATCAATTGACTTGTTTGTCCCTGTGGTATCGCCTTGAAGGCAAGCATTCTCGGGATTTATGTGAATGGAACGGGAATGTCGCAATGTGGTGTGGACGAGAAGAAGATGCAAGATTTTGGAATATGCTTCAAAATCTCTTTGATGAGTTCATGCCAAAGTTAGAAGATAGAAATAATTACCATATCGATGTCTACAAGAGACAATTGCAAAGTCAGACGAAACCATCAACGCCGCTCCCTATGTCGCTTGACTGGGAGAAGGAAAAAAGGTCATCAATAGCTGCAGGAAATCATGTCAAAGCAAGACAAGAGGAGCGTGAAATAAGTGCATATCTTTCGTGTACGCCTATTCCACTTCAAAGAGTATCTCCGCCACTATTCCCATCTTCAAATCCGATCGACAAGAGTACAGTTCTTTCTCCTACTCCATCTACATCTTCGAAGCAGTCATATCTAGAAGAAGAGTTAGACAAGCCTCACTCGAGATTCGTCTCCTTCGTAGAACCCAATGTCAACAGCCTCAAGTTTGATACTGGAAAACCTCGTCGATACTCTACAGTGTCTTCTCAAGGGTCACCATTGTATGAAAAGAAGAATCCTAGTGAATCTTCACCGGTTGCCAATACATGTGAAATCCACAAAAATAATGTACCAACTGCGACTTTAAGTACTTCAAGTATATATGATAACTTGTCTGGATCCGGCACCAAAAAGCAAAGCCTTTCTAAAACAGTTCTCACTTCCTCTTCTCGTTCCCACAGCCAGGCAAATTATTACTCCCACCACGTCGCCTCACTTGACTGGCCTGATCCGTATGGAATTATTCCCGAAAATAACTTTTCAAATAATACTACAGGGCATACCACAACAATCACGAGTCGTGCGAGTTCGAGAAGCAGCCTTGCTCTCTTGGGAAACCCGAGTTTGAAGAATTCGCCAAGGGATAGTTTCTTAGCTATGCCTACAGGGGAGCCTGGAAGCGGAATGGCTTCATGCGTTGGACAGCCAGAGGTGAACGGATATGGGAAAGGAAATGTTGCTGCCGCAGGTGGAAATACATCGGTCAACGCCACCGCTATCGGTAGCACTTTTGGGCCAATTCTTGCGGCCAATTGTAACAGTTTCATTCCACGCCAAGCATTTGTACCCAAGGAAGAAGACTTTGGTAAAGAAAAATGGGAAGAGTATAAGAAGAGACGGCTGAGGTCCGCAATGACTTGGTGGGCGACGTGTGTTGATCAGGGTGACCTACAGCTGGCAACCACTACTGCCCTCATCCTAGCGCCTCTTGCAGATATCTCGTCCACCCAACTTGAACGTCTAACTCATGCCTACATTGACTTACTCGAACGACACCGACTGTTCTCATCTGCGGCCTATATTCGACGTTTTTCCAATATACCCTCTTTGGAGATCACTGCGCACGATCAAGGTGTAACACATCCATTTTTTTGCGAGAGATGCGGTAAAAGTACCGGTAGTTTGGAGGATATAGGGGTAGGGGGAAAGGTTTTCTGGTGGTGCAAGCGATGTAGGCTGGGTGCTAAAGCATGCGCAATTTGGTAAGTCGCCCATCTTTTCAATGACTATTACTACCTGACTGAACAAACGTTATCTCTCATGCAGCCGAAAATATGTAAAGGGATTATGGATGGGTTGCAGACAGTGTAATCACGGTGGTCATCAGATTTGCATGCGATATTTTTATCGCACTGCACCTCTTTTTCCTCTTTCAACTCCAGCCCTTAAACACCATGGTGAATCATACAACCGTCATCCTTCACACGCACCCCTTGGCCCGTCTTCTAGTTTCAATACTTCAGTAATATCGGGCTTTACAACGCTTTCAAGCACAGAAGTTTCACATGTTAGTACAGACAAGAATGGTGACGAAAAAGAGGAAGAAGGATATATAATGTGTCCCATGGGGTGCGGGTGTCGTTGTAAACGTTTAGCTCGTGTAAAAGTGCCAGCTCCGGAATAAGGATAACATTGAGAGGGCTCCGGTTTTCTTATATTTGCATTAGTTTATTGCACTTGTATGTACATTATGAGAATGTAAAACTACCATACAATGCTCCAATTTGTCTATATTGTGGCTTCATTTGCTGACCTTCTCTTCTTTCGCCTCTTTTTCTTTCCACTGTTCTCTTCGCTTTCGTCATCTGTAGCTTTTTGATGGTTGATCGAGGTGGCGTGATCGTTCTCAAGTTTGCTCTCTTTCGGAGGGGTTTCATCCACGTTTTCACTATTAGAAACAATAGTTTCAGCAGTTCTTTGCAATTTTAGTCGCTCCTTTTTTCCCAGTCGTTTTCCACTCCTCTTTTTCTCACTTTTTTCGTGTTGCCCTTCAATTGTTCTATCCTCTCGATCTTCTCCCTTCTCACTCCCTACCTGGCGGTTTTGCGAATCCTCAACATTGTCTCTCTTTCTTTTCTGGCCTTGTAATCTGGTTTCCTTGGACATCTGCTCTCCCCACCTTCGGTCTTTCAGTCTGTCCTTCAACTCTCTCACTCTCTTCCCTAGACCTTTGCCTTGGATACCAATCCCACCTTTACGATACGGTGCAATGGTCTTCATGCTGACGAGTTGGTTTAGCTCCTCATCGGTTGCTAATAATATTTCAGCAGGCGATAAACCGAAAGAAGCAGGTGCTGCAGTGGTGTATTTGAATCGAGTAGGCATGTCGCCAATGATATCTTCGTGTGAAAGAGCATTGTAAGAAGCGACAGTCTCCTTGAGACGGACAGCTCTCTCAGAAATGGAGAGAGATGAATCTTGCAGAATGGGCGATAGTGATCGTAAGCGTGCTTTGAATGTTTTCTTGTCTTTTTTGGATTTCTTCTTTGATTTAAGTTCGTCGCTCGGGAAGTCAGCATCCATGTTGATAGGGCCTTCGTCGTCCTGATTTGGGTTGTGCTCTTCTTCATTTTCTGCATTTGTTTCGGCTTGGTTATAAGGGAAGCTGTCGTCTTGGTCGTTCTGTTCGTAATCGTCCCCAAGATCGTCATCCCATGTAGGTTTCTCATTGTCTCCCTTAAAATAATTTTAGCCAGATGCTTCGCAGCCGCTCAGATGCTTACTTCGTCGGAGCCGTCCCTGCCTCCAGCCAATATCTCTCCCACAGCCTTTTCCCAAATAGTCTCATCCCATTCTCCGTCCAACAGATTTTCCAATTTTATCCAATCAATCCCTTTGACGCCCTCTCTCTCTAAATTATGCTTTAGGTCCGACATGTGCTTTTCCATCTCTTTTCGCTTTTCTTTCTTCTTGCGTCGAATTCCATCCTCTTGAGCAGCTTTCTCTACAGCTTTTCGCTCAGCTCGGCGGGCTCGCTTGGTTTTCCGCGCGTCGTCTGAACGACGGACAAGAGAGGGAATGTCTCGAGGATGAGTGTTAATAGTGGCAGCTCCTGGTTCCTCAAATCTAAAGTTGTATTCTGTTTCGAATTGTTCCGCCCGATCTTCAAAATCCTCCAACTCGTCTAATCTTCCCCACGGATGGCTATTTGTGGCTTCGGCGTAAGAGGTGACACTTTCTTCAGGCTGTTTGGAAAGTTTGGTTGAGCCGACAATCTCATCGTAAGTAGGCACGTGTTTGCTTGATTCGTCTATCCAGCCTCTGTTGAGTATATAGCTAGTAGATTGTCAGCGAAGACACAATATTCGCGTCGAGGCAGTCACTTCATAAGGAAATCATCGTCATTTTTAGCCTTCTTCGCATGCCTTTCAGCCTTAGTTTTTTCCATCTCTTCCTTCTCTACTTTGCTCAGAACTGCCCTGTTCTTTAGCTCAATTTCACCTTTTTCCTCTTCTTCAAGTATCTCGAGTACAGCAGGTTGATCACCCATGCCCAAAAGTTTTCTCACTTCATCCTCGCCTCCGCCCATTTCCAGTAAGAACTCTCTATAATCTTGATCCCCTTGGTCTTTGTCACCCGCATCCTTCTCTCTCTTTTTTATAAACTCATCATCAAAATCATCAGAGTTTTCAACAAGAGAATGGAAGGCGTTAACAGCTTCTTGACGGAGTAACTGTTCTGACTGAACATGAGTCAAGGGTTCTTCATCTTCATCTTGGTCTCCTAAGAGAAGCTTATTGCGATGATAATCTTGCAAGAAGAATGGCTAGTAGTGGGAAAAATGAGCAATCCCACAACACACAAGCTCAGCGGTTATACCTTATCTATCATTTTTCTCGTACGGCTAAGGTTCAAACCTTTTTGTTCAGCTCTTTCTTGAGCCCTCTTCAATTCTTCTTCCAATACTTTCGCCCCATCATATACACCCTGGCCTTTTTTGATCTTGCTCAGTGTGCTCAATATGGCTGCATCAAGAGCGGGAGTAAGTTCGTTGCCATCTTCATCTTCAGTTACATCGTCTGAGGAAGAACTGTAATCAGAGGAATAATTCTCTGTATCTGAACCCGAGCTTGAACTTGAGCTTTTAGATTCTCTAGGATTGGCTATGATCAATCAGCACATATAAACCTGTTCTGAAATCAACTTGCCCGTCATTTTTAATTTTATAAATCTACAAATACAAATCGTCTCTTCATAGTCTTTTGAACGTTTTCTGCCACTTACGTAATGATCTTTCTAATGTCGGGAATGTCCGCCCAAAGAATTAGTATGTCGCTTTTAGTTCGTCATTTGTTTTCAACAAAAATATTTAAATTCTTTGTTTCTCTCTTTCAATTCAAAAAAAGAAAAAAAAGGAAAAAAAAAGCAGGGCAAAGCTAACATGCTCTATTTCTATACCCTTCCAACTAGGGCAATGGGCAGGTCTTCCAGATATACCTCATCAAAGCCCTTCTCTACATCCTATCTTCGACCTTCATCTCACCCCTCTCCACCCCGTCAATCAGCTTGGGCAGCAGCCACAGAATCTGCGCATAATATACTTCAGCTTCCACCAAATTCTACGTCTACGACAACAACAAAAATCCTGGAAGATCCTTTATCTGCTATCAACACTGAGATCGAAAACTTAAAATCAAGTTTATGGAGAATGTTGGGTTCGTCTAATTCTGCTCTTGACACCGTGGCGAAATACTATTTTCAAGCTGAAGGAAAACATCTGCGGCCTCTTTTGGTTCTTCTCATGTCACAAGCGACAAACGGGCTAGGTGGAAAAGGGTGGGAGCAGGCAGAAATGGAAGCTAAGAAAAGAGGAGTAGATGATAGTCTTACAGCCGCTGGAGGGGTATTGAATGATTGGAATCCTGAAGTCTCTGGGCCTGAGCCAACAGGATTAGCGAGGAGGAATGTTTATGCTGAACCTTATAGAATACCGCCTGTTGATCTTGGTGCTGCTGAGAGACCTCCATCTTCGAGATTTGATCAATCTATAGGAGCGTCAGGGGAGCCTACAATATTATCCACACAAAGAAGACTGGCGAGTGTCACAGAGATGATACATGTCGCTTCGTTGCTCCACGACGATGTCATTGATGGCTCTGATCTTCGACGAGGGTCTCCCTCTGCTCCGTCTACATTCGGCAGCAAACTTTCTATTCTCTCGGGCGACTTTCTACTCGGTCGCGCCTCCGTTGCTCTTGCACGATTGGGCTCCAGTGAAGTTGTTGAACTGCTTGCATCTGCCATCGCCAACCTTGTTGAAGGCGAGGTTATGCAGTTGCGTGCAACGAGCGAGCCAGAAAAGGCACCAACAGTGAAAGGATTTGAGGATTACATGCGGAAAACATATCTGAAAACAGCCAGTCTGATGGCTAAAAGTGCAAGAGCGGCAGTTGTCTTGGGGGGATGTGGGACAGTCGATGATCAAGCGGCTTGGGTAAAGGATGTGGCCTATGGATATGGAAGAAATTTAGGGATTGCTTTCCAGGTTGGTCGATTTTTGTGCTAGCAACTGGCAGGCTGATATTCTGATAGCTTATCGACGACGCTCTGGATTATCTCCCTCCAGATTCATCGTTAGGCAAACCGTCCAATGGCGCTGATCTTCGATTGGGACTTGCGACCGCCCCAGCCCTTTTCGCGTGGGAGACGAATCCTCAACTAGGGCCTCTCATTTTGCGCAAATTCACCGAGCCAGGGGACGTGGAAGTCGCCCGGGATATCGTCGAGAAATGTAAGGGTTTAGAGAAGACAGTTGAGCTGGCCAGAAAGTTTGCAGAAGAGGCGAGAAGACTGGCGGAGATGCTGCCAGCAAGCGGGGCGAGGGATGCCTTGGTAGAGCTGACCGTCAAGGTGGTAGAAAGGGTCAAGTAAGAAGGCATAGAAGGGCTATATGGGGTATTGTCCCATGCATTTATCATTGCATTGTGACAAATTATGAGCGTAAGGGTTGACCTTGATATCCACTTGCGTCTTATATTCCCTACACTAAGCCTTCGATTCGTTCTATCCATCTCCTCTCTGCCTTTGTATAGCGGGTAGATACCAGCTCCTACAGGGTATTCAAAAACGATGTAATCAGGGGAAAGTAGCGCTCATGTATAACAACCTATTCGTTCTGTTAATGAGCGACAAGCGCCACCGGATGGAGTGTACAAGGGTTTACCTTGGAAGTGGATGGTGGGCTTCTTTTTCTAACTTTTTATTAACCTTTTCTTACTTTTTTTAACACTATCAATTGGAATAATTGGACTCCTATGGATCCCACGTGGCTGTTTTATAAAACACATACGTGGTACAAGAGCAGAGAAAAAAAGTCCACGTGGAAAATCTTGAAGGGGCCCCGGATAGAGCAAAGAGAAGGAGCAGTCGTGTCATGACAAAAGACAACACACGGATCGCTTCCTAACCCATCAAATTTCACATCTACACACAGCCTTCCTTCATACAATCCTTTTCTTCTTTTCTTTCTCTTTCTCTTTTCTCTCTCTACTGCTTATATCTATCGCTGAGTCTAGCACATCCATCGGGCAACTCCAGGCGATAGCCCTTTTACACACTCACTTGGTACTGCACTCTCGACAGCGCTGTGCGCATTACAACTACACCTTGAAAGACACCATGTTAGCCTCTGTCATCGTTCTTCTCCCTCTTCTAACCTCGATCTCTCTTTCTGGCGCCACTGTCGTCTTTGAAGACGCCATTGCTCGCGACTCTCGAGCCTTATACGACCGCGCTGTTGCTGCTTTTGATTCCTCTCTCGACGCCCACGGACACGGACATGTAGGCTTGCGACCTGGAGGTCACATGTCTGGTCTTGGCCAAAGGACGCGTAGAGGACACAGTGACACTGTCCAGAAGCTCATGAGGCGAAAGAAGGAGGTTTCTAAGAAACGATCCAAGAAGAAATCCTGCAAAGCAAAGACGACTGGTCTTGGTACTGCTGCTGCCACCGCTACCGTAACTTCTCCCTCTGTGAGCGGAGGAGTTGCCTCTAGCGCTGTTACCAGGATCAACTCAGTAACTACCATTCACCAAGCTCCAAGCTCGCAATACGGCTGGGCTGACGCTTCTGCTATCGAGTCTGCCTCTGCTTCGTCTGCTGCTTGGAACGCTGGCGTCTCTGTTGGTGTTTCCGCCGGTATTTCCTGGGGGTCGGGCTCTGACAAAAACACCGCTTCCTCTCTAACTGCCACCGCAACTTCTTCTGCGCCTGCTTCTGCTTCTGACTCTGCCCCTGACTATGGCGGCTACAATGCTACTGCTACTTCCTCTGCTGGCAATTCTTTTGAAACTGGTACCACATCCTCTAGCTCACTCTACCCTTGGGGAAAAGGCACCTCCAGCTGGACTACCTCTGACGGATCGCTTTCTTGTAAGCTTGGATCGTAACATTTTGATGACACTGATGTCTTGTCAGGTGAATCTGCTCTTAAGCCCTTGACCGCTGGTAAGCTTGCGGATTCCGGCAACGCTCCCGACGGCTCTGTCGCTCTTTACGCTAGCTACCCCGCTGGAACCTACGGCCTTTCTGTCGCTGGTTTCTCCTTTTACTCTCAAGGAGCCCACTCTGGTGTTGCTGTGGACACCGCGAAAGAAGTTATGCTTTCCTACTCCGTCTTTTTCGAAGATGACTTTGACTTTGTCAAGGGTGGCAAGATGCCCGGTCTCTACGGTGGCCAGAGCTTGTCGCAGGCCAAGAGCTGTTCTGGTGGCAGACAGGAGGGCAGGAACAGTTGTTTCTCTGCCCGATTGATGTGGAGGACCAACGGTGCCGGTGAAATTTATGACTACTTGCCTGTCTCTTATACTGGGACCGATGATGGCTATGGCGAGTCTAGTAAGTTATGCCCATATTTGCTATTCGACAGTACTGACGTTGACACAGTTGAACGAGGAGCGTTTTCTTGGGCTACTGGAAAGTGGCAAACCGTTGCTATCCGAGTGAAGCTTAACGATGCTGGCCAAGCCAATGGTGAACAAGAAGTCGTTGTTGATGGCGAGAGCAAGATCAAGATTACTGGTGTGACTTTTGCTACTGAAGCCGACACCAAGATATATGGTATCATGGCTCAAACCTTTTTCGTAAGTGTCATATCTCGTTCCACAGAGTTTAAGCTAACTTGTTTCCCAGGGCGGTCACTCTGAAGAATGGGCTTCTCCCAAGGATCAAAAACTCTACTTCAAAGATTGGACTCTTGCTGTTCTTGCTTAAGCCCATTTGTTGCCTTCGCATTGCTCTTGCGCGTTGTGTCTTTATTGCTTTTATTATTGGGGTTTTCTTTTGTGAACGAAGCTGGTTCTTTGTTTATGCGTTTGATCTGATGTGCTACCATCTTCCTCTTATTTGAACTACTACTTGTATATGAGGCAGCTGTGGCCGCTGGTCGGGTCGCGGCTGTTGACAATACAGTATCGTGCATTAGTGTTGATGTATGATCACTCCCTGGAGGAGTCAACCTATCTATTCTTGCCATCCACTGATGATTAAAGAGATGCATGATATGACCAGAAATACCAAAATAGCAGGACTTGCTGAGAATCGTCATTACTCTTGGACGATGAGCTCTTCCACTTTCCAGTCTTCAAAAGAGTTGTCTGAATGAGGTCAGCTGAATAGTAACAAAGAAACGCGACAAAGCATACCAGGAAGATATCGCCGTATAACAAGAGGAATCTTCTTTGCTGCGAGCTCCTTGAGCGCAATTTCAAGAGGATCAGACTCTCCTTCCACCGGGACTAATACTGGTGCATTCATACTACCAATTGCTTGTAAGCATATCTGCCTTCATTGTTTGAGGCTAAGTAATGAGCCTGGGGATAGAACAACCAACCTGATTTGCAGGGCTCGTGTTCCTAAGACTCTTGCTCTCTCATATTTTGTCATGTATGGTGTTGTCACTCTAATCTCGTTTGCTTTGGCTGCTTTTCCTGTCCGAGGTCGATCTCCCTCTGGCGCGTTGGATTCCTGCCAGCCACAAAGATGAGTACAAACCATCTTTGACGTTGATGCAGAGAGAAGAGACGCACGACAATCATATTTTCATCAACGTCGCCATTTGCGGCATCTTGTTCAGCATTACCCTCGCCATCTTCGTTTCCATAGCTGCATTCAAAAAATAATTGTCAGTTTCTCCCGCCTCTACACATAGTCGGGTATCGCCATCTCAACCTCATTCACTCTTGTTCTCTTTTCCCGATAGGTTCTGCTCATCTGCGTCGCAAGCGAAACTCACTTGAGGGTGTCAGGATCAATGTCTTCTTGCTCGTAGTCGCCGCCTTCGAAATCACCAGTTTCCATTCGTTCGTCGTCAGACATGCTGATCAAATTGCTTTGCTGGGCGGAAAGATGTACCGATTGTCAACTTTTCTTGTTCACCTTTGCGTCGCTCCAAGACGAAGGGTTTCCCAATATCCAAGCAGACAGGAAGCTTTAAAGATGAAAAGTCAATTAGAGATTGGCTTTGAGAAAAGACAAGTGCTGACCAGCGAAAAGCATTTCAAGATCACGTGACTTAACATGTCCGGACATAATCAAGATGCCTGGACATAATCCCATGACGCTATATTACGTATTCACATTCACTGCTCGTTCCCCTCCTAAGCTATTTTTCTTTCTCTTTCTTTTTTTGTTCCTTCTTCCAATTTTCTAAACACTTTATCTATATCTAATCTTTGTCAAAAAATCCAATCACTTATTAGCATGGTCAAGGTACGTCATTCTTCGTCGTACACGACAAGTATGACTCGCTGACACGTGGCGCCTATCCTTTTCACCTCTCGGGTCTTCATATTTATACCCACCCGATTTTATCTAATCTTATCTGCCTCCATCTCGCTAGGCTGTTGCTGTTCTCAAGGGTGACTCTCCTGTCACTGGCGTTATTACCTTTACTCAGGAAAAGGACGGCGCCCCAGTCACCGTTTCTGGTGACGTAAGTCGCACTTGTTTTTTTAGGCATCTCCTATTGACTCAATCGATATCACAGATCAAGAACCTCGACCCTTCTGCCGAGAGAGGTTTCCACGTTCATGAATTTGGAGACAACACCAACGGCTGTACCTCGGCTGGTCCCCATTTTAACCCTCAAGGCAAGAACCATGGAAGTCCCGCTGATTCGGAGAGGCACGTAGGAGATCTTGGTACGTTCCGTATGCTTTCTCGCCTTTTGATTATAGATGTTGACGTTTCTTGGCAGGCAATGTCAAGACTGACGCCTCTGGTGTTGCCTCTGTCAACATGACTGGTATGTCATAGTTGTTTCCAACTGTCGATTTCTTATTCTGACCTCTATCTGGTTAGACAACTCCATTTCCCTCTTTGGCCCTTACTCAATCATTGGCCGAACTGTCGTCGTCCACGCTGGTACTGATGACTTTGGCAAGGGCGGTCACCCTGAATCTCTCAAGACTGGTAACGCTGGCGCCCGTGTTGCTTGTGGTGTCATGTAAGTCGTCACAGTAGTTTACAGAGTTTTTCTGATGATTGTCTAGTGGCATCTCTGCCTAAGGCGGACTCAGTTTGGTTATGTCTGAGCTGATGCGGTTTTCAACTGAATCGAAAAGGCGTCTGTTTCTTTGGGGGTTATTGGCAAATTGAAAGAGAAAAGATGCAACTTGATGTGTTAAAAGACTGGTGACAAGAGTGATCCATATTACTGTTTTACTCGGTATAGGCTTAATAAAGTGTCGTAAAAATGGTGAACATCATTTATCACTGAATTTGTACTGCCATACCATTTGGTAGTTTGGCGTTCTAGCCTTCAGCAACGGAAACCGGCCCTATGTCTCGTACATGTCGGTGCTTATTCTGGCCATACAAAGGCGTTAATCTGCAAGTCTTGTTCTCAGCAACGTTGAATGAATTATTCGAGCCGATTCATGGCTTTTCTTTAAAGATCATCTGCATACACATGTATATTGGCCCACAACAAGACTTGTCGTATTATCTGTAATAGTAATCGATGTCAATGGCCGCAAAATTTTGAGCATCTTTTCAGCTCAGCTGATATCTGATCCTTTCAATGATCGCAACTTTGGGCAAGCAAACACAAGCCTGGGCGTGTTACAAGATTAGTTTAGTAAATGGTAATCTGTATGTGGCTTGTGTCGTGTACAAGTCATTGGAATTCATATGAGCTACTTGTTTTGCTGAAAAGGCTTGGCTGTAGACCAACTGATCGCAGCAACATAGTTTCCATGACCGGACCATTTCTTTTTAGTCAAACTTGACCATTAAAAGGCTTTTTTGAGAGATCGGCTGCGTGTTTTGTGTTTCAGATTTTTGCAGAATAAAAATTGTAATCAATTAACATTCAAAATTGAAATACAATCTTGAAAAATGTTTTGAAAAGTATTATGATATGGGTTCAACGCCACCATGCTGATAAGTTTTATACCGCTTATAGAAGAAAGATTTACACGTAAATATGAAACTACGATTTACTATACAGACACGAATCCTAGAAAAAATGATGACGTTGATACTTTTT
The DNA here is from genome assembly GCF_001720195.1 of Cryptococcus depauperatus CBS 7841. NCBI lineage: Eukaryota > Fungi > Basidiomycota > Tremellomycetes > Tremellales > Cryptococcaceae > Cryptococcus > Cryptococcus depauperatus. The sequence continues at coordinate 581,193 of NC_089475.1, read as the reverse complement.
TTTGTGGTTTTTTGGTTGTCACTTTGTTCTGATAATAATGTCCACTTCTTTTTCTTTTTCTGATTTCTTTCATTGCTATAAAATCCACAAATCCGACACATCAGAGCTGAGAACTATATCGGCTAGTTCTCAGGTTTTATACCATCTATTCCTTGGGCGTAGTGCCCAGGAGCCCATCGTATAAACAGCAACACTTTTGCCCATCTTATGCGGAGACACATTTCTCCGTTTGCTCACCAAGTCAAGGTCACAGCAAAAAATTTGCTTTCGCCATTAATACAATCAATAAATCGTCTACCTTTCGGTCTACAAAGCATGCCTCCTTCTGCACTCATTCAGCTCTCGCCATCATCCACCATTCGTCCACCTCGCCATGAAGGGATGACTCAGTTGGATCGCTCTGCTTTCGACCTTGAACTGCAGATATTGAGTGCTGTGACAGAGCCTAGAGATATTGGGAAGTTAAGAAGTCACCATGCGCTAAAGAGGTAAGTGACTCATTGCATTGTGGTGAAATTTCAGGCTAATTAATTCGATGTTAAGTCTTGTTCTTGATCTCTCCAAAACAAGACCAATTGTAGATTGTCCAACAAGCCTTGTTCCTCCAAAATGTAAGGAATCAAAAGGCTTAAAACTTTTACGGCTTCACCTATCAAGAGAACAAGATCTTCCTGCAGAAGCTAGGGCTGTTTTACAAAATACAAAAGGTCTAGTGCAAGAGGTTGTCAAGTTAGGATATGAAAACTGGAGTCCTTGTAAGAACCAAAGACGTTGCGTAAGGTAAGGATGTTAATGCAACGACATAGCTCAAATTCTTAACGCGTGTCTTCCTGTAAATCGATCGGACGATATTCCTTCGTCGTTCACAACCACAGGTCATATAGGCCATATGAATCTGCGTGAAGAGTGGCTACCGTATCGATACCTCATCGGCCAAGTCATCTTAGATGTGAGCCCATCATACTCTTGGTGTTCACGTACTGATAGGGATAATAGAAAAATCCAGCGTTGAGGACAATAGTGAATAAGCTCGATACCATTCACGCACAATTTAGATACTTTGACATGGAGGTTATTGCAGGAGATGAGGATTACATCACTACAGTCGTGCATATATATCTTTATTCCTTCGCGATCTGAACTAAAAGACAATTTCAGAATGAGTCTAATTGCACTTTCACATTCAACTTTTCTAATGTTTATTGGAACTCTCGATTACACCATGAACATGAGCGTCTCATCAAACTTTTCTCCCCAGGCTGTCTCGTTGCCGATGTCATGGCAGGTGTGGGACCTTTTGCAATTCCAGCAGCAAAGAAGAGGTGTTATGTCGCAGGCAACGACCTGAATCCTGAGAGTGTCAAATGGATGAAGGAGAACCGGATAAAGAACAAGGTAAGCCATTTTCTCTCATTAGACCTAGCCTTTGGCTCACTCTTGTTCTTCGAAACAACAAACAGGTCGAGCACATGCTTAGAGTATCGGAATTTGATGGGCACAAATTTATACGTGAAGCTCCGCTTGTGGCATGGACTAGACCTTTCGACTCTGCGCCTCCGCCTCGCGCATCTAACCGTCAACGGAATCGTGGAGCTAAAGAGACTCGAAAAAAAAAGCAACAAGTCAATCTCACCGATTCTATGTCCGACTCTGAGCTTCAGCTTTCATCATCACCTGTGCTGCTCAACTCTGGAATGAAGATGGAGCAACCCCCCAAAACAATCTCACATTTTATCATGAACCTTCCCGACTCAGCACTCACATTTCTCGACTCTTACTGCGGTTGCTATCTCCCTCTTCTCTCTCATCCATCTTTTCTACAGGAGTTCGGGAGCGAAGAGGAATTAGCGAAAGAACGAGTGGAAATGCCCATGGTTCATTGCTACTGTTTCACTAAAGAAGTAGAAAGAAGCCCGGCAGAAACTGATATCTTACAGGTAAGTGGGGCTTCTCACGTCTACAATAAGAATATCAAACATAACGTCTTTTGGGATAGAGAGCTTCCCACTACCTTTCTTTCGATCTTACTCCGCAAATTCAGGATTACAATCTTCACCATGTTCGCTCTGTCGCACCAAACAAGGACATGTATTGCCTTTCATTCAGATTGCCGAGACAAGTGGCTTTTCGACGAGTTTAAGAGCCAGCGATGGCGACATGTATACAAAAGATACAAGATGCATATTTCCTTACAGATGGTTGCAAGAAAACGTACAAATATCAGACTTACGATGCCACATTTCAAAAATTTCAATACGACCATAGATTTGTATATACACCGGGAAGTGTGAAACTCTCAACAAAGCTATACCAGCTTGATCATGTCAATAGTATTGATCTATTTTCAATTTTGCGAATGGCTTCTTTCATGATGAGGATGAGGTGATTGGGCTCGGCTAGCAGCTCTACTTCCCACCCGACTTTGTACCGGGGTTTGATGGGCTGGAGTACTATTTGTCCGTAAGTTTTAATCGCCAAGAAGGCGATACAACACTTACATGATACCGCTACCATACTGACTATGTAATAACCCCCCGCTCAATGTAATCTGTCCTCGCCCAAAACCAGGAAGCAACATTGAACCGTCCCATCCATCAAACCCATCTGAACTCATGAACGTTGGCAAATACTCTGGCCACCCATCAATTGAAGAATTGCCGCCATGGCCTTGGTTATGTTGACCACCTGCGCCAGATCCAGAGGTCGGGTTAGTAAGGAAAGTCGATGTAGGAGATGGGGCCATTGAAGGTCCAGCCTGGGAAGGTAGAATGAGCATGTCGCCTCCCGGAGGTATGAAGGTGAATTGAGTCTCGTGAGGAAGAACGTCCGGATGCCAGTTGGTGTGATGGTTTATCAAACTTGGATCAAACGCTTCATTACTTGCTTCTCCATCCATAGCATTTGTTCGAGTGGAAGCTGCGCTGGCAGCGCCTGAGGCAGTATCATCAACAAGATTGACAGATATCGATTGATCTGTGCCTATGCCATGCATGAGATTGGCCGTTGTATGTCCGCCTGGCGAAGTTGGAGCTGTCACTGTGCCATGTCGTATTTCCTTTGTCTTGCGTACAATCTCACGAATAAAAGCAGAATAAATCGCTGGTTGATGCGAAGGGCCAACAGCGCAGTCTTCGAGGATGTCTGCAACTTCAGACACGAGTTTGAAAATAGCCTCTTCTGAATCGTGATAGGAACGAAGCTCAGGTTTAAGGAGTTTGAGCAGCGAAAGGAGCTTATAGTGTATCAGCAAATTTGTGTTCAACCCAGTCGGCAAAACATACAGCATAACTACACATGACAAAGTTTGTGTCAGGTAGGTATGGTAGCCAACCTTTTGGCAAAAATTCTTCTTTAACCACCATACAAACTTTGGTTGCAGCTTCATATACATTTGTCAAGAAGAAAGAGATGTCCATCCTTGCTCGCTTGATGGTAGTCAGCTATTCGATCCTACGCCTCGAGTTATGTAAACCCACTTCAATAGCATTTTCCAGACCAAAAGAGTAGAGAACCAAGGTAGAGTATGCAAAATAAAAACTGGCCCGACTATCATACCAATTGGTTGATTTCCCATCAGGATCCAATCTAAGAGTCAGTTTAGCTTGGGCTACCATAAGAGTTTTTTCACTCGCCTCATGTTTTGTGAATCAATAGACCATCTTCGAAGTTCTTCATGAGCAGAACGTACAATCAGCATATCTGACCAGAGTTAATTCTTTCTTTCCCTTCAAACAACCCAGTACCTACAGTCACAATCATGTCGGAGACCAGATATGGTAGTTGTTGATGAGTATATACTATCAATTGCTCTGCTCATGATCTGTTGCAATGCCACATATGCCGACAGGTTCCTATCAGAAGGAAGCGAAAATTTTTGCTGGTACCACGCCGGTTCACAAGATGATCGAATGATATAGTCCTCCCTTAAGGAATAAGGCTTGCCCATTTGGGCTGAAAGAGATCGATCGAGTACGAAACAATGTAACCAGCATCTTTCACGGTTAATAATCTCCAAATCTCTCGCTCGACCTTCTTCCGTGTCAAGATTAGACATGATTGATTTTCGGTGAAGATTCAGGTCGGTCGCCATACGAATAGCCATACCAAGCATCAACCATGTCCTGTCTTGTTCAAATGTCTTTTCAGGTCCGAGAGTCCAAAGGGATAGCAAAAGATAGGCTTGAACGACTTCGACAGATTTGTAGCCCCGAGAAGGAACTTCGAAAGCAAGACGCTTGGCATATGTTGATAATTGATGATGAATCTCTGGCTTATGATGGTAGAATCTGGCTGCGATAGCACAGATACTGAATAGGGTCAACATGTCGACAGCTATAGGGATAGAAACATCTTACACTGTACACAAAAACTGACTGCGTTGTAGGACCAGATCGGGTGTATGAAACTCTCTGTAAACCAACGGCACATGGTACCACACTATACAGAAAATAAATTGAAGCCTATGATTTGAGGGCAAAACTTACTGTTGTCAAAAAATATATCAAACAACTCTCCAATCTCTTCTCTTGTGACAATCGTCAACAGCTCAGGAATTCTGTTGTCAGCTGGCATATTTGACAAAAACGATATATTTCCATTTGGCTTGAAGTAGTTTTGACTCGAAACGCCTAGGCCATGCTCGGCGCTCTCAGGATGCCCACGTATATCGCTTGTCGCCATCCTAAAAGTTTGGGTACCATTCAGAGAGATTGTCGCGCCATTTCTCTGAGCTCTCATGCGTTCCGCAGAGAGCGGACGTGGAATGTTTTTACCGCTACGAGATGTGATAGTTTTGCCTGTCCGCTTAGAAGTATCATTCTGTAGAGACGCCTCCGCCAGTAAACCTAGTGGAGACAAAACGTTATCTGGCAATGAATGAAGTCTAGGCGAAAGAGGCGGTTGATGCCCGCGTTCGCCAGTAAAATCTCGATGATACCTCGACCCCGTGCCTACTGTAATCGCGGGTGCAGCGTCCTCCGAAGCATGGGAGGTAATGAGACCAATAATTTCCGGATCATTGGTAAAAGAATGGAGCGCAGAGGAGAACGAGCGGAGGGAGGTTGGATCGATATTGCTCAGAGCAGCCCCAATATTCTTCAAAGCATTTTCCATTTTTGACAACTTGGCTGCAAGCGCTTCATTTTTGCGAGTGCTTCTCTTGCCACGGTTAGATTCTTCAAACACACATTCGTGGCCGCCTGCTTCACACCGCTGGAAGGGGTTAGTTCAGGAAGGCCAACTTGAATGACAACTCGCCTTGCAAATACCTAACCCCTGTCCAGCTGAAGAATCGCTTGGGATACACCGCATCTTGATCTTTCGACAGCTGCCTTTATCAGTATCGCACGCCGTACACGCTTTACTCACGCCACGCATGCTCTATCATCCAAGTCAGCGCTGCCAATCTCCAAGATCAACCCACCTTGATCCCCTCGTTAACTTTTGCTTCCGCTTTCCATCCTGGCCTTTTGCAGGTTTCACATTCAACTGTTCTCTGCTCTTGCCCGACGCGCCTCTTCCTCCCAACTCTTCATCCTCATCCTCCTCATCGTCTTCGTCCCCTTCCATCTCGCTATCACCTTCGCCATCCTTGCTCTGCCCTCCATCCACACGAGGCTTCTTTTCCTGCCTGTCCTCGCCTGTGCCTCCGTATGTTGTCGAGGTATGCAGCGGCGATGGCGTGAATGGGTTTGCCATGTTGGAATACGCCGCAGCGTAGGGGTGCGACGGCATCTGCACCCACACCGCCTCATCGCTCGCCGCCACCTGCTGCGGAGCTGGCTCGCTGTATGCCACCGCGGAGCTCTCCCACGTACGTTTCATGAGACGTGTATTATTTTTTAAATAAAAACTATCTCTGAAATTTGAAGTTCGGGGCGTTTTCATTGCCGACGTCGGTGGAGGGGGATCTTAGCCGGCGGCGATTCGGAATCAAAATCGTGTGGCACTTTCTGGGCGGCAATGTCCGCAAAGGCATGTCTAGGCACCTCGATTGCGTCATTAGACTTCTTTTCGCGTTCTCCGAAAAAACGAAGAAAGTGAGATGGAAACATTTTGACTTTGAAATTCTACAAGCTATGGGATTTTGCAGTCAATGTGCTCTCAGCAAGTCTCGAATGATCCTACGGCGGGAAGCTAGGTCTTTGCCATGTTGGAGTTTTTTGGCAAGCGGCAGTACATTGGCGCTGCGGCAGAGAATACATGGGCAGTGGCCGACACGGCAGCATTCGCCTTGGTTGCCTGGGCTTGGAAATGACGGGGTGATGTTCTTTTCGACAACAGGCAGTCGTAGTAAACCCCCGCCGCCGAGTTCTTTGACGAAACAGCCGCTAAATGTATCGCAACCGAGTAACTCGGAATCCCAAGATAAGACGGACTGGTCAATCATTGTCAAGCTGGCAGGCAACATTTGGCCAAAGAACAATACCAAGGTCAAGATACGAGTGATGGGCGCATTGGCACTGCTAGTCGCTGGCAAAATACTCAACGTGCAAGTGCCGTTCTTTTTCAAGACCATCATCGACAGTCTCAACGTTCCGATAACGGAGAGCAGCACAGTTTGGGTGTTGGCAGGAGCTAGTATTGCTGGGTGTATGTGTCTGGCGTGTCAAGCTCTTTTGACTGATAGATCGCAGACGGTGCGGCGAGAATATTTACTACTCTTTTTGGAGAGTTGCGCAACGCCGCGTTTGCCTCTGTATCTCAAAACGCTATACGACGGGTGGCTAGAGAAACGTTTGAGCATCTCTTGAATATGGATATGAAGTTTCACCTAGAGCGTCAGACAGGCGGACTCACACGAGCTATTGATCGAGGGACAAAGTGAGTAGTTACTTTTGGCATTCTCAAGGTACCAATATGCCTCTAGGGGAATTTCCTTCGTTCTTTCTTCAATTGTCTTTCATGTCATTCCTACTGCGTTGGAAATAACCATGGTTTGCGGTATTCTGTCATACAAGTTTGGCTGGGATTTTGCCGCGGTTACTGCAATCACCATGCTCCTCTACACATGGTTTACCGTCAGGACTACTGCTTGGAGGACGCAGTTTAGGAAACAGGCGAACGCAGCTGATAATAAGGGGGCGACGGTTGCTGTAGACTCGCTCATCAACTATGAAGCTGTCAAAGTGAGTCTCGCTCTTACTCTTGACCGCCAGAAGCTCACATGACCTAGTCTTTTAATAATGAAAAATACGAGACGGCCCAGTACGACGCTACCCTCAAGTCTTACGAGAAGGCATCTGTAAAGATTGCCACCTCTCTTGCGGCGTTAAATTCTGGTCAAAATCTCATCTTTTCCAGTGCCTTGACCATGATGATGCTTTTGGGCGCTCAAGGTGTTATCAAAGGTGAGTCGCCATCATCCATTCACGATTGAATGTGGCTTGAACGCGCCTACAAGGTACAATGACCGTTGGCGATCTCGTCCTCGTCAATCAACTCGTCTTTCAACTCTCGCTTCCGCTCAATTTTCTCGGGACCGTCTATAGAGAGCTCCGGCAATCACTCATCGACATGGATGTTATGTTCAACCTGCAATCTCTCCATTCCGCCATCAAAGACTCTCCTACAGCCAAACCTCTTGTCTTCAAGGGAGGCCAGATTGAATTCAGAAATGTCCACTTCGCATATCATCCCGACCGTCCCATCTTTAGAGATCTCTCGTTCACCATCCCCGCCGGCAAGAAAGTTGCCATTGTTGGACCATCAGGATGCGGTAAATCTACCGTCTTTCGTCTTCTCTTTCGTTTCTATGACTCCCAATCTGGACAAATCCTGATGGACGGTCAAGATATCAAGACGGTCACATTAGATTCCCTCCGCCAATCGATCGGTATCGTGCCCCAAGACACACCCCTCTTTCACGCCAATATCTTGCACAATATCCGGTATGGTCGATTAGACGCCTCTGACGAACAAGTCTATGAGGCTGCACGCAAAGCTCATGTAGAGGACACCATTCAGCGCTTGCCTGAAAAATATGCGACAAAAGTTGGAGAGAGGGGATTAATGATTTCGGGCGGTGAAAAACAGAGGCTGGCTGTGGCGCGGGTCCTACTGAAAGACCCGCCCATGCTGTTCTTTGATGAAGCGACAAGCGCTCTCGATGTATACACAGAGACAGAATTGATGCGGAATATCAATTCCATCTTGCAAGGGCAAGACAAAACCAGCGTCTTTATCGCCCATAGGTTGGTAACCGTTGAGACGAGGCCAAGCTGACATGCCATAGATTGAGAACCATATCGGATGCCGATCTCATTATTGTTTTACAAGACGGCCATGTGGCGGAGCAAGGCACTCACGAACAACTCTTATCCATCCCAGGTGGTGTTTATAGCAGTCTATGGCAAGCACAACTTTCAGAGAGCACAGTGAATGATGTTGACAAGCGCGAGGAGCTACACGTCGTCAGAAAGAGCTAGACTAGGGTTTTAGTATGGAATACGGCCTTGTCACTCCCTTCTAATGCTATCCATATAATCTAAAACAGTGTTAAAAATTTATTCATAAAATCCTTGAAACGGTTGCCCTCCATGGCCGTCTAAGAAAGCATGGCCAAAGCACCGGCAGCGAGAAGAAGCAACCCAGATACCGAGGCCATCTTTGCTCCAGAAGAGGGCTTGGCGGTCGTAGACTACAAATGATGACGTCAGCCATCAACATGTTAAACGAAATCATTCCTTACAGCGCCGGCAGTGCCTGTCACAGGCATGGTGGTGCTCGCGGCTGAGGTAGACGCAGTTGACGAAGCAGCCGTAGCATTGGTGGGGGTCACCGTACTAGGAGACAGACTATCAACACAAGACAAGCCATAGACGATGGTACAAACTCACGAGGTGCCTTGCGTGATGCTGAAATAGTTACTTTGCGCCAAAATGCCCCCATCCTGGGAGGTAAAGCTGATTCGGTAGCCCTCGCCAGCCTCCAAGTCCTTGGCAGGGGTATACACGTATGACCCGTCAGACGTCATGACGTCCGTCTTGATATCTTCATTCATCGACGATCCTGGCTGGGAGATGGCAATGGTGAAATTGGATGGGTCGGTAGAGACAGACTGGTGATTTGTTTAGCATGGTTCTGGATGCCCACAACCATACTCACCTTCCACTTGATCATTTGGGAACCGTGAGTGTTCCAACCAGAAGAGTTTGACGGGAACGTAATCTGAATCGCTTGTGCGACGACGACAGCGAACGAAAGAGCAATGATAGAGCGAGCGACCATCTTTACGAGTTGGATTATAAGAACTATTCAACGGTCTAGCGTTGCAGAATGTACAGAAAAGGGTGAAGAAAGAAAGAAAAAGCGAGAGGGTATTTATACCTACAGCTTTGAAGAGCTGATTTTTTCGTCTTGACGCCGTGGTGGACGCGTTTTCAGGGCCAAACGCGGTGTTCTGTGCAGAGTTTGAGAATGTCTTGATCCATAGCGTGTCCTGTAAAGTGGCGACGATCTGTGTGAATGACGGTGCGATGTCGACTAGTGACAAACCTCCACCTTGTAGATACCACAAAAAGCTTCATGACCAAGTGGTTAACCACAGCGCACGGTCGCCGCGGAAGGTCTAACCCTGAAATGATTCTGGATCGCTGTTGGGTCCAAGCTCCAACGACGCGCTATCGTGCTAGCGTCGATTAAAAGGTGGCTAATTGCAGCGGCCTTTAGGCTGGCGTGACGAGAGAAGGCAAGGTCGTTGGAAGGCGCGCGTGTCGTCATGGAATGATGACGTGGAATATTGATAACTATAATGCCACTCCAGTGGCCTCACTGCGACCTTTTCGTTCAGCGCGTGGTGGCTGACCATTGCTATGTGTCAAGGATTTGACTCCGTTTATAGATATTGCATAGAAGAAAGTAAACTATAAACATGAATGTTTATGGAGCTATGCTACGTGGCGCCTAGTTAGGCGTGCCAGTTAATCCGCAAGCCTATCTGCTTCTGACACTATGTTCATGGCACGCAGGTGATATAGGCGCGCCAAGGCAAGTCGATAGGCACACCAACCTCGGCCACCTCTTCACCTTGGGCTCTGTAAGTGCGTTGGCACTTTAGACCGCCACAGGTAAAGACCGAAGATAAGTCCGGGAACGGGGAACACGTAAAGATAAGGAAATGTATATATAGATGAATCGTAGAATACTTTTACTCAGATACTTCATTTCGATGCATGACCAGTGCTTGTTTTGCGGTATCAACAACTTTAACAATATATATACTATTTTCACATAGTATTTAGCATCGACCACTCAGTGACGCACTCCTGTGCTTACAGGCTCATTCCACTGAAGCCACTTGGTGCGACAGTGCGTTTGTTGCCTCTATATTCTAGATATACGAGATGTAAATAGGGTATAGCTATGGCAATGGATGTTCCAATACAGCAAATCTATCACTGGTGTTGCAGGAAATGAAGTATCTGAGTAAAAGTACTCTACAGTTGATCTATATATATCCATGTCGTTGTGTTCTCCGTTGACGCACTTCCATCTTCGCCACTCCCAGTGTAAAGTGCTGACGCACTTGCATCCACATAAACCGTCATGATGGAACGGGATCAAATTCGTTACTCTCCTACAACGTCATCAAGCGTCTATACCACCTTGTGAATGTAGCAAGCGGTTGTATCTTCTTCAATTTCCAAGCCATCCTCGCTCTCATGGCACTCCATTGTACAGGATGAACGACAAGAAGACATATAGCATGCAATGTAAGACAGGCCTTCCTGGATGTATAAGGCTTCCATTCATCTTCACAACAGTTCTACTCACCTCTGCAGCGCACGCAGTATAAATCACCTCGGCGACAATAACACATCCACAAGACTTTAAACATCTCCTTCACAGTCCACCCTCTTGCCCGGACGCAACAAACCTAGCTGACCATGACGGAGCACGAAACGGTGGAGTGGACACCCACAAACCCAGAGGAAAGCACCTTCCTCAGCAAGACAATCATCACGCATAGAGGAAACAACTCGACGAATCAAGAAGCCGACGCTGCCGCTTTCAAAAGTCTTGGTCGACATCTCAATCTGGAGAACGAAGTCACCCCTAATGTGCCGACCTGCACCGTCCATATACTAGACTCGCCATCCCCTTTTGACCCGCAGGGCGGCAACGATATACGAGCCACATCCAGGCTGTACGCTGTTGACAAACCCATTGGATGGCATGACCCAGCCTGTACAGACTGGGACTGTCCCGGTACCCTCCTCCCTATACCAGCGGAAGAGTTTTCACCCACACACACCTCCTGTGTCCTCTTCAATCCCTCGCGACATGATTACGTCGACCCCGACGTATCGTCATTTCCCGAGGCATTCGATACGTTCATCCAACAACATCCTCATCGAGGGACAGAGGCAGAGCTTCCATCCGATGTCGAGTGGAGCACTGCCAATGTGGGCTACACCATTGCAAGAGTCCAGTACGGCCGTCCCAATCAACCCTACGGCACCCTCGCATCCAGCTCCGTCACACGGTTCCACCATCCCAAGTGCCAATCCACAGTCTGTCCCGGATCTGCCGACGAGACAGCAGCGAAAAAGTATTCCCGTCTGCCACAGGGTACACAAAAGTGCCGACCCGACTTGTCTTTCAACTTTCGACTTGCCGATGGAACGTTGCCGGGTCAGCGTCAGGATGAGAGATGAGATGGTGCATGTGGAAATGGCGTAGATGCGTGACGGCAACAATGGAGATACAAGGACGGTTGATAGATCCACAGAATGAATCGAATAATCTTCTAGGCCAGCGATACATTCCTCATCCAGCCGGTCAGAATGTATAGTGGTGTACCGGCCACTGGTTTGTACGTTAGCACTCTATGTGGGAAAGAACAAGCCAGGCGGAAATCTTTTTACTTGTATATGTACAATTACAAACGGTCCGTCTAAACGTCAATAGGTATCACAATAGATAACTAGAATGGTAGATGGATGTTTAGACTAAATCACGTGACCCAAGAACTGTTGGATCGTTGATTCCGACGCAATCTATCTAAAAGCATCTGGTGTGCCACACTGCGTTTTGTTGTTGATAACTATGTGAATAGTTATATGAACGGCGTCCTGATACAGCAAATCCAGCACTGGTGTTGCATGAAACGAAGCATCCAAGGTAAGAGTATTCTACAATTGATCTATATATACCCATGTCGTTGTGTTCTCCGTTAACGCACTTCCGTCTTCACCACTCGCAGTGGTAAGTGCTGACGCACTTACACTAATCCCGGTCTCCCACACATATCCCAAGGCCAGACAGCACTACACCACTCTCTCATCGTTCACTCCCACCGCCTCTCCAACATCCTGTCACCATCCTTTCTCATTACGAAGCATGCTGCCAGCCAGCTTTGCTCAAGGGAGAATCCTTGTCGGACTTTTACCAACCAAACGATAGACAATCAAGTGCGCTGCCGGCAACCCAGCCCCATCGGGTGAGTTGTATATAACAAAGGGCCAACACCATCCTCTCCCACCGAGTAGCAACCATCCAGCCGACGACGAGAAACAGAACCAGATGGAGTTATCCCACCCAGGGTCTGGCGCCTCAGACAGCACCTCTCAGCCTCCCAAGTCTGTTATACGTGGCTGTATAGCAGGGGTACTAAGCGGAAGTAATCCTCCACTTCCAGGCGAAACATACAAACGTCCAACATTAACATGCCGACCCCTTGCGTTTTGTCCAGGATGCGGTTATGAATTCGCCAATGGCTGTAACTGTTCACAGGGTCCGAACCATTTATCGAGACTGGCGACGGTTATAAAAAAATATAGATTATTGCGCGAGGTAATCGGTGATTATACAACAGCGACTACAAAAGCAATGGACCGCTACAATCGCAATCCAACAGCTGATAATTATGTCAGGACACATGAACAATTCAAAAAGTCAGCTCGTGAAGTGGCCAACAGAATGGCTGAGAAAGTCAACAGCAACACCGATTTCAGCAACACCGATTTCAATTTGTCGCCTGTCGACCAAAAACTGTTATTTCTACTCGTAAAGAATATCCAAGAGCTTAGCCCAGCGAGGAGTCGTGCCACGCAGCAAGGATCATTGGGGAGTATGGGATACCCAACTGACCACCCAAGGGCTCCTAACGCAGCAACCTAAATGTCCACTGTACCGGGCACGTCTATGTCCTATCCAGCAATGGGTGTGAATGATCCGACATATCCCTGGTCTGGAATAGCCCAGCAGCAAGGTGATCAATGGATGCTGGGGCGTTATGACTCAGGACCCTCTTTCGGTTTGTCAATGACAGGTGGAACAACGTATCCATCGCTTGCACAATCGCCTTTACCTTTTAGTCAGCTCTCATACATCGACCCAGGGCACCAACGGTCACAGTTCTATGGAGAGCAAAGCAGCAGTCAACAGTTGATACAACCCAACGCCGCATATGACTTTGATGGGGACCCAACTGGTGAGGAGCAAGCTATCCAGGCAACTTTAGATGGGAGCTCCGACCTTTGGCCATATTAAAAAGGGTGTTGACCGACACTGCCACGGTTTTCCGTTCTATTTGTTTTCTGCGTTTGTCACGATAAGCGATACCGGTGGCTCTCTTTGGTGTTTGGGACAGAGAAAGGTGAGGAGGGTTGAGAGGGTGGTAGATGGGGAGTGTGGCAGGGTCGAACGAACCGGGAAGGGAGGGATATGGACGATGGGATGATGGCAGGGAACGGCCAGCCAAGCTGAAGATGATATGTGTAGTGGGACAAGTGATACAGCTGAAGCAAAGTGGTGACAGAGATGAGCAGAAGCTGAGGAGTTATAACCGAGGACACTCCGTCTGTACATCCGTACAGAATCCATCTTGATACCATCGCAGTCTATTCTACATATGTATTCAAACTTAACTCAACGTGTTCTTGGGACTCGTTGACCAGGCCTATTCCCGACACTGGGTTCTTTCAGGACTTGGATGGGTTCTTGGGCTTTTACGGATGGCCTTGGGACGAGAGTAACTTGGCAAGACGTGTCTAGCTAGGATATACGAAGACAGCGATCAGATCCATCCTCTCGGACCCAACAAGTCCTTCCTTCTATTTTGCATTCCACCGCCGTCACCCAACGACACCCCTTCCAACTCAACCCCAGCATCCTCTGCTCGACTCTTTCCCTCTCCATCCTCCTGACCGGTCGCTCTGGGACTCACATGGTACAGTCCAGCTACCAGGAGAGGAAGCCTCGCTGCGATAACCACCCAACGGTGTGCTCATGGACGATACCCACGATAGACGATACAACACAACCCACTGAACCATCTCACCTTGGATACATACCATTAACAGCCAGCCATAGAACCGCATCCCAACGCCCATAGACGCCAACACTACCTGCCGAGTATCCACCACAGTCCCAAGGTCTGTCCAGTATGAAACACCCATTCAACATGTTCAAGAGAACAGATCATAACAAGGCTGGCCTGGATGAGATATTCTCCTGTTCTTTCCGTGTAAATGACCCCGGAGGATGGTCCTGGTCCAGACGAACGTCGTATACACCTCACTATGCATATTTCATTTTTGAGCTACCCGTACATATCCGTCACTACCAGGGTCTGGTCCATCTCCAAAAGTTGTACCATTGTCTCCAATGTCTCCATCATATCTGCTTCAACCAGGCTCACCTGGCCCCAGTGGTGACGAACCTGAGGCCATATACGTATCTTACTCTTGATGAGTGGTGTTATGTGTGCTTTGCTCCAAACCTTTAGATGGTGCTGCAGATGGGTTGTTAAGCGACTTTCTGGATTGTATGTTTTGTAAATCGTCTCCTAACTCTTGGACGCTCGAGTCCAATTTGTCTAGTTCCTTGTTCATCCTGTTGAGTCGCTTCATGATAGCCGACTTTTCCTCATCCGTTAGAGCTCGGCTTGGGGTATTCGCATACACATAATCACCTTGGGATTGTGGATACTGATTAGTCATCTTTTGGGAAGCGGCATGAAGACGAGTGTGAGCTATCTCGTCTGGCTGTATGGACACTATGTACTCACCACGTATGCGTTTTCAAAAGTAGATCCACCTAGGTTATATGTGCCGCTTGCAGGTGAACGCGGATCGATTAAGGATGGATCTATTAAGGATGGATCCATAAGTAGTCCTCTATTATGTCCGGACAAGTAAAAAGGATCGGAACGCTTGGAACTCCTGGACATCCTAGAGTCGTCACGATTAGACATTGTAGTGGATGAGTCAAATACTCTAGATAGTAGATGGAGAATGTCAATCTTCAAAGCTGCCAGGTGGAATGCCACTGGGATACGGATGAGAACAGGCAACGCAGGTCAAGATGTGGTGGGCCGGCATGTCTTGCCAGTGGTGGTTTATATACACCTCGGGCCGAGTCGATGGAGCTGGACACACGTCCTGGGTCGTAAAGGAGAAGGCCATCTCCGACGCAGCGTCGGCACTGGTCGTCAGCCGCGGACATTTGTCTGTCTTTGATTTCTCTTTTGTGAGTGGGTCATCCCACGACACCGCCGCTTCTCACCCCGACAACCACCCGGCGGCATGCTGCCAGCGGCCAGTCGTGCACACCTGTCGAGTCGCGCCGGGACCGTGTCGGGTCGTGTCGGGGTCATGGCAGGTGAAGGGTAGTAGAACAAAGGATACGGTGGATTGTCATGAATGATTGGAATAATTAAAATGCACGCCGTGTATGGATAGGCCACCATGCAGTCGGAGTTGCATTATTATGGTTTGCCTCTATCCCAACGTTATGACAGAATATAGACAAACGATAGGAATGCAACTGGGATTGCAAGATGGCGACCGTTTGGTTCGAGCGTGGATGTGTATGGCCAATAGTATTCATGACTGACGGACTCGCCGTCGATACATCCCAGAGGATGGACAGGATAACCGTCTCTGTCTGTTCTAGCTAGACACGTCTTGCCGAGTGACTCTCGTCCAAGGTCGCGAGTGACAGCCCACGAACCCATCCACGTCCTGACAAAGCCTCGCTGCGATAGCCGTCCCATGGAGATACCCACGATGGACGATACAACACAACCCACTGCACCATCTCATCTTGGATAGACAACGCCAACAGCCTGTTAAGATACGTTATTTAACGTCCTGCGCAATGGTTAATTAACCTCGTTTACGGTGTATCTAGTTGAACTAATCATATATATACTCCCACTTAAGATAGAAATGCATCTCGCTTGTACTCTTCATTCTGCATGTTCAACACCGCCAGCCTATAGCAACCGCATCCATACGCCATAGACACTACCTATCCAGTGTCTACCACCGTCTGCCCAGTACAGAACGGTCGTCCCACGTGTATCCGTAAAGCATCCATATCGAGCAAGTACGACACTGTTTTACGCTGCCTCTCTGCCCAATCCTCCTCTACACGCGTTGTTCTGAGCCAGCCATGTGCCCGATCCGAAGCACCTTGGCGGGCACGGCGTATCCGCTCGCCCTCTTTATCTTCCAGGATGGCCTGGGTTGTGGGACGTTGCTGGGTTGCCTCGGCTAGATTGACCGTAGAGTTCCTCCCATTCCCGCCATTGCTGTGGACTCATGGTTGTTCCACCAAGCCCTTGTGTCTGCTGGACTGTGCCCACAGACGCACTTGCGCCTGAAGAGGCGGCGTGTGGACGACTTGCGGGGTGTGAATTACCTGTGTTTGCATGCCGAACAGCAGACGGCATTGTGGTTTGCTCTCCAGACCCGGTAACTGTTTCTGGGATTGGGCCGTAGCAAGAATAGTAAGTGTCTAACATATTCTTTTGTGCAGCGATAGTTTCATCTCGGTTCCTTAAATTCGCCAATAGCATAGTGGTCACTTCATTTTGTTCTAAAAGACAGCGTTTCGCATTATTACGTTCTTGGGTGAGGCCCGCGATTTTTAATCGTAACCCTGCCACCATTGCATCATAATCGGATTTTGATACATAGAATTGTTCAGATCCATCGGGGCGAGTGTGCGGATTGCTAGGAGGCTGGTACCAGCCAGTCGTATCTTCCTGGAGAAGTTCATGAACAACACGTCTGAGCTATCCGGAGCTGGCGGCATAGACAATGTACTCACGGGTTCCATGGAAGCCAAGTATTCTTCAAAGGTGATTTGACTTGGCAGCTGCGAAGCGGCTGGGTTGCCAAATGGTTCGGCCGTGTCATGGTCAGTGTTTGAATCGTCTGTAGGATTTAGGTCCGTTGGGTAATGATGTTCCATTGGAGATGGTGGGATGGAAGGTGCACTGTGGGGAATGTATGTGGAATGGTAGTGTTGGAAGCGGTGGGATACAGCGCAGATAAATATTGGCCAGCATGCCGTGTCGGCACTGGCTTATCTAGACGTTGGGCCGCATGGATGGAGCATGAACGAAGTCATGGGTGATAAAGGAGAGGTGTCTCCGACATAACCTCAGTATTCGCAGCCAGCAGCGGAGGTTGCTTATGCGTGGTGACTCTTTTGTGGGTGGTTACCCAGCTACACACTGTGGATGGGTTCGTGGGTTGACTCGAGGATGGATGAGAGTAGATGGTGAGGAGTGTGTGGCTGGATAGACAAAGACAGTGTTTGGATACATTCACTAGGGATCTATCAACGGCGAGTCCTGTATATCTTTACGCTGCTACTATCGTCCATCCACTGTGCCATGCCTCTGCATACACAACATCCTGTACTCTCTAGGCGTTATACGACCCATCATGCCGACACGATCGTGGCGATCCATTTGAGTGGGAGGATGTGTCGCCAGATGGATTCCAACGCAGCAGCGCAAACGGTGACCGTCACGGACACGTCTGTGTTTTATCCAGCAACGGGTGCAGATGGTCAGATGCTTTCCGAGTCTGGCGTAGTCCAGCAGCAGGGTGGAGTCAGGACCATGTGCAAGGTGTGGATAGAAGCAGACAGGATACTGTGTATGCAGACGAATGGTACAGTGGGTTGAACGGGAACGTGGCTGGAGGATGCAAAGCAGAGGAGATATAAGGAGGGATTGCGGTGGGTAGCTCGTTGGGAATGAAGCTGGTAGCTGTCAGAGTCTATCCCAGGTGGATACTCGCAGACGATTCACTCCCAGACCAAGACAAGAATAACCAAACGCCTGACAAAAGATCCATTCCTACTATTCCTTGCGACGAGACAGTTTATGTTAGAGTCTACAGTTGTAACTCGATCAGCATCTCGAAAGCAACCAACACAAACCACCCAGCCATCTGAAACACAAACCAACATGTCTTCAACTCCTCCAGCCAAGTCGGCAAAACACCGTCGAGCTCTTACGAGCCGAGATCGAAGCTCTCCGAGCTGAGCTCAGAGACCAGACACCATCGTCCGGCCTAACCCATCCTAGTCGTCCTCCATCCCCAGAAACTCCAGAAGAGCCAAGCCATATGTCCCATAAACACATAAAAATCAACATGCCTGTGTTGAAAATGCAGAAAGAAGAGTACAAGAGAGATGCATTCTTATCTTAAGTGGGAGTATATATATGATTAGTTCAACTATACACACTGTAAACGAGCTTAATTAACCATTGCGTAGGACCGTTAAATAACGTATTTTCAACAGCCTGAAGAATCCACAGGCCATGCAGACACTGTCCCAACGTTCTTAACGCTGGTACACATGTATACAGACCTGCAAACCCGCACATGCGTGCATGACAGCGAGGAAATTCTCTTCGCTGGCTCACTCTTCCGTGGCCACACGGCAAAGTGGTGGGCCGCCATGTATGGTATACACCCGCGACCAGCCTGGTTCCAAAGCTTGCTCTTGTTGGAGAGAGAAGTAGAAAGAATATTTGGACGACAGGATCGTCGATTTGAAGCGGCCAAACAGATGAAGAAGCTCACCCAGAACAAATCTGCTGCAGAATACTGCAGCAAGTTCCTGCAATACCAGTGTCATGAATATTACCAATAATTAATACCCACGCTCTGTACCAAAAGGTCACAATAATGCAATCTACGTTGCATTATTACTTATTGGCTATATTCCATGGATTAATTCCAAGGTTCTGACAACCAGGTAGTAGCTGGATTGAGAGACATCGGCGACATCATGGCATTGGAGGAAGATTTGAAACATCGAGTACTGGATGCGTTGGTCGCTCAGCCGAACGAACCCTCCAGCCTCACTGACCTGGCCGATCTAGCCATTCAGTTGGACCAACCGCTTTACGAGCTCAGACAAAACATACAAACCAAGAGGAAAGGGAACGACGCAGGGAGAACAACCTGCGCCTCTGTTGTGGAGAGGCAGGACACCAGCGTTACGAGTGTCCAAAGAAACCAAACTCACTGAGAGTCCAAAGTCAAAAAACGATCCGTCGCGAGTATAGTCAGAACTCACTCCAGTGCAAGTATCCACGACGATCCTCTCTCTGTAGTACCAGTGCCAATAACCGAAAACCTGATCAGTCTGCCCGCGCGTTCTCTTGGGTGTACCATTCTTTCGCAGGCACAACCCCGTCCTCGATGACAACCACCAGGTAGTTGTCAGAAACACAGCAAGCAAGGATGGAGTCGGTTGTGTGTTGGGTTGTCTACACTGTCGAGGAGAAGATGTATATAAGGATAGACAACGCAGAGAATGAATCTAGCTTTCTGTCTCTATTTATCATAACCTAACTACTAAGTAGTATTGAGTCCCAAGGGCATCAGCACCGTAACCACCCGAGTGACCCAGTCTTGACACCTGGCTGAAGGACGTAGAGCAAACAAGATATAAGGAAGGGATTGTGGTTCATAGTTCCTTGGGAATGCATCTTGATAACTGTCTTTGTCTATTCCAGACAGATACTCCTAGATACTCCACTCGTCCCAAGCGCTCCCACACCAAGCCCAACAATAATCAAACGCCTGACACGCAGATGGAAGACAATTATATACAAGACATCATTCTCGATAAAAAAAATGTCTTTTCACACCCTCTTTCGGCGGCTTTTGAGTCCATATCTAAATCATAAAACGATATTGCGATTGCTTTCGTCTCATTCTGTCGTCAGTAGCTATGTCTTCTCTATCCTTGGCTCAAAATTGAACTATGTTTGCAAATTTTTCGCCATTCCAGTCAACTACTCTCAAGAATAGGCAAAAACACTCGCATAGGCATGATCTTCATGAGATATGAGAAAATGTAATTGCCAACGTTCAATCAGACTTTTTCAGCTCTTCCATCAATTCCCGTAATCGATCCCAGTCTTTTTCTCCCTCAAATCTATTCTCTCTTAGCATTGACTCGTACTGTGTAGCTGCCGTAAACTCACGATTCTCTCGTTCTTCCCATAAATGTCCTTACAAGACCTTTAGCCTGAAACTTCCAGTCACCTTTTTTCTTGCCGTCCTCTTTCTCTTGGGCTGCTTTAGCTTTGGGCCCTAAAACACTCAACACCGCCACAAGATCTTCCAACTCTTCTAATGCCTCTCTCCATACCCCTACGTCTCGCTCCACGCTCTCGTCCTGGACGGGACCACAGCGCCACGCTCGAAGATAATCGTCTATAGCGCCCTGCCAATCTTCCTTCCATCGCAACAATCGAGCGTGAGATCGCCAAATACGAGGTGAGTCAGAGATACGTGGAAAGATGACCATATCAAAGAGACGCTCAACAATCGGTAAGAGACCAAACCCCTCGTTGGAGGTCTTTGGAAAAACCTTTTGTGTTTCATCCTTGCTCAACGCAAAGTCGTCTCGGGTGACACTGTCAACCAGTTTATCAAGGACATCAAAGTCAACCGCAACAAGCTTGTGGGAGCCAAGTTCCTCGACCACCCGCGTCATAGCTCGAGCCGATTCAGAGAGTTCACCAACATCAATAGCAACAATCATATAATTTTGCCACATTCGCCAATTTTTGTAAGCAAATCGAAGACCTTGACGAAGAGCTCGGAATGCGAGAAGCTTGTTCTCAAAAGAAACTGGAGGTGGTGGCTGCGTGGGTTGCCAGATGTGTCAAAAGTGGCCAAGCAGTAATGAGAAACTCACTTGATCCTTTGGAAGCCCTTCTTCCCCCAACCGCAAATAAACCGCCGCTAGATTGTTCCAACCTTCTGCATCATCCTCATCCACACTCACCTGTTTCTGAAACGCATCCCTCGCTTCTTTCCATCTTTCCAACTTCACAAATGCCACTCCTAGAGTAAACCATACTCGGCCGTAGAGTGGGTTGATTTGTAATGCAGCTTGAAAACATGATATGGCCTCTTCGTAGTCTTGTGTACCCATGTATAAGGATGCTAAAGATCGCATAGCCCGAGAAGAGGTCTGCCCTGAAATCTTCCACGCTCTATTGTAGCAGTCGATGGCTGCAGCCCTCGCCGACGTTGGATCGTGGCTGGCAGATTGTGCTCCAAGGACAAGGTCGCCCAACAGACACGTTAATTTACCTTCACGCGCCGCTGTGAGTTTCGACTTGCGAGGTTCGCTCAGGCTAGCTCGACCCAAGGTTGGCACAAGTTCAGACTCGACCTTCTTGCCAGCTAGCAGATCTTTGACAATACACTCGGCCTCCTCTTCCCGATCCATCTTTTGTAGACACAAGACGGCATCTTCCCACATCTCCAACTTGGTAAATATTTCCAAAGAGCTTCGGATAACCCCAATCGTCATGAATCTCTTTGCCAACTCTTTTTCCATCTCCCATTTAGAAGGTAATGGTAACTGATGAAAATACTTCAATCTTTCTTTAGGCTCAGAGTCGCTGGTAGGCATTTGCTCGATGAGAGCTTGAAGTTGGAGACATGACCGCTCAACGGTTCGAGAACGAGATGATTCGAGTCGGGAACGTAAAAGAAGAGCCGTAGTGTGTACAGACCAATTTCTTGGGTGTTGAATGACGCGAGTAAGGAAAGGCATCATTTGCTGTGCAGTCAAACCCGACGAAGGCGAGTCGTTGGATTGAGATAGACAAAAAGATAGGAGAAGAGATTGGTCCAGAGGATGAAGTGGCGGTTGATTGGCAGGATCAAGATAAGCCAGGCGACAAGTTGAGGTATTATCGCTTGTGACTTTTGTAAATGCTGTCTCTTCCAATAAGGTATCGTCGTTGAGCGGTAGTGTATCTGGCAGTATATTTTCTTCTTTCTTTCCGTCACTTTCCCAGTTTTCAGCGTTATCTCCCTCCTCCCTTTGTCGAGACTCGGCCAGAAGCACCAACTGACTGTACGCAGTAATTTGGTACTTTGTCTTCTTTCCCAATGCACCAGTCAACTCAAACTCAAGTCCGCTGTGTTTTGCAGCCGCCAAGAACTCCTGATTAGCTATTTTGTCCGTACCAAGCGAGTAGTGTAACAGGCCTAGCTCAAGATGTATTTGGGCAATGAGGTCTTGATCTGTTTGGACAAAAGGGTGTTGCAAAAGCGTTTTGATAGACTCGAGTAGGGCTTGAGGTTGGGACACAGGCTCGTCAAGAAGAGAAAGATGAATCAGATGAAGCCGGAGATGCCAGAGAGGTAACGTCGGCAATTGATCATTGCTTAAAGAGAGTAAAAGTCTCTTAGCAAGAAGGAAGAGGATTGGGTGTTGTGATAGATGATATGCTGGTTCTCCTTGCAAAGTTAGATATGGAAGAGCGGCATTATCAAGGTCTTGTATAGAGGTTGAAGGAGCATTCAACGCCTCAAGAAGGCTGAATGAGAGTTCTGGTCCTGTCCAGTTAACCTGGACGAATGAGTGGAGCAAGGCGATGGCAACAATGAGCTTTGTAGACGGGTCTATAGAGGTATGGAGTTTCGGGTGCGTTGCAGATATATCCAAGCCGTCCCATAGATGGGGTGTTGTTGATAATGCGACTTTTGTTTCAGGAGATGACAAGACAAACTCAAAGTCGGCGTTGGCAAGAGCAATAGCAAGCTCTCTATTTCTTGCTGAGTCAGACAAGAAGTACTTAGAAACGGATTTTCTCTTGAGAATATCCCATTCTATACTGTTGTTCATGGTCAAGATGAGCTGCAAAAGAAAAGTTCAGCTGAGGATATAAGAAATTTCAAGTAACACTTTTTGAAATTCAAGTGGAGGTTTTTTTACGTAAGCCTCCACTTGCCATACAAGAAGTTGACGCATTTTAGAAATACTTTAAACAATTGCCTTTTGGCTCAAGATAATGACCACAATAGAAGATGAATTGACGAAAATCAAGCTTGAAGAAGGAGGAAATAATGATGGTTTTCATAGCTCAGACAGCGAAGATGGCGGGGGGGAAGCTGCACTAAATACAGTGAGCAGTTCCAAGAAAAAGAAAAAGAAGAAAAAGAAAGGAAAGGGCAAGGTAAGTCTAACTATTTCATCATATCATTATTACGATTGATAATTATCAGTCTAAAGCAGGGAAACCGGCTTCTTTGTTAGGTCGTATTCCTGAAGAAGAACCTGCGCCAAAGCCGGAAACCCAAGAAGAGACGGCAAAATGGCATAAAGAGTTGAAAAAGGGCACCCGAACATACGATTTGTCTCGATGGTATATTCTTGATGATCGAGCATGTAGCATCACGTTGTCAGCCGTGGGATGTTGCTGATGTTTTGCAGACTCTCCCAGTTTTGAATACATTTCTAACGCCTTCTTGTAAGAATTTTGCTCTATTCACTCCTCGCTTGAAATTACGACAAGTCGAAATTGGAGATACTACTGGCATCAGGAAAATAAAATTGGAACCTTCTGTTCAAAAGACCCAACTGTATGGATCTCCTTCTATGAGCGAGATAAGAGAATTCTTTCAAAACCGATATGTTCGTTCCAGGTGAATATCCTTGTCCCTGCCAGTCGTCTCTGCTAATGGACTCTGTAGTATGCCTCGAATCTCCACAGCTTCTGGAAAAAGCTACAGAGAGGAATACGTTTTCGCTATAACAGTCCTCGAGCCTTCTTCATTGGTTGTAAAACCTCCAGAAAACATCCGTATCTCAAATCGGATTACCAACGCCGAAGGCTATATCGGCAACATTGCTTTATCTCTTTCATTATCGTCCTTTACACCTTCTTTGTTACCAAAAAAAGGACAACGGTACACTTTGCCCTCTTTTGAGCAGCTGAAGAAAGCGGGACTGACTGGCAAGATGTTTTATGAGATTCATCCTCAACTTTGGGGTCAAGGTATCATGAGTGAGGCTTTTGTGGAAGTGTTGAGGTTTGCGATGGAAGAGGTCGGATGCACTCTTGTACAGGTAAATTTTTTGAGCCTTGAAACGTCTCATTCAACTAATGAGCTTATAGTCGGTCCCAACTACAAACAATGATGCCTCTATACGGTTATGCATAAAAAACGGGATGCATTTTGTTGAAAAGCGGGACAACGACCAAGGAAAACCTCAGCTTATCCATGAAATTTCTTCACAAGAGTGGTGGGAGTATAACAGACCAGGCAAAGGAATTACAGATAGATGGGGAGGGAAAGAAGTCTGTCGGTGGTGTCTCAACTTCAGATTAGCTCCACCTACAATCAGATGTGATCATTGTGATTGGGCCAGGTATTGCTCGAGAGAGTGTCAGAAAGCAGATTGGGTGAGGACTGGTGGTCATCAACAAGAATGTGATCTCAATTGAACAGTCAACAAAGTGGAAAAAAAGAAATTGACGTTGGCATCTTATATACTCTACCAATGTAATCTTCTTACTGGATTGTAGCAACAATTTCTTTCTGCAACGAATGCTTAGCTTTATTTGGAAAGAGCAGAATGGCATACCATGAGGGGGGCAATCTGTTTTCTTGTAGACCTGGTATTGCCCTGTACCCAAATTTTAACCCATTTGCCCTTCGTGTTCTCCTTTCTCACTGTCCCTTCTTTCTTCCATCTCTTTAGGGATAAAATGTCTCCTGACCCTTCAAGGCCCTGCACAAGTCTATCAAATACTCTCTCGGCTTCGTCATCGTCTTTAATCACTCCCCCAGAACGGACTACCACTGCCAATTGACGTTTGTGTTTTCCCTTTTTCTCAGATTTGAATGTTGTTAGGATTCCCTCAATATCAAGTGTTCTCTCGGTCATATACTCGTCAATGCCTTGCATCAAGCTATTCCATCCTTGCGGTGTTCTTTCGATCCAAGGTTTCAAGCTTAATGGCACAGTGGAAAGGCCTACCTTGAGGGTAGGAAATGCAGCTGCCTGTGTGGGCCACATGTATTCCTTGTAGTCTCGCATGGCTAATTCATATGTCGAGAGATTAGAGATGTTGCTTTTTGTTTCAAGTAGGATGGATGCAAGCTGAGTTAGAGGGCTAGGGACAGAAAATCCATCAGGGGATGACAAGAATGATACATCATTCCGAGGTTGAGGAAGAGTGGAAATACGATATAAAAATTCTGCAGAGTCATAGTCTATAGGTGTAGCCTTTCCTTGAGGTTTCAGCCCTGCAGTGTCGACGAGAATGGCGGATAACAGAACAGTGGCAAGCTCTGCTGGGATGGGAGCTTCATGTTGTAGAGAAGCCTCCCATTGAGGTTTAAAATGCTGTGTCACTAAAGAAGCGCAACTGCCGACAGGAACAGTGATATTTCGGATGGCAGCATCTGTATGCAAACCTTCATCTTCATGATGATCGATGACCACTTCGACATGGCCTGCGCCAAATTCGGGCAAAAGACGGTTATGATCCACCAAAGCAAATTTGGCACCTTGTTTTGAAAGATCAGAAGAAAGCATGGGTAGCTCAGAAGCATGTAAAAGGGAAGTAAGAGGTATGAATGTCTTTTGCAGTACGAGGAGGTTTTCAGGACGGAGCGTCATGTATTTGGGCGGAGTAAGGACAAGGGGCACAACCCGAGAAGCATTGAGCGTTGCAGAGAGCTGAGAAAAGGCGATAGAAGATGCAAGAGAGTCCAGATCTACATGATAAGCTGCTTTGCAAAAGGAATGCTTAGCTTTGGCTCACCTCCTGCTTCGTTTCCCATCACTACAATCCATCCCTTGCCTTTCCCATCTTTCAAGTCTTGCAAGAATGAATTCTTTTGGCTAGACAAAAACCCAGCTAGTCTGCCCTCTCCATTACCTTCTGATATTACTCCGGCTTTGCTCATTATAATTCCTGATGAGTTGATGGGCCTAATGGTTTGATAAGATAAACTATTGTGAACGGCAGGAGACAATCGTAAATGAGAAATTGGCAGGCAAACCCGCATAGACTGGTTCGAGTACCCAACGATTGAGAGCGGTAGGATGACTGGAGGGGTTACGGAAAGAAAGATCAAGATACAGATTATACTTTTATGTCTTGGTAAACGTATTCGCCATGATTGTTGAGAAAGATTAAAAAAGTAGAAGCAAGAAAACAAATAAAATACGTCACAACTTTGCAAGGTGGAGGCTGGCCATTCCAAAACACATTTCTATCATAACGAGAATTGAATCTATATTTTGTCATTATTATGCTATCTACAGGAACAATATACCCAGAGGCAGCTCTGGTGGCCAGCTTCTTAGGCATTCATGGTTATCGGAAAGGCTCATTATCTCGCTCTGGAGCTATCGCTGCTTTTGTAGTGGGCTACGGCCACCTTGCCAACCCTGTCAAGCTATTTGGCGTTACCATGATTGGAATGTATCTCTTGGGGTCCAGAGCCACAAAAGTAAGTACTAGCCGTCTTTTCAAGAGACGAAGCTCACTCAGTCCCCAATAATAGATCAAAGCCGATGTCAAGGCAAAGCTCGAAGATGGGCCAGACCCCTATAAACCAAGTGGGAATCGCAACTGGATACAGGTAAGTATACACCTCGTTTATAAAATAAGAGCCAACTGTGTGTAACAATAGGTCCTGTCCAACTCCCTTCCTGGGCTGATTGCAGCTTTGTGCTGTCGATTCGGCCATGCTTCGCAGCTGAATAAGGGCAGTGTTGTCTTGCCTCTACATCCCGCGGCTCGCCCTCTCATTTATCTGTCACTGGGGTCTGTCGCATCTCAAGGGAGCGTTGGTCATTTTGCTGACTGAAAGACAGTCTCAACGCTACAGTATTGGCTGATACATTAGCCTCTGAACTCGGTATTCTTTCTGCCACTCCTCCAATCCATATTCTTACACTGCAACATGTCCCTCCAGGTACCAACGGCGGCGTATCCATCCTTGGTATCGCCGTGTCCATTCTTGGTGGAGCGCTGGTTGGCCTTGTCCAAATACTCGACTTGCTCGCAGAAAACCCGGCATGTAGGACGAGTGGCTGGGTTTGGGCTGCAGAACTTCTCGGTATGGGCGCGCTGCTCGGTCTTGGAGGCAGCGTCCTTGACAGTTTGTTGGGAGCGAGCTTGCAGGCGACATACTACAATACGGAGGAGAAGAGAGTCGTCACAGACTCCTCTCAAAAGTATGCTGCAAGCAAGGCTTTGCCAGAGGTCAAAAGGATCGAATTTGGCATGGATGTACTGTCCAATTCGTCTGTCAATTTGATTTGTAGTTGTATGTTTGGAATGGTTGGTTTATTATACGGTTTTTTGTAATGAAATTCAATTTGTTGTCAATGTAATGAATCAAGTCCAATCCATTTGCCACCCATTTCAACAGTTCCGAAAAGCCGTAAACCGTCAATTCAAAACACATTTATTATCTTTTTTACATCTTATTTCTGGCATCATTATACTTTTTTGAATAATATTTTTTTTGTTGAAACCCAAACCAGACAACAACCTTTGTCTTCCAACTGGTGTCCTTTCATTCTCTAGCCAGCGACCTACTGGCCATTCTCGTCGAGATACGCCCATAACTCCAATTCCAACTCGAGGTCGGCGTCGTATTTGAAACAGTATGAGCAATCGCCTCTGACATTTGTGAATAGAGAACAGTCATCATGGTCCCTGCGCAGCTACTATCACCATCCACTTCCACTCCCACTAAAACTCTCCGCTCTCCCTCTGGCAAGGTATCGGAATATAGAAGAGGGGCAGCACCATCGTTACAGTCGTATGCGCTGGAGCGAGTATTGTCTCAAGGATCAAGTGAGTCAGAAGGTATCACGAGCCCCGATCTGAAGAGTGCTCCTCTCTCGCCAAGTTCACAAGGAGTGAGAACTCCAAAGCCAGGCAAGACTCTGCAATTGACGAGCGAAATGGATGGACTCAATGTGCGGTCACCGGTATCCTATAACGGATCATCACCGCTTATCGAGTCAGAAATAATGTATAATCTTGGCGGGATTCTGGAAAGGCAAGATGAGGTATATGGAAAAGGAGGGACTGAACACGAAGCACAAAAGGATGAGAATGACCACGTCGAGAAGCGCTCGCTTTCCGGATCGACAGATTCCAACTCTTCGTCTCAGCATCCTGTCCCTCTCTCGCATTTAGGATCTAGTTATGGCTCTGAAGGCTTTCCCACATTCCAGCAATCACCTGAAAATAGCCCGCTCCCTTATCCACCGTATGTGGGTAATGGGGGTAATTATTTTGGTGGTGTTAATGCCGAGCCAGAACTTGCTGCGAGGCAAGCAGCCGCTTTGGCCAAAGCCGATGAAGCTGTCCGTCAGTTGAACAATACATCCACATTATTCCAAGGGCCTAGCTCATGCATTCCTCATGCTGACAGCAACAACTCTTACCAGCTACCGCGAAATTACGCCAATTTTGTTGTCCCTCATTTGGGGGGCCCCTCTGTTACCAGGCAGTCATCCACAAGCTCATACGCAACGGACGAGGCTAGCACTAGCTCGGAAGAGTCCGATTGGTGCATTCCAAGTATTGAATGGGTGCCCACTGCTACTCAAGGCCAACATCCCACATATCCCCATAGTCCTGCAACACTTCCCGCGAAACAGGACAGAGAACGGACAGAATCTTCCAAGCGTATGCCCCCTCCATCAAACATAAGGAGAAACTCTCATCGTTCATCCTCATCTACTGAGCCATCATCAGGTTTTCAGCATCAGAGTTCCCTTCCTGTTGGCGCATCATCTGCTACCCCTCCACGTAGCTCACAAATTTCTCATCGCGCATCAATTTCGGGTGATGTCGTAGAAGAGGACGAAGATGACGATGTTACGGTTGGCCAAGGCCAGGAATATTCTCCTTCTACGTCTTCGCAGTCTGCTCAAAGTGGACTCGATCTTCTTTGGCGCGCAGCTCACGCCAACCACCCTCCATACGATGCATCTTTTGACCATAAAGGTAAGCGGAAGGCAGGTGCTGAGGCAGTGGATAAATGGCGTACAAGTGGTATTCCGATGGGTCCACCACCATCTACTTCCAACGAACGATGGCTCGAGGAGAAGGGTCAACTGTCCGCAAATGGCGGCCCGCCCAGAAAGAGACGGAGAAGCGAGCTCCAGATAGATGAGCTGGATGAGAACACGAAGCAAGATGTGAAGCCAGAGGATAATGAAGCTGTTCTGGAGGAGGCGGGTTCAAATCCCTCCCGCTCAACGTCAGAAGGACCGCCTAGCGATCATGATAGCGAGTATGGGGGCCGACGCGGCCGAGCTCTAAGAGGGCGTGGTAGAGGCCGTGGAACAGGAAGACCAGGAAGAAATGGCCCGGCAAATTTACATCTATCCTCTGCACCAGGAGGCGTTACCAAACAGGGTACAATCAAGAAGGTCCGAAAAGTTGGCAACTCTCCAACTGGTGCTGCCAAAAATGGAAAAAAGGTCGTAATGCCTGTACCGCCTGGCGGTGTACAGTGTGATTATGTCAACCCACTGCCTGTAAATTCATTCAGTTATACTATATGGCATAGCTTACAATTGTGATCGCAGCCTTATAATCGATGTACCGACGTATTTACACGGAAATACGACTTACCACGCCATATGGCCCGTCACGCACGGAGAGAAGGGGAACTGGTGGTTGAAGGCAAGTTGGCAGAGAACAAGGCAGTACTGTGGAAAACTATCAAGGATAAACCCAAAGTTGTATGTAATACTTGTAGCGAAAGCTTCACTAGGTAAGTCTCCGCCTCCTGATGTTTTCGAACGAAATACTGACCTGTCTCCAAAGAATGGATGCGCTCAAACGACATCAACAAAAACAGCATCACTAGTTATTGTCCAAGACATATTTTGTTGGCTACTTTCGGCGACCTATTTGCATGCCTATAATGAAATATTCATGACTTTTGTATCAGTGTATTAGCACATGACGGGTATACACGTATAGCCCTTGAAGTATGAGAAATGTACAATGTTTTTTTGTCTAACCCACAATGCAAGGCTAGGAATAGAGATTACATAATAATTCTGGCCAGTGATAATACAAGTACAATAGAATCCATTGAAACATTTATTTCAATTGTCTTTTTGTTTTGTTCTACTGTTTTATTTTCTCTCTATTGTTCTGGTATTACAAGCATTTTATGGTCATTGCCTTGCTCTCTCGACACTGTCATCAAGTTTGAAATTTGCAACATGATATACAGAGGATTACGAACGGCAACAAGCGAGCTATTGTGGGATGAAACACAAAAAGCGATTCTTGCAAGCAGCGGTTCTCGCCGTTTTGAGGTCTCTTTATGGGATTGGTTGAGTGATGCCTATCGAGATGAGCCATGACGGGAGAAAAACTGCTTAGCATTCTCCAATTCATATATCCAAACGAGTTGATAATAGGCCTGTTCGCAATTTAACCAGTAATCGCAAAGACTTTCAGGCCGCCGCTCAGCTTTTCTCTTAAGAACGCAATACCGTGGAAGAGGTTAGCTGCAAAGTTATATTGAATTATGGCGCCACCCGAAAAGTCCAGAATCTCATTCCAGTCGAGGTTTTCTATCTCTTCCTTCTTACCTGCCCATCATCCACCTCTGATCACTAAGCCACCTAGGATGCCTCCTACTCAACCCGGCCCTCAGCACGAAACTGTTGTATCCAGCTTTATGCCATCTCCTGCTCATAGCGAGCATCCGGACTTTGAAAGCAACTATGCAAGCGTATTGAACTGGGATCATTCCCAGCGAGAGTCTTTGGACGAGAGACAGGAAAGAAGAGCCTGCAAGCCGCCCCCACTTGACCTGGGAAGGACGCAGAGAATGTATCCCTCTCAACCATTCGACCTAATAGTGTCACAAAACGCTCTCGTAAAGTCATCGACTGATACCTTCCGATCTCTATCACCATTGGCAAGCAAGAAGCGTAAAGAAGATAGGCTAATTAAAGACCCTTTAGAAGTGGCTGAGGCGGAAATGGGACATCGATATCCGTCATGGCAGGAACGCAAGATTGACCTTCAACCAGGAGAAATTATCCCTAAATGCATATGTTCTCTTGACTATCGTCAAGACTTTAGCCACAACGCTGCAACAAAAAATCAAGAGAACGACAAAGGGTGGTGTTCTAATCATCATCAGGAATCTGTTCTTCACGACATTCTCCTCACTCCTACTTATATGAATAATTCACCAGCTCACAGCTCCACTGTCTCACAGTTCTCGATCACATCCAACAAAGGGCATAGAGGACGATATACGTTTATTCAGAAAGCAACAAACGCGATTCATGGAGCGGCGAAACGAACTTCAAGGTGGATGCCGGGCAAGAGCAAGCTTTATCCTGTAGAGGACGCATCAGCTTGTAGATCTTTAAGGCCGAGGAGCGAGATGGCAGAAAGAAACAGACAGTCTAGGCATATGACCAAACCATTGTTACGACTGATCATTCCGAAGGATGATCAATCGATTATGGAAGAGGAATTTCCAACTGGAAAAACTGGCCTTCTTCAAAACAAATCAGGTTGGCTTGCTTCTATCGGTTCAAGAGAGAAAGAAATTGGAATTACAGGGGCCGAAGACGAAAGGCGAATGAGAAAAAGAAAAGTGTGGAAAGTAAATTTATTCACAGTCTTATGTGGCACAAATCACTGATAGTCATCCTAGATTGGCCTTGTTCTGGCAATTTTGATACCAGTTTCTCTCGTTATTGGTCTTTGCACAACCCTACTTCGTAGAACATCGTCACCAGGCACAGGCAACTCTAGCACCACCTCTGGCAATAATTCTTACCCTCAACCCACAACTTCGCATTCGCTGAAGATGTGCCTCGACCTCTTTGTAACTTCTGCATCCAATTCTCCAGGTTCATACCCTTGTTCTGATTGCGTGCCTCTTCTCAAATCGACTACCAATGACTTTTCCTTACCACTGGTAAACGGTAATTCAACACAGGTTGGTTCTGCCTTGCAGTTCTGTTCCATGATGGATATTTTCAACAAGATCGAGCAACCCCAAGGTCTTGATAAGTGGGGCAAAGATGCTGGACCTTGTGGCTGGGCAGGAGTTGGGTGCGACGCTAGAGGCAGAATCAACAAATTGACGATGAAATATCCGAATATTCCCAGCGAATTGCCAGGAACTCTGGGTAACATATATGCGTTATCGGCACTCCATCTGTCTGGAAATGTTTCTGTACCAAGTAAGCGCTTTCATGATGGTTTCGACAGGGGTCTTTTACTCATTTGCTGCTGTAAAGGAGGCCAGTTTCCCTCATCGCTTTTGTCCTTGCCAGACTTCGATACCCTTGATCTCCAACACACCTCCCTCATTGGCCCCATCGACTCCAAAGATTTCAGTACAGCGAAAGGTTTAGTGACTCTAGTGTTAGTTGACAACCCCAACCTGGGAGATGTAATGCCGGATCTCTCTACCAACAACAAACTTCTTACGGTCGTGGTCACTGGGGAAAAACTAACAAATACAAGAATAGACAAATTACCCTCTTCATTAACTTATGTGTGCGTAGTCTGTTAGCCATCGCGGAGTTTTGACTGAAGAAGTTTTAGAGATCTTTCCTACAATTCCCTTTCTGGTCAAGTACCTTCCTTCAGTCATCTTACATCCCTCAAAACGTTATACTTGACGAACAATGATTACACTTCACCTCCGTCTTCCATACCAGGATCGCTTGCATCGCTCTCTCTATCGTCTAACCCTAAACTCGTCGGAGACCTGCCACACACAATCTGTACAAGTACAGTATTGACAACATGTGACCTGAGAAAAACTGGTCTTGCCGTTGCTTCGCCTATAAACTCTACTTCCAGCATATCCTCACTGCAGACTTCTATTGTCAAAGATGCTCCCAGCATCAGCCCTAGCAACAGCAACACAGCTCCCTCCACTGGCACTCAAGCAGTCATCACGAATGTTCGACCAAACATGAACAATACTTCTGCTATGTTTTTACTAGTGAATGAGACTGTTGCTACGGCCAGTAGTACGCCACTCTTCACAAGGGCTCTCCCGTGCGGAATCTGTCAGTTTAGCTAAGATGGCTTTGTCTTGGCCAGTACAGCTCTATTCTCAGACGATCTGCCATTGTTGTTGGCTATCTTTACGAATGCTGTCAAGTTCAAGTGCTCCACAGATCTATATATTGAGAATCAGGCGCAGCAAAGCGTATATCCCTTGGATATTTCCCTAGTTTGCACCTCCAACTTTGCTGTATTGACATTATTAGGAGTAATACTTCAGTCCAATCTCAATTTTTTTTTAATATGTATAATCTTCGACTTTGGCACATACCCATCAGGTGACAAATAAAGAATTAAGACTTTATATAACAGCGCAGTAAGCTTGTAATGATACAGTATACTGTTGTGTAGATGTAGCATTGAATAATCCTCACTCATGGCCTGAAGGTGGTAAAGCCTCTATAGTTTAGTTGGCTATAACACCCCACTAGTAACATTTGCAAATGGGGAGGTCTGTCGTTCGAATCGGCATGGAGGCATTTTTTTGACCTTTTGTCTGATTTCTTTCTGTGCTTTTTTTACATGATAATGTTGTCAAACATTTCTAGACTGTACAAAATGAACGGTCGGTTTAATACCATGGGCACTAGAAAATTTCTAATACCTTTGTAATGTTTGTTGATACTTGGTCCACAGAAAAATGATATGTTCCACGTCATTTGTTTCTTGAAATCAGCGCAACGTGACATCAAGTGACAGACGAGATGAAATCTTTATTCACTTTTGATATTGCTTTTACATCTTCTTTTCATCTACATTTATACGAAAAGTTGCTTTTGGACCACAGGAAAGCTATTTTCGTTTTTGTTAGCTGGGCATAGTCGATACAACAACAGCAATACGTTTCATTTACTTGCTGCTTTCAACCCTTTTGCCCACAGCACTCAATTTCCAGATTGGCTCTGTGAAAATAGCTCTTCATGGCCCCAAAGTCAAACAAGTCTTCCAATAAAAGCCAAAGGCTGCCAACGCCAGCAGAGACGCCTTTGCGACAAGTACCGAGCGATGCTGTCTTCAAGTCTACTGAAGTCGACGCACCTCTCACACCTACCTCTCCCAAACCTGTCCTCACTATGACGCCGAGGAGCAAATTGGCTTATCCAATTCCCAGCAGCCTCTCGCCAGCGGTCATCAATAATACAGAGAGTCTACTGAGGTTTGTCATTCTCGCATTAATATGTGGTGCTGCAATTGGGAGCCGTTTGTTTGCGGTCATTAGGTTCGAGAGTGTTATCCATGAATTGTGAGTTGACTCATATCAGGAACAGATGCGGTTTTGCTGATCGACTCCTAGCGACCCTTGGTTCAATTTGTATGATGAGTTGCAGTCTTTTGCTTGTGTTGATTATTGATCTATTGCTTTAGCCGAGCCTCTAAAGTGCTTGTCAATGAAGGCTTTTACGAATTTTGGAATTGGTTTGATCCTACTGCTTGGTACCCTCTTGGTAGAACTGTAGGGACCACTCTGTATCCTGGATTGATGGTCACCTCTGGTCTTATCTGGCATGCTCTGCGCGCCATCAATATGCCTGTTGATATCAGAAATGTCTGTGTCATGTTAGCCCCTGGGTTCTCTGGCTTAACGGCTGTGGCAACATACTTGTTTGTTCCCTTTTGACCATCGTGTAAGGACGTCTGACATATTTCTGCATATAGATTTACCACGGAGATGTCTACTCCTTCTGCCGGACTATTAGCAGCGGCCTTTATCGGTATCGTGCCAGGCTACATCTCGCGATCAGTTGCTGGTTCATACGACAATGAAGCCATTGCTATTTTCCTTTTGATGAGCTCGTTCTACTGCTGGATAAAGGGGTTGAAGACCGGAAGCGCTTTCTGGGGAATGTTAACCGCTTTGTTCTATAGTTGGATGGTGGCCGCTTGGGGCGGTTACGTTTTCATCACTAATAGTAAGACGTTCAACATTTGATAGGTTGACACGGTGTTGATTGCTCCTCAGTGATTCCTCTCCATGCTTTCGTGCTTATTCTAATGGGAAGGTACAATAACCGGCTTTACACTGCTTATTCATCTTGGTATGCGATTGGCACAATTGCCTCCATGCAAGTTCCCTTTGTCGAGTTTCTTCCTATCCGTACGTCTGAGCATATGGCCGCCATGGGTGTATTTGGTCTCTTGCAATTGATTGCTTTTGTCGAGGCTATTCGTCGACTCGTCCCCGGTAAACAATTCCAGCTGCTCCTCAAAGCTTTCGTTGTCACAGTCTTCATTGTCAGCTTTGCAGCGCTTGTCGCTTTAACATTCTCCGGTTGGATTGCTCCCTTTGCGGGACGATTCTATTCTCTTTGGGACACAGGATATGCCAAGGTTCATAGTGAGTGGTAATCATTCGGAAATACCTGAGCTTGTATTCACTGGTCACAGTGCCCATTATCGCTTCCGTCTCTGAGCACCAGCCGACCGCTTGGCCCTCATTCTACTTTGACCTAGAGATGCTCATTTTCTTCTTCCCTGTTGGCGTCTTTTGGTGTTTCAAGGAACTTCGCGATGAACAGGTCTTTATCATTATCTACTCTGTTCTCAGCGCCTACTTTGCTGGCGTGATGGTTCGACTCATGCTTGTCATCACCCCCGTGGTCTGTGTTTCCGCTGCTATTGCTTTTTCAAAGCTTTTAGAAGCATACATTGATCCTGTGATTCCCGAAAACGAAGATGATGATGCAAAAATATTGAACCAGCCTGTCTCTAAAAGCAAAACCAAGAAGCTGGTCGCTGCTCAAACCAATACCATCAAATCCGAATTTGCGTTCACTGGTATCCTCAGCGGCAGGTCCTCTTCCGGAATCTTTGGAATTGATACCCGACTTTCTGTAATCTCTATTCTTACTCTTTTCCTTTTCATCTTCGTATACCACTGTACCTACGTAACTTCTACAGCTTACTCCTCCCCTTCTGTGGTGCTTGCCTCACGCAATGCAGATGGCAGCCAAAACATCATTGATGACTTCCGAGAAGCTTACTATTGGATTCGTCAAAACACACCCAATGACAGTGTAATCATGTCTTGGTGGGACTATGGATACCAGATTGCGGGTATGGCAGACCGACCCACTCTTGTTGACAACAACACTTGGAACAATACACACATCGCCACTGTTGGCAAAGCTATGTCTTCTAGCGAGGAAGCAGCCTACCCCATTTTGAGGAAACACGATGTTGATTATGTACTCGTCATCTTTGGGGGGTTGCTTGGATACTCCGGAGATGACATTAACAAGTTTTTATGGATGGTCAGAATTGCGCAGGGTGTATGGCCAGAAGAAGTGCAAGAGGTGAACTTCTTTACCCAAAGAGGAGAGTATGCCGTTGATGATCGGGCGTGAGTAATGACCCCACTATCGCATGTCATCAGTTACTAATAAATTTACAGTACTCCTACAATGAAAAACTCATTGATGTATAAGATGAGCTACTACCGATTTCCTGAGCTCTATGGAGGACACCCTGCTCAGGATCGTGTTCGTGGCCAAGTGATTCCTTCCGACCCTATTACTCTTGACACTCTTGGTATGTGAATGTTTTGCTCTATGCGTTCCAATAAACTGACTATGTATTTCACCTAGACGAAGCCTTCACTTCTGAAAACTGGATTGTCAGAATTTACCAAGTTAAGAAGGAGGACCCCATAGGAAGAGCACATCAGGCAGTGACTGCTTGGAATGCGGGAAAGAAATTGAAAAAGAGTCACAGTACCAGTAAAGGCGTCAAGAGAGGTAGCGGTAGACCAACTATGTAGAAAGTACCATAGAAAATTGAAGCGGAAGAAAGGATCATTTACTCAATGAATTCTAGAGATGTTGATAGCAAATTTCGCTTTGCAGTAGCGAGTTATAATCACTCTTTTCTCTATTATGACCAAAGATTTAGTTTTGCAAAAACAAAACATTAATGCTAATCAAAAAGAATTGTTGATTTACCTTTGAACTGTACCCTTGAAATGCATCTCTCTTAGGCATATTGGGCAATCATATTGTAAGCTATTCCATCTACTTGGTCGATGTAGCTTGTTTGAAATTTCAGCTGATCACTCCTTCACTTCTCCAACTAGAAATTCATTCGAGGCCGAATCAGCCATGAACTACAGCTTCATGCGTCGTTTCTTCCTGCTACATGTTTGCGGAGGTACATGTGAATATTATGGTAGAATTTTGAAAAAAGCCATGGTGCTAGACACCGTACTGAGCACACGGATGGCAATTAGAATAGTTCAAGATTGGGACAAAAAATATTGCCTCCATGCCGATTCGAACGACAGACCTCCCCATTTGCAAATGTTACTAGTGGGGTGTTATAGCCAACTAAACTATAGAGGCAATACAACATTATTATAAGCTGACAAAATTCGGATGATTGAGTATGGGGAGAAAAACTCGTTTACGATGATACAGTCAATATCAGATACAAATCTACTTTAAGGACAAAGTGATGCAGCAAGACAGAATAAACATTGTACATCCTGATGAACCAAGACTCCGGGATTCCATAGAGTATATGCTAACGTAGTCTAATCCTCACTGTCGCCTTGCTCGATGAGAGCCGCATAATCTTCATAGCTACCAAACATTGGCAACTCCTTCCTCTTCTTCTTTCTTTCTTTTCTCTCATCGCCTGCTTTCTTCCTCTTCC
The DNA here is from genome assembly GCF_001720195.1 of Cryptococcus depauperatus CBS 7841. NCBI lineage: Eukaryota > Fungi > Basidiomycota > Tremellomycetes > Tremellales > Cryptococcaceae > Cryptococcus > Cryptococcus depauperatus. The sequence goes on along the minus strand of NC_089475.1, from coordinate 543,413 downwards.
CGCTGACTTCTCCTTTTGCATCAGAAGAATTACCGTCTAGTACTATATCTGGCATGTTAATGTCTGAAAGTGCCACGATGTCGTCATCTTCATCGTCGAAGTTGGGAAAAGAAGAAGCAGAAGAGGCAGGCGAAGTAGAACGGGCAGTGCGCTTCTTATTCTTGCCCTTGAAGACAATATCCTCGTCTTCGCCTTCTTCCTCATCGCCTTCTTGCTCTTCGTCTTCATCACTCTCCTCAACGCTATCTTCATGGCTACCATTAGAAATGCTAATAAAGTCGTCTTCGCTGATATCCATATTGTCGTTTACATGAGGCATGGATGCTTTCATAGCCTGTAGCAAGGATAAGCTGGCTTCAAGAAGACATTGAATTTTCAACTTACTTTCCAAATCTCAGCTTCTTCAGGATCAGAGTCTTCTTCACTAGCTTCTTCTTCCACTTCTTTGGGTTGTTCATTTTCGCTTTGAAGTTCTTCTTCATCTCCTCCTACAACTGTATCTTCGTCTACATTCTCATTATCGCTTTCCTCAAAGTCTGATATCTTGTGACTCTGTTCTTTTGCTTTGCCCTTCCTTCCCTTCCGCTTGAGCTTTTCGGTAAAGTAACTATGGAAGAATTGAATATCTACAGGCACATCTTCAATCTTTTTTCTCCAGAATGCTTCACTGTTGACCATCATACCAGCCTTGCCTTCTCCTTTGATAACCATGCCCGATTTGTCCGAGGCCGCTGCAGGCTGCATGATAGAAGCACCCTTGGGCTGGGCAGTTTTTTTGGGATTACGATAGACGAATCGGTCCAGGAAGGATATGAGAGTGTTCAGTGAAATATCTGAGGAACCAGTGAGAGGTTGAGAATTTAATAATTGATTGGCTTGAAGAGATACAGAGGGATGGAAATGATAGAGAAAAGGCGTCTAATGATTAATTAGGATGATTCAGTCCGATTGCAAGATGAAACAAACGTACTAACTCCCATAAACAACTAGATTCTGCATTGGCATATGTTGGATCACGTTTGCGTCCATCATAGGTCTTGCTATAAGACGGTTCGGCTGCAATGTTGGGTTTAACGGTCTTGGTTTTAGCATCAGCATCAACGAAGTGCTCTTCGCCATCATCTTCTGGCTCAATCAGCATTCGCTTAAGCCCTGGAATAGTGTTGAAGAGCTAGCGGGAGATCAGTGGTTATGAAAGTAACAAGAACAGATGAATATACCTCGCCTAGAAGATACAAGGCTCCGCAAATGAAAGGCGGTTGATGTTGGCTCAACATTTGCAGTAGCCGCTTTACGAACGCCATGACTCTTTGAATCTTGTCATCGACCCTCATTGCTTTGAACAGCAAATTTAAATACATGGCCTGTTTTGAAGAGGTGATCAACCGTCCATCAAAAAGCGAGCCATACAAAGCTTTGTAGAAACGATCTGCGATGATTTGACGTGATTCATTTTCTGTCGTGGAAACTTTGAAGAGAAGTTGGAGGGCTTGTATAGATGTGTTGAAAGTTCCACTGTGGATGATTTTGAAAAGAGTGTCTGTGTATGAGCTGAATTTGGTGTCGTCAAGTTTCGCAAAAGGTAAAGCACGGTTGATGCCAGTAAGAATGGCAGCAACAAGCTTGGCTACAGTGGTTTCGACTAGCTCTTCTTCCTCTAAAGCAGATTTGCGCCCGCCCTTGTGCTTAGTACCTTTATGTCGTCCGCGCCATTTGTCAACTTTGCCAGTAGTTTTTTGGACATCTTCCCCATTGATTTCATCTTTGTTTTCTTTTGTGGTTTCTTCAAGTCCATTAGGATCACCAAGTATCTCTCGGAAAATTTCAAAGTATAAGTCAACTAGTTTTCCGGCAACATCTTGGTCCTTCCTTGTTAAAGTTATTTGGTTGAGAGTAATCAGGCCATAGTATCGCCCATGACCGGTGACATTAGCCTTGTTTGAAGAGTTAACTTTTTTTTTGTCCTCATCGTTGTCAAATTTAACATGCGTGGCAGATGATGAGGCAGGTATGGTGTGGCTAGACGGTTTAAGCACCAAACCAGAAATCTCGCGAGCGACAACGGCCTTCATAGCAGGATGGGATTGAAGGAGCTGAAGGATATGATGAGATGCTTTGGAAGCTACAGGACGGTCAATATCGCCCTATTTAATTCAATCAGCTTTCATCTATTCACTATAAGCATAACGTACAAGCTTATTGACTCCTAGTCGCAGAAGATTTTGCTCTTGTTCTGCATTTCCAGCAAGAAGTCTAAACATGATGTGTATCGCTTGAGTACGGACAAAAGGGAGGGTGTCGTGCGAGAGAACTTCCAAAACTTGCAGGGTGCTGAAAAACCACTTTTTGAGATAGTCTTCAAATGCAAACATGAGAAGATGTCGGTCAGTCAATTGAGGATGAGTGAGAAGAGGTTGGTCAACAAAGTATCTGCAAGAGCTTCAGCTATGTTTGACTCGCATGATAGCTTAAAGACTCACTTAAGCTTGCCATGCTCTTTACCACCGCCTGCTACCCACCAGTCCGACAAGGCCTTCATTACTGCCACTCGTTGGTCTTTGCCTCCCCCACTAATACCATCTTCTTTCCATCCTACCATATTTCTCAGTCGATCGAGCTCTTTCACAGCGTGCACGGGACTTTCTCTCACTATCAGGACAAGAGCAGAAAGTTTGTCTTGATGAGTTCCGGAATGTAGGATTTGAGTGATAAACGCTTGATCAGAAGAGGATGAAGCTCGTTTTAGAGGGGGAAGGTTGTTTAAAAGATTCACAGCGCGCTGACGAAGTTCATTCAATTTGTGTCCTTGAAGTCTCTGAAGACCATCTATTGGTGGAAGAGAAGGGATAAGTGAAGGCCATGACGTTGAAGCAGGAACGTTCTACACATTGTTAATGGTGTATATTTGCAAAGAAAAAGGTATCTCACAAAAGCACTGAAAGGATCTGGATCACTTGAAGACAGCTTTTCAGCAATTTGGACGTCCTCAAAAGACTGAGAAATGGGTTTTTTAATTGGAAGAGCTTCCTCTTCATGTTCATTGCCCACATCATCTTGAACCTCAGAGGCATCACTTTCTTCCTCCCCATCTTCATCATTACTCTCGCTTGCTCCTTCGCTTGACTCTGCAGCCAGAGGCTCCTTGCCTTCAAAATCCAACCCTTTCATAAACTCTCCCAGCTCCTTCTTCAATAACTTCTGTCTAAACATCAGCCAGCACTTGACACAAGGATAACTTTTAACCAACCTCATCCTTAAATTTACCCTGTTCAGTTATTGATGCCTCATCATCCTCATCAACTCCTTCTATCAGTTCCAAGTCCTCCTCATCTCCTCCTAGCTCTATCACTGCTTCTTTCAAGGCATCGCTAACTTTCCACTCTGTACTTGGCGCTTTTACCTCATTCGTCTCTTGAGACCCAGTCTGTTTGCTGATAGTACCCTTTTGCAATTTAGTAGATTTGCTGCCTCTTTTTGCCATTGCTGCCTATGGCTTTAGGGCTTTTGAAATGAAGATCAATTTGGAGGGATTATAAATCTGGCAACTTTCTAGGATAAAAATATAGACAATGAGAAAAAATAATAAAGGCGGACAACGCCGCATTATATTTATTTGCTGTCGAGACTTAAGTTATCTTTTCATTACTTTTCACATCATTTCCATTTTGTATTTGTTCAATGTGTAGTTAAAAAGAAGAAAAAAGGCCGTTTTTAAGAAAGCACATAATAGACATACTCTACTCTTATCCTCAAGCTTGAAAACATTGATGGCCCATGGAGCGACTTCACAGCGTTAATAGCGACCCTGGAGACAGCCAGCTTTTCACGAGCTCTCTTGGACAAGACCAACATAAAGAGCGCTGTCTTCTAGCTTAATCGCCTTCAGTAAACCATCCGCTTTTGTTTACTGTCACTTTGCGCATCATTCATGTGTCGCTGGATACCCAACCTCTTCTCTGCGGAAACTAGAAGAGAAACATGCCGAGCAGCACCCACTGGCATCAAAACCCAGATAGTATACCTCAGGGGAAAACGCCAAATTGTGAATGGTTGGATCTTCTGGTCCAAGTCCCAATCTCATTGATTGTGATGGAAAGGTGAACGGAAATTTCAGATTCTTAGAGCGGTCACGATATATCTAGTCGCCGTCGCTGGTCGGAGCTTGGTGCTAACATGAAGCCTCTAAAGTTGAGTGCTCATGAGTTTTTTTGATAGCAGACCATAATGTCAGTGTAAAAAAGACTGATATGCTGGAAGTGAAATGTAAAACAGAATAGGTTTTGAATGAGCTTTTGATTTCTGTGCTTAAGTCACGTGCCCGGATATCTTCAGTATCTATCCATCCTTGTTGTAATTGTTATCTTGTTTTTCTCTTTTGTTACTATAATACATCATGATTTACATACAATAGACACCATCAACAAGAACTATGCAGCTGGGCCGCTATTCCGTCTCGACTTTGTTACCACCACCCATCTACAACATCCGCTTTTCTCCAGACAATCGCTTCTTTGCAGTAGCCGTAGAAAAGGGCTTTGAGATATGGAAGACTTGGCCACTCGGCCTTGTCAGAAGAAGAGGTATGGCTAATGTTGACTCCTTCAGATTTTGCTTGTCGTCTTGCGAGGAATAGGGGGCGAGCATACCATGCATGGAGAAATGTGAAATTAACGAGGCTGATGTATATACAGTTCTTCCTGGAACGCTATCTCTAGCACTTATCTTACCACATTCACCCTTGCTTGTGCTTCAAGGCGGTGGAGTTTCGCCTCTTTACGCTCCTAACAAGGTTGTGATATATAATGACAAACTGGGAGAGGTCGTTGCAGAGATTGAGTTCGGGTAAGTAATGTTTAAAGGCTGTTTCGGCGTGGTCTGGCCTGTATCTATATCATTGTTGTTGAATGCGCTGACTTCTTCGACTAGCGAACGGGCACGGGGGATTGTAGCCAGAAGAGGTATGATATGTATCGCACTGCTTCGTAAAGTCGTTGGCTTTGAGTATGGGTTTGGCTCAAGCGATGTCTTGGGCAAAGGCAAGGGTAAAGCTTTAAAAGAAGATACCGGGTTTTGGATCAAGAAATTAGGAGAATGGGAAACTTGCAAAAATAACCAAGGCCTCATGGCTATTTCAACTGCACCTGATTCGACCCTTCTTGCCCTTCCTGGCCGTCAAGCGGGACATGTGCAGTTGATTCCATTACCACCTTGTCCTGTTGACCCAGCAGCGTTGAATATATCTTCAGCTCGTGTAACTGCATCACGGCCAACTTTTAGATCCCCTATCATTTTAGCCCATACACATCCTTTATCTACACTAGTAACGACGCCTAGTGGTTCACTTATCCTCACCACTTCCGAGCGAGGCACTCTAGTAAGGGTATGGGATACAGCTAAGGGGAGGCTGGAAAAGGAGCTGAGAAGAGGTGTAGACCCGGCTGAGGTATGGGGCGTAGGTTTTGAGGGCGATGGAAAAGACGCAAGAGTTGTGGGATGGAGCGATAAAGGAACCATTCATGTCTGGGGAGATGAAAGCGCCAAGGCAGAACAAGAAAGCCTAGGTTCGTGAGTCCTGCTTCTTTTAAAATCAAGCCTACGAGCAAAAGCTCAAATAATTCTGGCTTCAGAAGCAAGTCTTCCGCGCCATCTTTGACAAATATTCTGTCTCGCAATCTCCCTCTTCCGAAATACTTCAAATCTATTACATCTATCGCTCAATACCATCTTCCCCGCAAAAATCCACATGCATTCAGCGCTGCTTTGGGTGCAGCGGGAGTTCCTTCCATGTCCATGCGCGAAGCTGTTGAAACAGACTCTGAACGAAGTGAAAAGTTTGTTGTCACTTGGCTAGAGGTACAGGTTGCTGTGTCAGCAGAGAGAGATGACTCTCATGACGGGCAAAATAGAATGAAGCGAGAAAGCGAAGAGAACGAGAAGACCCACCATCATCGACGCTCATCCGATACAATGGGAGGTGTTATGTGCAGCGGCGGAGGTAGTCTTCCAATGGGTTCAAGAATTGAGCGTCTTTCATTAGGGCCAGATGGGACAAACAAGACGGCTACCCCTTCCCAACATGTTGAAAACTCTACTCTTGCCAAAGTTGCAAATGGTGCCACCATGTTGAGCGGAAAAGGAAGAGAGCGCGATGTCTCTAGCAGCTCGCGTGCGCGAGTCAAAAGCCATCCAACACATCAGTACGCGACTGTATCACAGGCGCATTTGCCTTCGGTTTCTCAACAGCCCAGAACAGAGAAACAGAAGCAGTTGATTGCAATAACCTATTCGGGTGATTGGTATCGACTCAAAGTTCCTGTCCCAACTACATGTTATACTGATCATACTGAAGAGAGAAAAGAGAAGATTGGGAAATGTGAGCTGGTTGAGTATAGAAGGCTGGGTGTTGGTGGAGGAGGGTGGTGATACTAGTCTATCGACAATTTTCATCGTACATGTAATAGTTGGCCTCAAATCCAGATTGATGCGCTTATTGCTGTTGTATGATACTTTGACGATCTCATGCATTTTATGATGAAACATAATGTTGCACATATCCTAGCCAGTTCTAATGTTAATCCAAGTATTCCTTTAAACTCCCCGTGACTTCTTCGATCTTTGCCAAAACACCTCTAGCGAGGATTTCAACATCCTTGCTCTCATCTTCCAACAACTCGGCTAGGAATTCACTGACTGTTTCTGGAACGAAAGTCACCATCTCTTCTGCCTGCACGCTCCATATAGCCTTTAATGCGTCAAGCGCTGCTATCCTCGATTTGGAATCATCTACACGAGTGGCAAGGCAGACGGAAGCGTTCAATCGCCGAAGTACAGTTTCAGAAGTTGTGCTTGAAGCTAAACTTGCCAGACAGCTAGATATGGGTCGATTATGGGTATTGAAGGATAAATATAATGGAATTTGAGAAACCAGTTGAGGTAAGAGCTCAAGGATGGCAGTATCGGTCCAAAATGCACCCTCATCAACTTCGAATGATTTTCCTAAGGTGTTGAGCAGTAATGTCCATAGAGGAAGTGAATTAAGGGAGCCAAAAGAAAAAGCTGATAATAATTCATGGACGTGAGGAAGGAGAATTGCCATATAAGGCGATAGGAGACTCTACAGACAATGTCAGCGTTGCCCGTAGCCTTAATTCAATAGACAAACCCTAAATTTGTTTAGAAGTCCTATTGTGACATGCAAGAAAACAGTTTTTCTTGCAATCAACCGCTCATTATTGATATCTTCTATACAATATTAAAACCATTTTCAGGCTCATACGACAAGGCTCACCTTTGCTCTCTGACAAATCAACAACTGCCCAGTCATATAGCCTTATGAACAAAGGCTTGAATGTAGCCTCACTCAGCTTGGTGACCAACTCAAGGAAAGATTTAATAGCAGACTCTTCTATAGTATTGACAACATTGGCATTAACACTCTTAAGTTGCAACTGATGTCTTAAATCGAAGATATCCAAGAAGAATGCAAACACAGGTTTCAGCATCCCCGATAGCTCTTCTTTAACCGCATGCTTGAGTGTCAATCTCAGAACTTCAAAAAAACCTCTTATCACGTCATCGTCTTCATAGTCTTGAATTGTCTTCCACGAATTCATAAGACAAGGAAAAAGCGATTTGGTAGATATCTTCGTTGCGAGTTGAGCAAAAAATGACAGTGCGGCAATTTCATCTGTTGAATAATAACCCAGGGTGCTTGACAAGACGGCATTAAGCTGTTTCGAGGAGATAAACCCTGGAATGGTCTCGATAACTGACGTAAGGGTAGTAAATGCTTGTTTGACAGTTGATTTACCAGATTTGGTGGATTTGATCAGATCGAGAGTTATATCCAAGATGGTTTGAACATAAGGTATTGAGCGTGATCCTAAATGCCGACTTGTGTTGGTCAGCACTTTTTCATCTATAATCAAAACAAGGAATTGCGTAAAAAGAAAAAAAGTCAAAAGACCGTCATGTTTTGATCATTATTTATGTCGAAATCTATATATCAAAATGAGAAAAGAGACTCAACACTCACATTAGCCGCTCTAAAAGCAACAAAGCATTGACCATGAGGCTAGCTTCTTTCAACTTGCTGATACAACTGACAACAGCTGGAACAACGACTGATAACGCCCTGTCTTCTTGCGGAACAGCCGTCCTAGTCACACAATCGACTGCCGATAGGACGGCGCCAGTAGAGGCGCCTGGATTCAAAAGCAAAAGACTGATCTTTTTAAGAATTTCTGAGACAATTTTGGTGTTACGGGAGCGGATATCAAGTCTGATAAGGGGTAAGCGTTCAGTAAACACATCAAGACACATGATGATATCCTGCTCTGTACCATCACAGAGCAACTCGACAGTGACACTCAGGAAATTGTCTGCGGAAAGTAAAAGCATGATGCTAGCAAGGGCACTGTGCATTCTTGAAGGGATCTCAGTCGAAGCCATGACGGGCTGAGAAGTTGCCACAGTGAGACTGATGAGTCGACGGACTGACGCCTGCACAAGAGACCGAGTGCAGCTCTTGCCTTTAAGTTGGTTGATAAGGGAAGTGAAAAAAATAAGAAGATGCAGTATCTGTTTGATGGAACGGTCTGAAGCATCGTTTTCAATGATTCTAACTTTGAGTTAGTCACATGTTCTTATCATTAAAATGTATACAGAACATACGTTTGACTCAAAAAAGCGTATTTTTCGCTTCTACTCAAGTCACCGACTAACCTGCCAAGTTCCTCTACTACCTCGGAAAGAACTTGTGTTTTGATGGGAATACCAAAGCCCTCAACGAGGCTGGAAGGCAGCTCAAGGACGGAAGATACAGACTCCTTATTCCTTCCAGCCTTAGTAGATGCCCGATCAACAAGAAGCATGCAAACGGGTGCAAGATAGTCGGAAGCGCCAAGACATTTGACAAGATGTATAAAAAATGGAAGTGTTCGATGACGAGGTAAACGACCAGCCATGTCAGTGAATATTCGCAAAAATGTCAATGATTTAGTATAAAGCTCTATACTGGTTTGGGCTTGTCCTTTCAATGCCGCCGTCATAACTGGCACAATAATCGATACGGTCTTTGTGATTCTTCAGCACTTCGTATAAGAAAAAACCGATTGTCACTTACCTTCTCGACTACACTAAATGTATAGGCATCGTCACGTTGAAAGTCGCTTGCGCCCATGAAAGTAAATATGGGCATGACGTTGTGTAAAACTGCATCGGGGATCAGTCTCGCGAGTTCTGCAGCGACCAATAACGCCCGCTCAGAAGTTCTTGGGTTGTTTGAAGCACGTATGGCCTTGATAACAACTTCAATGCCGACATTTGCTCTTTTGATCTCTTGGGAATCGTTAACCTTCTCGACAAGTGCCAATATCGCGCTCAGTACTTCTTGTTCTAAATAATCAACACCTTCTCTGATGCTAAGTCGTTTAGCAACAAGGGAAGAGAGAAGGGTCATCAATGAAGCCACAATCATTCCATTTGCAGGCATAGTTGCCCATGAACGAGAATCAATGAAGGTGCTGAGCTCTAGCACGGCCTGAGTAGGTCTGTCGTCATCCGCGTCATCTCGCTTCTGTTTTTTTCTACTAGCATTCATTTCTAGAGGGTCAGATAAATTATCAATGAGCCTGAGAAGAGAATCGACCCCTAAATCGAGTTGCTTCAAAAATTTGAGAGTATAGTGAGCATCTTCGGCAGGAAGGACATGGATGCATCGTATGAGGGCGATGGTGTATTCAATCTGTTGGTGAGTTGTAAGAGCCGAAAAAACTCCAGAAACCATTGCACGCAATGAAAATTGCCTAAGTTGCTTGATAAACTCTACTCTGATCATCAGCTATAAGTAGTCTGCTGAAGAGAAGACCACGCACGGGAAGAATTTGACACATCTAACAAGCTTAATAAAACGATCCAGCCATGACCACCAGCTTCACTTAAAACGTTGACACTCTGAGGCTTCAGCGAGCTGATCAATGCCTCCAAGTATTGTGTTTGCAAAACCTCCGGTACCTGGCTCAACCAGACATATTCCTCAGATGAGTTGTCCAACAAAGACGATAAGAGGTTAATAGTTGAACGAAGTATTGATGTATCATGGACGTTAGAAAGAAGAGAGAATAATGCAAGTCGGGGGCGAATAGCTCTGTAGGAAACGATATGTGACATTAACGATCCAATAACAGCTCTCCGATGGGCACTGTCTTTCCTGTTTTTTGTCGCCTGCATTCCCAGAATTTCCTCATGGAAAAACTGAATTCTGGCAGGATCTAATACAAATTCGTTGCCGACCTCGAGAATAGCTTGAATATACTTATTTCGATCCACTGGCTTGAGGAGTTGGACAGTTTCAGAACGGTCGCCATATACCTTATCCAAAGCATAGACTTCACCCATACTGTCTCCTCGGTCAATGCTTCGAAGAACGTCTATGGCTGCTTTGCGAACATCTGATTCACTATCTTGGACAACAATAAGAATCTGGGGTAAAATCACTTGGAAATCAACAAGTTTGGCGTCCTTCATCGGGGAGCTTGAGTTAATAAATACAAGCGCATGCTTGAGAGCCGAAATTCGCACGGATAGAGGTACTGCATGACTAGTCGACGACCAGATGGAAGCAAGAAAGAGTAGAACATCTTTGTCAAGTTGGGTGAAGATTGATTGTAGTAAATCTTGAGATATTGAAGGTGGAAGAACAACGCTGTTTGCCCAAAGATAAACGTGACGAGTGTATTGTTTGTACAGCGCATCTGAAACTTGCATGTCATCTGCGAGCCATACAAAGCTCTCTTCTGGCTTGACAATCTTATTCATGACTGCCACAATGCTCACAACAGCACGAAGTGTCGTCTGCGCTTCGTCAGGCTTTCGGTATACGGCGTCCAGATATTCAGAGCCAATTTGGTCACTAGCATGTCTAATATCTCTTAATGAATGGCCCGATAGTCGAGGGGAAAGGTGATTGAGAACTACGACAGCAGTGAAAAGTTGTAGAGGACCGCGAAGAATATAAATGAGATAGTGCAGTATCATATAAGCAAGAAGCCTTGAGGAAGAGAGTGACGATTCCAGCTGCGAAACTAGGAAACTGACATCGTCTTCCAATGTAGTCGACTGACTGGTGGCCTCAGCCAACGCTTTTGCAATGACCAAATTGCTTTTTTGAGCACCTTTCACACCTTCTCCTCGGGCTTTGCCAATTTCCGGCCCAATTTTGCTGAGCTTATCCAAATCTCTAAGACCCCCATGTAAGAGCTTGAGCGCTTCGTGTTTGGTGAGAGGCTGTCTCCTTTCTGTAGAGAGGAAGATCGGAAAAAGAAGTGATTCATAGAGTTGCTTTTTGATATTTGATAGAAAGGCGAGATGCTGGGAAATGAAGTCAAGATGAAGCCCAATAATTTTGGGTGATGGCTTGTGAGCCCAGAACGCGGGTTTGACACCGGCAACATAATTCTGATCGGGAAGGACGCTCAACAGGCTGGTGGGATCTGCATAAAGGACTTGAATAATGCTTTCTTCAGTATCACCAAGTCTAGTCTCCAAAGCGGTAATCGCGCTCTCCACTTCTTTGTTGTTCTTTGCCATCTCCAACACAGCCCTGATTCCATTTATGCGACTGGAAACATCTGCGGAGTAGACGTCAAGAAAAGCCACTTCATTGGATGATTTCTGCACAAGAGCGTGACTAAAAAGTGCCTTGTCAATTTTCAAAGATGATGAAACTTGAAGGAAAGCAGAATCGACAATGACGGGATGCCTCTCACGGATATTGGCAAGAAGAGACCTGCAGATTAATTTAATGTCATCGTCAATCGTCTTCGAGCTTGATTGCAAGAGCCTGGTAGATGCGAACTCCACCAAACAATCTGGAACAGTTTTATGTTCAAGTATGGAAGCAAGGCTCCTCGCATGTAAATCAGGTCTTTTCATCATAACGTCGATAATTGCCTTGAGGGCGCTTTCAAATCCGTATTTCTCCATTGCAGCCACTAAAATTTCTCCTGACTGCTTGACTTTTGCCAAATTGACAGAAGCGGACTCATCCAGATTAGATATCCAATCAGGACGATCATTTAGAACGACAAGGAGCGTCAATAAACGCTGAGATGGGTTGGCGCCGGTTTCAGGGGTAAGGAGAGAAGAGACGATGGCAGCAAAAGGCTCATCCGCTAAGGTAACGGTACGGGTGAGAAGAACAAGCGGAGGGTAGACAGCAGCCTACACCGATATTCTGAGCGCTATTATAGTTTGCAAAGATAAATGGGAGAGGCCACTTACATTCACGTCTTCTCCGCCATTGGGTGTCTCAAGCATAGTAACAAAGGCTTCCACTAACACTTTGACAATTTTATCATCCAGACCACTTCCATGCCTCGCGCCCTCAAGAAGGTCCACAATAGTAGAACTCCAGAAAGCAAGCACTGCTCTATGGGCAGATCCGTCATTGATTGACATTTGGACCATAGCGATGATATCATTCAAGAGTGTAAGAGACTTGTCCTTGGTTGGCGAAATTGCTGTCACGATGTAGGAGCGAGGTACTGTCTGTGCATTCTTGGTGAGAGGGGAGAAGGGAGCATAGTAAGGTGATGATTTGGGGATGTTGAGGATAGCTAAAAGACGAGGAAAGTTGGAAGCCCCATGGTAGGGAAGAAACACCTTCAGGATTGCTTCTGCATTCATCTCGTGCACTCTAACTCTCAGCATCTATCCTGCCTGCTACTGACTGAGACTCACCTAAATCTTCTCACAAGCCATTCTATACATTTTCCGCCAGCCATAAAGCTAACATATCTGCCTAGCCTTCTTAAACACTTTTCCAAGATCGTATCCAAGATGTCATTCTCTTCTTTGCTCATGATCATTCTGTCTGTACGCTTTGCTGCTTCGCTAAAGAGGTCCTCCTGAAATTCTTCTAGCCCTGGATCTAAGCTGAACAATTCATCAAAGCCCGATTGGGCAAGATCAAAGATAGAGTCAAGATCATGCCCCAAGGCAACATCTGGTGGGAAGAGATAGGACTTTCCTGATGGAGCTCCGTAAGCTGAACTAAGTCTATCAGCATCTAGAGAAGCAATATTTTGTAGTTGTTCTGCGAGAGAAGACATTGTTGAATCAATTAAATTCAGCTTCTCTCTTTTTATACTTTAGAGAAAAGAAAAATTGCAATCAATGTTAAAGAAAAGATCAGGTTATGTGCCTAAGTGGAGTTGTTGCAATCTCCGTGTTACCTTAAATACGTGAGTTATTCTTTTTTACGAACTGAACAGGAGTGATAATCACGGAAGCAAATTTTGGCTGTGTTCAATTTGGTCCGAATTGTATAGGGCTTTTTGTGCGTTCAACTCAAGAAGCCACTGTTCAACTTCTCATATTTTGTTTAATATAAGATAAATCTTCAAGCTCAATGTTTATCTTGTTCTATACAACATAAATCTTCAACCTCAATACTTTTCCACTCTCAGCCGTCAACACCCTCTACGTATATGTCAAGCTTGCAGGCTGGCTCATCGGACGGCTCCTACGGTCTCACCCAGCATGGCTCTTCCCATAGCCACCTTCCTACACTAAAACCGCAATGTATATATCAAATGTCAAGAGACTTGTGTAGCTGGGATGCTGTGGACGTAGTTCACAAAAGAACAGAGCTCTAACTTGCTTGTTAGTGATACATGGCATAGATGACAGGGACATCCCAGAACAAACTCGTTACGATCCTGTACCACTGGCAGCGAATAAAGATGGAAACTCAAGGACAAGAATGACAGGCTCAGGAGCGGCGCTGACAGCCTATAGGGAATGGGTTGCTTCATGTGGATAGCAGGTGCAACCAGGCGAGATATCAGCTTGGCCACTGACTACTTGGCGCGTCACTGCTCAGCACTGGCGACCCATCTTGGAACCAGGCGTTGCTTGCGGCGTACCTCCATCACAAGGGACGATGGACTACGTTGAGGAGGGGGAGCAAAGAATGAGCAGGACTAGGATTTGGATGGTTGGAACGAGTCAATACACTGCAGATGACATGGAGAGAGAGATTTTGATAGCTTGTAAGCAGGTAGAGGCGTCAGTGAGAGTGCTGGTAGGCGTGCCGCCACTCTCGGTATTACGTGGGATTAAGAGGTTGTTCTGGTTCTGGAGTTGTATATATCAGATCAAGTTTAGTTACTGGAATGTTATCGCCACCCATACTAACCCTCTGTGTTCTGTCCAGGCGCGACCCAACACACACTCTCGCCAGCGATGGTGGTCATCAGTCCGACACTAGATGCGCTGTCGGTTGACTATGGTATCGATGATGCCAGTGTGATAAAATTGAACGACAAACTGATAGTCAAGTACGGGATATATGTCTCTCAGTACGAGTACATGGCGACAGAGATCATAAACAAGTTCTTCCCCGACCTAGTGCCGACTCCCGTCTCCTTCACTCGGCATAGCGGGATCAGCGTCATCATCATGGAGAAACTGCGTGGTGTGACCCTCGATGAGTACATTGGAGCTGGAGCTACAGTAGAGCAGGTGCACCAGGTCTGTGACGAAATCAGATCGTTTCTGGTTAAGCTGCGCAACCTAGACCCAGACGAGATCGATCCCTCTGGTCAGCATGGAACGGTGAGAGGCATCGTCCAGTGCGACTCGGGCCTTGATCACGACAATCTCGCTCATGGCTTTTTGAGGCCCGGTCCACCCTCGGTACTACTCGAACAGCAAGACATAGTGCGGGAAGTGGGAGTATCAACCTTTGATATGGATGTGCTGTCGAGGGAGATAGCATCGGGGTGCAAGCTGGTGATTACCCATGGCGACCTCCTACCATGCAACATACTTGTTCACAACGACCACCTTTCGGAGATAATTGATTGGGATTGGGCTGGTATCTACCCCAGCTGCTGGGAGCGGTGTGTAACGGACCGCAATCTAAGCGTGGGATTTAGGGATCGGTCGCTTATACAGCGCTACATGCCACTGGATTAACGAATTAGCCTCACAGATTGTCGACAACAATGTGTTGACAACGTGTTGACAACTTTATTAACCATGCGTCCTACTATACATGCTGTGTGTCAAGGAATGAGGTGAGAAGAGTGAACATTGGTTATGTGAGTGTCTCTGGCTCTGCAATATTGATAAATATGTAGGTAAAGAGGTATATGTTTGGATAATTGTTTTTACAAGGTTGACTTATAATACACCACTGAGGAAAAGAGTAAAATAACCAAGAGTCTTTTTATTATACCTTAGAAGCAAAGCGCATGACAAGAAGAGCTATTTAACAATAACAGTAGACAACAGTAACGAGAGCAACCAATAGCCCGGAAAAGTCACGTGATGAATGCCCATTTGTTCTTCCAAGTCCCATATATCTATCACACTGTCCATCTCTCGACTGTACTTACATATATAGGCGCTGTTCTCTTGTTCTCTTGACCGCTTTGTACAAGCTAAACAGCAACCCGTCCCGGTTCGATCCATTCACCCTACACATAGCATGCATACGCTACAACTCGTCAGGAAAAACAGCTTCCCGCTTATCCATTGGGAGCTAAGGACTCAGAGTGGGACGCTTCCCTCATTCACATCCTACCGTATCGTCGGCTCAGTGGGCGCATTTGCGTATGAAAAGTCAAGCACCGGCGTTCAAGACAGTGACACTCTCATCAACAACACAGTCATTGGGACCTACAACTTCAATCCCGAGGAGATCGTGTCTAGAGTGGCTCATGCCATCCCAGTTCGGTACGAGATGATAGGTCCCGATACAGATTTCAGCTATTGGTCATGCGAGGACTGGGTGATCGAGGTTCTCACCGTTCTCAGCGACATGGGCATGTTGGATCCTGGCGTTGTCTCTGTACTCGCAAGCATGAAGCCGGAACTTTCCGAGAACGCACAGGGTGATGCCTTGCTCAGCAGGCTGCCTCCAGGTGTCGCGTCTGTCATCAGCAAGCCCAGTCCTGTCGTACTCCACCAGGCCATGTACGCCAGGCGGCAGGGTCCAGGTGCCGCCTATCGTTCGCAAGCAACGGGCTATCGTTACTCATCATCATCGACCGGGTTTGATCCCAGCGCATACCGCGACTATCGCGGTGGAGATGGTCCATACGGCACGACCTACGGCGGAGGTAGAGGATGGTGACCCGCCGAGGCTGTGTCAATCCAGGTCTACTGGCCCAACAGGCTACTGGATAGGCCATCCCCTCCAAGTCAATCTCAATGAGGCTAGAGACATCTCAGCCGACGTTAACGAAGTTTCATAGTTGATAGTTAAAGTACGTGTGTATATATGTTGCATGTACATCAAGTATAGATAAGATAAAATTAAAAGAACGAGTGCAACTCTCACGTGACCTAATGTAGATAGATGACGGTTTGTCGGAGAATAAGTAATAAGTGGCAGATAGGCGCGGAGTATATTACGGATAGGCATGTGAAAGCACTGGATGCGACAGTGGATTTGTTGCCTCTATATTCTAGGTATACGAGATGTAAATATGGTATAGCTATGGCAATGGATGTTCTGATACAGCAAATCTAGCACTGGTGTTGCATGAAATGAAGTATCTAAAGTAAAAGTATCCTATGGTTTATCTATATATACCCATTTCCTTATCCTTAAGTGTTCTTCATTGACGGACTTATCGACCGTCTTTACCACTCCCAGTGTAGAGTGCTGAGGCATTTACAGTAATTCATTTCTAAACACCAATTGAACACTGTTCAATTCGTAATAGGGCAATCCCCTATTAAACACAGCCAAAATTTGCTTCCGTGATTACCACTCCTGTTCAGTTCGTAAAAATGAATAACCCAATTGTTCTTGATTTTTCACCCACAACAATTAGACATGTCTGATACTATTCAGTCTGATGAAAAACCCGTGACCCATGGAAAACCAGGGTTCTTTGGATCGCTCGCCAAATCGGTTTTTGAGGTATGTCTATTCACTAGTCTTGCTCTCGAGCTAATATGAATATAGCCTGGAGTAAATCCTGCTGTCGTGATGGGTGAGCAGCAAATGCTGCAATGAGCAACGCTTGCTGAACAACATAGCTATGAATTTGTGTTTCTTTCTCCTGGTCTTGACCCTTATCGGCTTGGCTATTCTGACACAAGGGAATAGACATGTTCTTCTCTTAATAGGCATGACTACGTTTTTGTGGGGATCAATGGTTTGGTGTGTCTCATTCTGCATTAGGAAGATTCTGTACTGGCTGAGATGGTTTTGACAGGTTCGTTGCGGAGCTCACCCGGCTTCAGTCTCGACCAGACAATTTGCCGCCTCCTAGCGACTTTCTTGGCGATGAAGATGCGACTTTGATGGATGAAAATAGAAAGGAAAAGTAAAAAGAAGCAATCGCAGGCGATTTTCCTGACGATTGGCTTGTCTAAATTGTCCTCTCAGTGCAAACTGAGATGACGTTTGAGATTCCAGCACCTAATCTCAAGATCGGTCGATCTGGCTCATGTACGCATATACATCTGATACACTTCATTTTGTGCAGTCATACTGTCTCAACACAAGACATCCAAAATGTTCATAAAGGTACATTGATATGCTTTGAACGGATCCTATCATGACTCTTCTCTCTCAACAATAGTCTCCCATGAACCCCATTCTCCCGACTGTTCACCATCCAACACTTCTCTTATCTCTACGTTTTCACAACCAGGCCCGAAGAAACCTGTGTACTTCCAGCCTTTTAATTGAAGTAGAGGAAATGGTCCTATAAAAACCATCAGCCTATCCCAGTGATTTTTCCGGCAATACATACCAAAGACTTCTCGTTCAATTGGTCTCTGGCTTTCAGGCAGATTTGTCACATAAGCCATAGAAAATCTGTATTGGAATTGCCTATTATCAGGCTTGGACGGAACTGAAGTAGAGTGTGTAGTCGGATTAGTGAGTGGTTGAGGAAGCATACGTTGTATAGACTCGCGAGATAAAGAGTATACATCAATGTGACCAATTTTGTCAAGGCCTGATACAATGTTTGTGAGGTTTGTGAATGGATTAGAAGTATGAATTGCGTCTCTACATCCACAAGTTAGCGCATGTGATATAAAAGACGTGACTAGAGCCCACCGTTGCTCTTCTTCTGCAGCCATCTGAGCCTTCCTCTCTTTTTGCCTCTCTGACCAGCTTTTCTTTTTTTGTCCAGCCTCCTTCTTCTTTCTTTCTTCCTCCACATGGCTGCCCAATCTTTGCAGTGCTTCCAGAACAGTTTCGCCTCGCTCCATCAGACCCACAGCAGCTTGCAGTAACTCAACTTCTCTCTTTTCCTTTGCCTCTCCACGTTCCGCTTCCAACTTTTCTCGTTCACGCTCAAGCTTCTCTTGCTCTTTATGAGCTCTTCTTGCCTTCTTCATTTCCTCTTTATTGACACCATCTAACCACATATCATATTTATCATTAGGATCTTCAGCATTTGCCACATAACTCTCCCCATCGGTCGTAAATCTGCCTTCGCTCATTTCATTCTTCATGTTGAAAGGAGTGATTTCAGTTCCCATGTCGCCATCTAAACCCGTTTTGGATTCTTCTGCATCAGAGTCACTACCTTCTTCGCCTGTAGGTTGACCAAACTCTTGCCCTTCAATCTCTTCCAGCGACATGAACTTTTTCTCTTTTCCTTTTTCCGCTTTGCTGTCATCTCCATCATCTTCAGCAAACATATCCACATCATCGTCATTATCATCGTCATTTCCCTCCTTTTTGCGTCTAGAGGGGACGACGCTTTCTTCGTCACCAGACGAATCGGACCCATAGCCCCCTTCATCTCGTAACGCATGTCGTGCTTTCTGCTTAGTTGCAGCCGGATTAGACTCAACATCTCCTTCGAGAAAATCGTCCTCATCCAAAGTTTGGGGAGTACCTGATGGAGAGTCAGAATAGGTGGGAGTTGGAGCGAAGCGAATACGCTTTGGGTTTGAGGATGAAGATGGAGCTGCTCGCTTGGACATGGTATTGAGGTCACTATTCCCAAATCCTTATGCCTGTTCGAGTGGCAGCAGATATATGGGTTATTTGAATATTGTTAATGTACTGTTGAAAGAAATAAATTGTCAGAAATGCAGGTGGAGAGTGTTTGATACCGTCAATGGAATGTTGTGACGAAACGATTTTCTTATTTGGCTCCAGACATGAATAAGATTTTGATAGAATAAATTGTAATATTCATTCGTCACTTTCAAAAAAGCATGTTATAGTAGTTCGTCAAGAATTACTAACATGGGAAAGCTAAAAGTAGCTCTTGCCTCTCATCAACACTCTGCTGCAAAGACCGCAGCAAAAAAGCGCGCTCAGGCTGCTCAAGATGTTAAACAAACGAGCGTAAAAGCCAGTTTGGATGGCGTTAAGAAGGGAAAGAAAAGAGCTAGACAAGCTTCTATAAGAGCGAAAAATGGGCGCACAAATGACGAGCTAGGGAAATCCAATAATACTATAAAAAACAAGCCACCTACTATACCTTTTGACAAGCAAGATACTATTCTACTCTTGGGCGAAGCAAATTTTTCATTCTCCCTCTCACTTCTCTCTTCGCCTCACAATCATCCTCCTCACTTGATTTTTGCTACAGCTTTCGATACCGAAGAGATTACCAGGTCCAAGTACCCTGATGCGGAAGGCCATGTGAAGGAACTGAGAGACAAGGGAGTGATGGTGGAATTTGGAGTTGATGCGGGTGCACTAGAGAGATGCAAGGCTTTGGCGAAGGGAAGAAGATGGAGCAAAGTGATATTTAATTTTCCTCATGTTGGTGCGTGTAATGTAAAGCTATAGTCTGTTGGATATTGATAAGATTATAGGTGCTGGTATTACAGACCAGGACCGCAATATCTTGACAAACCAGCATATGCTTTTGCGATTTTTCCGTTCTGTTGAACCTTTTCTGACAACTGGTCCAAGTCACATATCCTTACCAAAGATCGTATCAAAACGAGAAAAGAAAGGAAAACAAAAATTAAAGAAGACGCAATCGTCTGATAATGAAGATGCCCTTTCGGGTGTATCAGATTCTGAACATGAAAGCGAAACTCAGGATTATCCTGCCATTGAAGACGAACCCTCCAGCATTTCCGCCAGTAGTTTCAAGCAAAGAGACTTCGAACCACCTCATAGAGCAGGCACTATTCTGATAACTCTTCTCACATGTCCCCCCTATACTCTTTGGTGTCTTCCTCAATTAGCCGCCCGTCCTCCTCCAACATGCCCGGGAACCAATTTGCCCCAACCTCGATATACTTTGTTGCGCTCGTTCGAATTCATGCCCCAAGCGTATAAAGGATATGCCCATAGGCGAACAATTGGCTGGAAAGAAGGGTTGAGTAAAAGCGAGAATGAAGAGATCCTAGGGCGCAGGGGAATACCAAGGACATATGAGTTCATCAAAGCTTTGGGAAACAATTAGACATATACCTGTATATTACTGCTTGCATTTCCAGTTAAATCAACTATTGCCATACCTAGAGATACTGGAGTACAATATACAAAGTTGTGTTGTAATTCTAAAAAATTGTGAAAAGCTATTACTGACAACTAAGCCTTTCACCGAATAAAAGGTTTAGTATCTCACAATACTGTCAATGGTGTGGCTTGACCAGGGAATAAGCATAACAATGATACAAGTGATACATCTACTCTCAGCCACTGTACTTCTCTATAACTGCACTCCCCGAGGATATCGCCTATGAACAATCATCTTGAGTAAACATTAGCGAATGCGGTAATTCCACCAACGACTTTGTAACACACCTGAAGACCACAAAAAGCAACAAAGATACCATAGATTACAGCAGCCGCATAACAAGTCCTCGCAACCATATCAGGATTGGTAGGGTCATTTGTTGAGCCTGTAAGCACTTCGACATGGCGAGAGAAGAACGATCCAAGAGCTTTCGGAGGCCCATTAGTGCGATCGGAATGGGAGATAATCACAAGCATCGCGTACCAAGAAGAATGACGATGCCAAAAACAGAAAAGACGGTACAGCAAGAAGCTATATGAATGTCAGCATGACCCATTTCCTATATCTTTCCGCTCACCAAGCCCCAGAGATACAACAGGCTTTACTTTGATAGACATTTTTTCTTTCTTTTCTGTGTAAATGTCAATTCAAAATCATTTACATATTCCATTATCAACTGTAGCATCTTTATGTAGTCATAGGCGGCGATGGCCGCATTTCGATTATGAGGTGTTAATATTTTTGAACTCTTCGACGGAATCAATTTGAACATTATGAACAAGAAAGTATTTAAACCACTTCAATCTAGTTCTCTTTATATACTTTTATCTCAATTTGTTTGTTTTTTCTTCAAAACCATATAATGGTCGTCCGTATTTCGGAATTATGGAAGATCCTCCGACATAAATGATATGTTCACGTCCATCGGATCTGCAAAGTTGGCTACTCATTTATGACATGCAATGTCGACTAGAGATGTCGCGGCTGCTCGGAAAACTTACAATCTTTCGTTGTCTCTCAATCACCTTCTGGTTTTCAGTATCTTTTCATCATCTCTGCAAACTCTTCAGCTGTCATTGTCTATCACGAATTAATAGTCATCCCTAATTGGCTCGTAACGTCAGGTCAGGTTATTCGCTCTATATGTCCAGCAACTGAATTTAAAAGCTGACACAGTCGACAGAACAATTAGTACCAATTCGTGGGCAAGTTCTCCCGTATATTCTGAGGTCATTGGGTTTTAGGTGGGGCTAGCAGTCTTCTCACGTAGCGTGAAAAAAGACGCAAATGACAATCGCAAAATGGTTGGCATTCAGCAGAAGCTGAAGTGAGAGGCAAACAGGGGCAAACATGCAGAAAAACAACAATATCAAGACTAAATGGGCAATTGATGAACTTATGAGGTCGTTATCAAGAAGCGCACCTAAACCACCACCCCATCTTCTTTGATTGAATAATTCGCAGAGCCGGCTGTCGCGTGGCTTTGCAGCAACCAATCCCTGTTGACATTATCAAGAATCCCTTACTCAGGTCAAAT
Source organism: Cryptococcus depauperatus CBS 7841 (assembly GCF_001720195.1). NCBI lineage: Eukaryota > Fungi > Basidiomycota > Tremellomycetes > Tremellales > Cryptococcaceae > Cryptococcus > Cryptococcus depauperatus. Next base: position 521,402 of record NC_089475.1, on the reverse strand, counting down.
CATTGTCTTTGACCCGTGATAGAGTGGCCCAAATTCGAATACAGATGCCTTTATCCGTCCTATCTTAGGAAAGCGAGTATTCCCATTTGAATCATGACAGTAGTCGCTTCCAGTCAGACTCAGAAAAGATTCATTGAAGAGAAAGCATGGACTCATGACGATAGATGCTAGCAAAAAGAGAGAAAATTAATTATTTCTGTTACCTTAGGATCAAAAAGCTGCTGTAGGAAGATTAAGAGACTGCAATGGCTATAGCTAAATCTTTTTTGCCCGATTATATCTTTGTTACCTTCCGGCTTGAGACAGGATAAATACATAGTGTATTCGAGTTTTAGGCCTATACACGATGAATGCTCTGTTTCCTGCATGTAGTTGCAGTAGTATTGTGGCGCATTGTCCTATGGAGCGTGTATGACAGCTATTCAAACCTTTATAATAGAATATCTCTCTAACTTTCCTTTTTGCTTTCAAAACGATATTTGATAAAATCAAACTAGCAAATTATTATATTGCAAATGGCATCTGCTGTAATTTTTTTCCACCATTATGAACGTGTACAGTCATATATAACCTATCTTTGAACTATTCAATTGTTTTTCCGCTCTATCACGACAAGTCCTAATTATAGTTGTTTGCAAACAGAAATCATTTTTTGGATCCCCTGAACTTAGCACTTCCTTTACTCTTGACACTTCCTCTTTTTTTCAACGAATCTGCTTTCGCCTTCGCCTCCTCTACTGCTGCCCACTTCCCACTGTTCCTTTTGAGTTCTTTTCTGGCCTTCAAGTAATTTTCGTTCTCATCCTCTTCTTCGCTCGTATCCTCTCTTGCTTTATTGATCCTAGTTGACCAAATCTGCTCTACCCTCTGTGGTTCGGGACTAGGGCTTCTTGATCGAGGTGTAAAGTCAGAAGAGATGGCTATAGGCCGTGAAGGATGAGGTGTATGATTGAGTGACGAAGTTAACAATGGAGGTGTCATTTCTGTAATAGGCGAGTCAGGTACTGCCATTCTCACAGATTTCCTTCTTTTCACTGTGACTTCTTGTCCTAACGCTGCCATCTCTATGGGCGCAGTTGCATCTGTTCCATTAGCCCTCTCCGACTTGGCGCCTATCGTCACCTGGCTCCCTCCTTCGTCTCCATTCTCATCTTCTCTACCATGACGTGGATTGCCCATTACCATCTCACCCTGCCTTGAAACTCTTTCATTTCTGATTATCTTGTACTTGCTTTGTGCAGCTGCAGCCTCTTCTTCGTCCGATGAATCGGACTGGGGACCATAGGGTCCATTTTCGTCGTCTTCGACGGCGGATTCGTAAACACTGGCGTTGTCGCTTTGCATAGACATAAATGAATTCCGTTTATCCGTCTCCGATTGACTGACTTCTTCTTTCTCTCTCTCTATTTCTTGTTTGAGCTTTACCTCATCCAGAGCAATGGGTGCGGGGGCCGATATGGTGTACATCGGCTTGACAGGCTCTTGGGGAGATTGAGGTTGAGGAGAAGTGGGCCGCAGAGCGGATTTCAGTGGAGGTGAGAGGGTTCGGCTTGGTGGAAGTGGAGTAGTCGGTCTAAGAGAAGGCGAATCCAAGCCGGATTCTGCTTCTGGTAACCTACTCTTCTGTTTCCTGCTACTGGGCTCGGTCACTACCGATTTATTGGTAATAACGTTGGAAGAACTAGCGGTAGTAGATGAGTAAGAGAGACGTTTAGATTTGTCAGGTGATACAGAAGCATTAGCAGTAACAATGCTGCTACCGGGAGCCTTAGGCATCTCGATGTAAGGATCGACGCTGCTTTTGGGCGCTTTCGGGACTTCGGGCATGGTAGTTTGATTTGAAGCATCGAAGAGTGTCATAATATTCCTACTCGCTACTCCAGCGCCCTGTCCAGGTGGGTGCCCGCGTCCATTGCCAGTTTTAGACCTCGCAATGGACCCGTTCGGTCTTGTCTTTTTCTTGATAGTACCAGCGGACTTAACGGTAGCATCTGAGACATTCGACTTCAGCGTACCTGACCTCGAAAGTATGCCATCGCCAGTAGAAACCTTGGATTTTGCAGTAATTGTGCTCTGGGATGTGGAGTGTGTAGGCTTGGGCGGAATAAGTCCGGTGGCGATAGGCATAGACGAATTTCGCTTGATCTTATCAGGAGATGAACGATGATCAACCATCCAATTTGAATTCCGATTGTTGGATACGCTCACAAAGTTTTCTTCATTTTCGTCACTAGATGAATCCTCAGGCCGACCGCGCAAAGTACTGACTCGTTTCAAATTTGAATCTGTTCGCGTTGACCAGCCTCCCTTGCCTCGAGAACCATATACTGGGGAAGGTGATCTCTCAGAGACGGATTTTCTTGGCTTGAAAAGTTTCGAAATGGAAGCAAAAAACCCCTTCTTCTTTGACTTGTGTGCTCTGATACTAGAGGTGTCTGAATCCGCATAATGATTATGAGAGTATGTGCGTCGAAGAGAGGCCGCTCTTGCTCGGGATGATGGCGGACGGTAACCACTACCGATATCGCTCGCTGCGCGGCGTCCGTTTACCCTAGGGGAGTCTGGCGAGTCTGCTCGATCATACTTGGAGTCAGAAAGTGGTCTAGAACGGGTGCCATTTGAGGAAACGACAAGGGGCGAGCTAAGTAATGTAGTGTTCCGACCTTTTGAGGGTAGAAGAGGGCTGGCATTGGAAATTAAAGTGTTCTCGTGGACGGCTATATTGCCAAGATCTTCTTCGGATGAAGAAGCGCCTTCATTTTCTTCTGCTATACTTCTACTCATGCTCCCTCCAGGATCATAATATCGTGGAAAAGGAACTCCGCCTCTAGAGGGAGATTGGCCGGGTGTATCTTCGTATGCTATTTGCGAGGCTGATTGGGAGGGAGCAAGAGAACCATTAGAGTCTAACTCAAAAGCATCGGCTGGTAGATCTGCAGTCTGTTGGTTTTCACTCATCGCTAAAAACTAAAACCTACCGTGCATTTTATCCAAGTCTTCCAGACCTTTTCTTGCCTGCTGAATCCACATCCTTCCTACAACTTCCATAGCTCTAAACCTATCTTCCAATCCTCTTGCCATGACTTTGTTCCTTTCATTTTCAATCCTGGCTTCCAGCCCTCTAAGATGCTCCTCACATCCCAGCAATTCAGCTTGTGCTCCAGCAAGTTTGCTCGCGCGTTTCCCCTCTTTGCTCGTTACAGAAGAATTATCAGAGAGAACAGAGGCCGCAGAAGACTGGAGTATGTCAGGATGGGCTGCGTATGAGTTGGCAAGGGCCGAAAGATCCGATTTTGTAGGCCGTCCCTTTGTAGCTTTTATAAGTCGGCTAACAAGGATTTCTCTGTCTCTCTTCACTCTGCTTATCTCCTCTTCCAGCTTGTGTATCTCCTTCAGATCCCTTCTAAACTGGTCTAGACTGGAGATGTAGAGAGCCCATCCTCCCTCATTTTCACGAACATCACCGCCATCGGTCATAGAAGGGGTAAGTGGACCTTCAAAAGCAGCATGGCGTACCGAGCGACGGACAGAAATTAGCACTCCTGGAGACGAGGTGACATAGGCAAGAAGTGATGATGTAGATGAGTGTGAATGGGAGAGAAGCGTTAAGAGAGACGTTGAGAGGGCCTTTTGCGAGTCGCTAAAAACTGTCAGCTCCTTATCCATACCCAATCAAACATACAGGTAGTTATTGAGGAGCCTGTCGCTACTACTACGGTGGGCATGACCGGGCTTGAGGACGTCCATTGAGCAGAATGATGAGAAAAAGAGAAAAAGATGAAATCACAATTAGCGGAAAACCAACATGACAAGGAGGCGACGTCATAATGTTCGTATTTAATTTTAATTAATGTTAATAACATCTTACGACTAATGCCACGTGGAACTCCATTCCTCTCTTCTTTTCTATAGCCCAACGCACAGACCTTCAACCCTCCTCCATATTCAAGAATGAGCCACGACGCACAGACCGCCCCCGCCTCCACATCTTGGGCCGACATGGTTGACGATGAAAAACAGAAAAATGTTTCTGTTGAAAATATCTCAACAAGTATGGAGGGACTTTCTACTGACGTCCAAAAAGAAAACCAGCAAGAAATGAACCAAGATGGTATGCATGGAGATGAGTATGGCGGACGCAGCTGACAATGCGGACAAGAACGGGGAAAAGTCAACGAAGAACAAAAGGCGGTCGAAGGGCGTTCGGAACCATCCAAGCCAGAGGCGCAAGAGATCCAGCTCAAGGATGATACCCAAGGCTTGATCACAAACGACTTCCAGGTTGAGGTGTGTCCAAGTGACACGAGGTAGAAATGGGGACTAATAGTTCACAAGGTCAAACTCGCAGACCTGCAAGGCGATCCAAACTCGCCCCTGTACTCTGTTCAATCTTTTAAGGAGCTCAATCTGTATGATATATGTTTGGGTTATGTGATGGCCTAACGCTGTATAGTCACGACGATCTGATGAAGGGTATCATTGCGGCAGGTTTCCAAAAGCCTTCCAAGATTCAAGAGAAAGCTCTTCCTTTGCTCCTTGCCAATCCGTACGTAGGACTAATCACCGTTGGCAAGCGCTGATTGAAGGTGGCACAGTCCGCGAAACCTGATAGGGCAAAGTCAGTCGGGCACAGGCAAAACAGCTGCATTTACGCTCAATATGCTCAGCCGGGTAGACCCCAACATCCCTACACCTCAGGCCATTTGCATCACCCCGTCTCGGGAACTTGCTCGACAAACTCAAGAGGTCGTTGACAAGATGGGCCAATTCACTCAAGTCGGCACTTTTCTCGCTGTTCCTGGTTCTTGGTCTCGCAATACTCGAATTACTAAACAAATACTAGTGGGAACACCAGGTACTTTGGTGGACATGTTGATGAGAGGTTCAAGAATACTGGACTCAAGACAAATCAGAGTGCTAGTCCTCGATGAGGCAGATGAGTTGATAGCACAGCAGGGATTGGGCGAACAAACGTTTAGAATCAAGCAGTACGTGTCGCTGTGTACCTGCCTAGTGGATGCCGACTATGTTTTAGACTCCTTCCGCCCACTGTCCAGAATGTCCTTTTCTCTGCTACATTCAACGACGATGTACAAGAGTTTGCCCAGAGATTCGCCCCCGAAGCCAATCAAATATTTTTGCGCAAAGAAGAAATCACTGTAGATGCCATTAGGCAGCTTTATCTTGAGTGCGATAGTGAAGAGCAAAAGTATGAGGCATTGTCTGCACTGTATGACTGTCTGGTTATCGGTCAAAGTATTGTTTTTTGCAAGGTCAGTAGCTTTTCTGTCATAACTTTGAAAATACTTACAGCCACACCTAAACATAGCGTAAAGTCACCGCCGACCAAATCGCTGATCGTCTCATTTCTGAAGGTCATGCCGTCGCCTCCTTGCATGGAGACAAACAATCCCACGAACGAGATGCCATTTTGGACGGATTCAGGAATGCTGAGACTAAGGTGCTTATTACCACCAATGTCATCGCTCGCGGTATCGACATTCCTCAGGTGAACATGGTGGTCAACTATGATGTGCCGGAGAGAGGACCCAATGCTGGACCTGACATCGAGACATATATTCACCGAATCGGTAGGTCAACCCTCTGGCTTCTCTCCTTGACGTTGACCACGTTTCGTATCTAGGTCGAACTGGTCGATTTGGTCGAAAAGGTTGTTCTGTCATTTTCACTCACGATTATCGCTCAAAAGCCGATGTGGAGGGAATTATGAACACACTGGGCAAACCTATGAAGAGAATTGATGCAAGAAGTACGACTGATATCGAGCAACTGGAAAAGGCATTGAAGTTGGCCATGAAGGGTCCAGCATAGATTATTTGGGATTTGTATAATACATAGGATGTATCTCTAAAGGATATAATCTTTCAATGCTATATAGGTTTGCCTACCTTTGTAAATTCATGTAGGTGGGTGGTCCCCATAAATAACAGTTGTGGACGGAGTTCTTGTCCGGACATATTTTGCTATCCCGGACATTCCTTCATCTCTTATTTTTCCTTTTTTGACATTGTAATGTCAAGTTAAAAAGAGAACATTACAAGAGGTCAACATCTAAAGTGGCAGATATAAAAGCGATGCCATCTGAAGCCTCTTCCCACTCTCCATCTTCTCCTCCAGCGACTTCCCAGCGAGACTCTTCTCCCCAGAAAGTTCATCCTATACATGCAAGCCCAAGCAAAAATCCTCTATTGAATCACATAACTTCAACTCAGCTTGGTTCTTCTCCTGCACCGTCGTGGACTACCGAGCCCATCTCAAGCAATTCTCAGCCTAATCCATCCCTACTGCCACCACGTCAAAAGGAAGAGCAAAAAGAGCAAACACAGTCTGATAGAACAGACGATGCGGATAAAAGTAAAAATGAGGTTAAAATTGGAATAGTCAAGAAGGAGAGGCAGAGGGAGATCATGGGCGTAGATGAAGAGATTGATGAGCTGCTGGGAGACGACGAGGATCCTCCAGCTGCTGCTGCAGCTACGACCGGCCCTGTTCGAAAAGCTGCGAAAAGGCTCAAGGTTGAAGAAGCAGATATCAAAAAATGCCAATGGGGTACGTGTGAGAAAGAGTTAGAAGATAAACAGGAATTTTATGGGCATGTCAAGGGTTCGTTGTTCTGCATCATGATGTCTTCGCGATTAACAGTTTGCTTGCGACTTTGTTGTCATTGGATAGATCATATCAATACCTCAAAAGAGTTTGCTTGTGAATGGCGGACATGTGGTCGGATTGGCCACAAGCAAGGTCGTTCGCTACTGCTTACCCACATCAGAGCTCATACAGGTGAAAAGCCTTATATCTGTACGGTTGAAGGTACGCTAAGAATTTGTAATTTTCCCAAGTGGGATTATTGAGCCCATTAATCATAGGCTGCGGTAAGGCATTCGCCCGTACAGATGCCCTCAACAAACATAAACGTACTGTTCACTCCGACGTCATACACTCTTCTGCTCCTCAAAAACCGCCGAAAGGGAGTGGAACTAAGGGCAAAGTCAAATCGACCTCGGGCATTGGCAAAGATAAAGGTGTAACCAAATCAGCAACAAGACCTGCCTCTGGTCCTGCAGATCTCTCAACACCTGTACCAATATCAGCTACTGCCATCACTGCCCCGAGAACCCATTCACAACCCCAGCATCAACTTGAACCTCATCACCGTTTGGTTCTATCACCCGCACCACTCATACCAACCCATCTCGCTGCATCAGACGAAGATTTGATGACAGATGAAGAACTTGCCGCTGTACTTCCTCGAATTCGTTCTCGCTTGCCTATCCAAATTGAAAGTGAGGATGAACTTTTGGCACTGAATGAGACGAGACGGTTGTTTCCTCGTCACGCCTTATTTCCTCAATACAAACCTGGCGAGAATGGAAATGAAGAGGAAGATAAGGGAAAAGGCAAATGGACGGTGAGGTTGGAGCAATTGGTGGCTGATCCGCTTGATGATCCCACCCTAAGCGACTTACAACAGGCAGAAAGAAAAGGTGTGGAAATATCACTAGCAGAATTGGAAGCTTCTCTGCCACCTCTTGCGCCTCCGGTCGTGCAAAAAGTGGAAAACCCAGATGATCCAAACGGTGAGCCAATAGAGGTACTCGGTAGAAGCAGATGGCAAATTCGTTACATCATGGCCAAAGCGAGACTGATGTTGCTTGAGGAGGAAAATTATATGAGACGAAATTATTTGAGGAAGTTGCTTGAAGTCCAACAACAGACAGAGACATATCAAACACAGGCAGAGGCAGAGGGAGAAAGAAGATGAACGAAACAGAAGGGATGGCATAAGTTGTGGCCAAAAGAAACATCTTGGGATATTGTTGCATTTGTAAAAATTATGTCCAATTATTGACAACCATTGCAAAAATAAAGAAACACACGACATCGCGGCTAAAAAGGCACAGATAGACAAAAGTCTATTTTATTCAATGAATTTGGGGCATGTGAACACTTGCCTAGAGAGACATGTGTGTAAGTAGAAAATCTCTGTATGTATTACTGAAGATTGACTCACTCGGTTACCAACCGCATCTGCCTCAGGCCACAAAGACGTTGTTGTTTTTCTGTAAGTATAAAAATCCAATCCACTCTTGCCATAGAACGGAATATCGCCCTTGAATGAGCCCTTGTTGCCAGACCAATTGAACATGGGAAGTGGAACAGGTACAGCAACATTAACGCCAATCTGGCCTGGATCGGCTTCGAGTTCGAATTTACGGGCAGTTGAACCGGAGTTGGTAAAGATAGATGCACCGTTGCCACTATGTAGAGATGATGTAAGATACTCGACCTAGACTACATGAGGAACATAAACGTACTATCTGTTGGCGTTGATTATGGCGATGGCATCGTCAAGAGTATCGGCCTCTACAATCGTCAACACTGGGCCAAAGACCTCATTTCTAGAAAAGTGGGTCAGCAAAAGCAGAGACTACACAAATGTACATACTTATACACCTTCATGGTGGTGACGGCTTCCACGACCGTAGGCCCAACAAAACTGCCGTTAGGGTATTCTGGCACTTTGAAACCCCTACCATCCAAAAGAATTTTACCACCTTCTTTCTCAACAGAACCGATATAGTCTTCAATACGAGTCTTTGCCTCCGGTGAAATGACAGGCCCTCTATACACCAACCGTCAACAAAGATACTGCGTTATTGAAAGAGAGATACTTGCAGATCAGCACCCTCTTCAAACCCTCCCGAAACTTTCAAAGCCTTAGCTCGTTCAATGAGATCTGGGATCATATCTCGGGCAGTTCCGACGAAGATTGCTACAAATCACATAAGCCCCGGTTACATCTTTGAGTTAGTTTGAATATAGGTTGAAGGACTTGCCGACAGAAAGAGCCATGCAACGCTGGCCCGCTGCACCAAAGGCTGCACCAGCTACTGCGTTGAGAGCGAGATTCTTGTTGGCTATCACCAATGTCAGAGATGACTACTTCAAGCCAACCAGTGACAGACTCACCATCAGGCATAATGACTGCATGGTTCTTTGCTCCCAAATTGGCCTGAACTCGCTTTCCAAGAGGTATTGCCCTTTAATCTGAATTAGCAAAGAGTCAAGACAGTGGGAATTGATATGTCACCTGTTATAAATATGTTCGCCTGCTTTGTCGCCGCCGACGAAAGAGATGGCCTTGATAGCAGGATCATCGCAGATCCTGTTAACGGTCGGAGCTGATCCGTGCACACTTGACATGGGTCAGAGGGATTGTCTAGGCTTATCATAAGGCTTACACATTTATAACTCCGGGAGGGAGACCGGCACGCTCACAGAGCTCAGCGATAATCATCGTAGCTCCGGGATCTCTTTCCGATGGTTTAACGATAAGAGTGTTTCCTGATTACATTAGTTTTTGGAGGTTGTCAGCCTTAATCTATACGAACCGGTGACAGTAGCCAAAGCCGCGGACCAAAGTACAATCATGGCAGGAAAGTTGAAAGGTGTGATGGCGGCAGTCACGCCGAGAGGCAATCTCCTCGAAAAAGTGTCCATGTCTTTTGCAACTTCAAGCTTGTCGCCCATAAGAGTGGAAGTGATAGAGGTTGCCGTCTCAACGACCTGCAGGCCACGACCAACATCTCCAAGAGCATCAGCATAAGTTTTGCCTTGTTCAAGGACGATAGAGTTGGCGATATCTGGAGCATGCTGGCGGATCAGGTGCTGGAGCCTAGTGTTGACTAATGTCAGCAAAGGTTTTATACATTAACCATGACATACTCGAACATTGCATGTTGGCGACGCATGATACTAGTTTTGGACCACGTCTTGTACGCTTGGCTTGCAGAATCCACAGCTTCGCTGAATTCGGAAGCAGTTGTCTCTGGGACAGTGTTTATCAAAGTTTGAGAAGCCTATACAGTGCAAATTGATCAGTCTAGCGTCAGACTTTTGCCATTGCTACTCACGGGGTCTCTGACTTGAAGCCATTTATCAGCTTGGCTGTCAACAAACTGTCCGCCAATGTAATTTTTCGTCCTGCCACCATTTGCAGTGGTGCCTTTCCACTTGGAAGACACTTCCTCTGCAGCCTTGAGAGCAAGAGGCGCAAGACTGCTACCATTAGAGGGGACGGAGGCCAAAGCCGCGGAGGCATACGTCCTGAGGTTCAATGGACGCTTTACAAGAGGAAACATGGTATGTTTGTAAAACTCTTTGAGATTGAAAATGCAAATGCAAATGCAAGAAGAATCAAAAGTTGAATTCAAGTCTCACCCATGACCTTCGGCTATGTATTTGACCGATTACAATAGATAAACATTTAGCCGAGAATATCTCGGCTAAATGTTTTGTATAAATGTGAATAGAGAAATGATAATGTGCATGTAAAAGCAATGTAGCGAGAAAAATCCAAAGTCATTATCGAATAGCTATCCTAAATCCCATCTAAAAAGCTCTAGAGAGCTATGTATTGTCCACACGCTATTGTACGCTCCTATGAGATTGTCCAGGTAAAGACTATCAAGTTGGCTAGATGTTTTCTCTTCCTTGAGGCAGGTTTTATGTTGCAATCGCCTCCTGCTTCGGATCCTCAATCATGGAGAACTCTTCAAGGTTAGGCATCTCTAGAGGTCCTGGCTGGTAGCATACAGTGCGCATGACGTCAAGTTGAGTGCGTAAAATCCAAGTCTACAATTCATATGTTGTGTTGTGTCAAGAAGGGTCATTTGGAAGAATGTTGTGAATAATGCCAGAAGCAGGCGTTGCCGTCGATTTGTCGGTTAAAGTTGGCGACGATGCGATAGCACGGTCACACAGAGGATAATCAGGAGCCAATTGAGGAGGTGGCAGCAAAGGCGAGGAAGATTCACAAGCAGAAAAATCCAAAGAGAGGTTTAGACTGCCATGAGCTTTCAAATACAATTTAAAGAGGAAACAAAAAGTTACTTGTGCGGCAGAGTAATATCGCCAATGAGACCAAGGAAAAGTATACTTCTCTATGCCTTGTAAAGCCAGTTTGTCAGGGTGTTGAATGATCTAGTATAACAGGGCTGTTAGCTGGGCCTACCAACTTCACGCCACCAACCTCTTTTCTTAGATTGACAAACGTTCCAACACGATCTGTCAATACAGCTTTGACACCCCATAACATCGCAACGCGCATCTCGGTCTCGTTGTTGACTGTCCAAACAGTAACTTCCTTACCTTTCTCTCTACATTCCTGAATAAAAGCTTGACCTCCAGTTCCCATAAGGAGCGGAAAGCACATGGAGAAGCCATCGCATACATCCCAAAAGAATGTCTTGGCAATTGGAATAGAGAACCCAATATGGAAACGTCGACAGTTTGGAAGATACTTTATGGCTGAATGGATGAAAAGCGGGTGCCAGAGACCAAGGATAATACGTGGACATAGTTCCGTTTCGTGATTCTCGTATTGGCTTTGTGGAAATTAGTCTCAAATGTTGATAGAATAAAAATTGATTCACGAGATGATTCGAGACATTTCTGGCTACGCATGATAATGTTAATGATTCAGATCAATGTTTACAAGCTGATCACTCACGAAAAGTCGCTTTGGGTCATTTTGCATCTTGCAATCAATCTTAAATGTACAAATCAACAACATCTCTTAACGTTGAGCTAAGCTTCGGCGACCCACATTTAGTGTAACATGTCGATTACCAGGCTACAATAATACAAGATTCAGTATGTCAGAGCTGGTCGATTGAAAGTGAATCCATTTACCTCCATAAGAAGCGCTATAAGCTCTTCAAAGAGAGGAATAGGTTGTACAGGTTCTTTGATTGTCCTCACATGTCTTTGGGAATTTGTCAGTAGGGTTCTGCCGCTAAAATCAAGCACATACTCAATGACACCCTTCCAAGGCTGATCTTTGATCAAGCCTGACCCATTTGTGGTACGACCAAGAGAGGGATCGTGAAACATGAGAACAACTCCATCTAAAGTTGCATGCACGTCTATACAATTGCTGTGTCAAGGATTGTCCGAGCAAGGTTTTGTACCATACCGCTTTCAATACCATCGCAGCCTTCAGCAATAGCAGCACTAAAACTTGCGAGTCTGTGAAGACGCTGTCAGCGCCTCTCAGAAGAGACGACAGCGATTAACCTAAAGATATTCGGGTGCTGACTGCGATAGGGTATATGTAAGGACACACTTACGTATTTTCAGGCAGGTAAGCAGAGGCACCTCGGTGACCCCAACACTCAATATCTTTGGGCTGTCGTATCGTGGAACGCACGGATGTATCATTTGCAGTATACGACATGTTGTATCGACTTTTGAAATCTCGGTTAAGATGATAGTTCCTTTGCTGACAGGTTGTAAGCACAAGAATTCATGTAATGGCAAGATTGACCACTTGGGGGTATTATACAGATTTATCTTTCTGTGCCAACTGGATAGATAAAAACACTCACCTCTAGCTAGGCTACCTGGCAGATCCAATCGTACAACACAGATCCTCCAAACGTTTTCGTGCTCTATCGTAGACTATTGTTGTATGGCTTCTTGTCATCTCTCTGCTTTGGCAACTGAATAGAATTATGCAATACCAAGATACCTGGCTTCCTCGATGGAAGAAATGAATCCAATTCTCGCTCTGGCTCTATAAACAAGAGCGAAGGATGAAGATTGAAAAGACAAACGTGTCGGCCAGTTACCCTAGTGGTCAGCGTCAAACGCTGTTCTTTGAGAGATTTGGGACATGTATCTCGAGTCAAGAATCGTTTGAAAGAACAAACAATATAAATAAATAGAAAAGTCGTTTCTGACTGTCGTTGAGGTTTATGTAGATGGAGATGTAAAAATTGAAAATGATGAATCATGCAAATGGATAAACGTTCGAAAAATGAAATGCCGACAACATCGGTTTTAGATTTGGGAAATAAATCAAGGCACTGTGTAAGACAAAATGTGGGATTGATAATTTCATACGTAGAGGTAGCTATATCAAATTCTTCGCATACTGTTTGAGGCGATATGTCTCATCATGGCAAAGTACTATAGTAGTACAATAGAGGTAGCATCCTATGGGTGTAAACCGGACAATTCAGACGACTTGAATGGCCTATCTCTCCTAACATTGACCAACTGACCCTAGTTCACTCAACTTGCCATACGAATCCACACCCGTACTGTTCATCCACGGCTCCTAATATACAACTTACTCTGCCTCATTTTCTACTCCGTTACTGGCCCCAGCGATCTCTCCCGAGATGTAGGGCACTTTTGCGCCATTTCCTCTTAGGTAGCTGAGAACTTCACGGCCGTTTCTCCTTCCGCCTTGTTGGACGTATCCGTTCGGCACCTCTTCTTCTGGTTGCAAGTCATACAATAGCTTCCCTCCGAATTCCTTGGATAACCAAGATTGAACATATACCTCTTCTCCTTTTTCTAGATCCGACAAAAGTTCGGCCAACTCTTTGCTAGCCTGAGCTCGCACACGCAAGACATGCTTAACAAGAACCCGTGATGAAAGTCTTTTTGGCTTTTGGTATTTCTCTGGCGGCGTAGTAGGTGGGAGGCCAGCGATTTTCGGAGGATCTGGCGCGAAGAGAGAATAATGGTCGACAAAAGACGGAAGGGGCATCTCATAGTCTCGAGGGAGCCAGACGCCGACTAGAAGTCGCCAGGCAGCTATAAGACGCTTCATGCTATGTAATCACATGAGTATAAGCCTAATCGGACGAGTGGTAATACTCACGCGTTGTAATTCTCATCAATCAGAGCTGAGTGATACCTGCCCAATAACCATACAGCACTGGCAGCCATGATCGCTCCTACAACCCATGTCCTAAAGACTGCCCATAAAGTAAAGAAGAGTATTGGATAGATAAGAAAGCTCAAAAGCAATCCAAAAACAATTTTCATCTGTGCCTGAGTCTCAAGCTCATCCTCTACCAGCCTGGAACCCAGGACCCCTACGATATAGATAGGAAGATAAAGCAGCATTGGCGCGATGAAGAATGGAAGGCGAATAAGACATGCGATAGAATCTTTGATAAAAAGAGCCAGCGTAGAGAAGCGATAAGTCAAAGAAGCTTCACTGTTTGGATTGAGGGGCCTAGGAAGCTTTAGATCAACAAGGGCTGCGTTGGATAAACGAGATGATTGAAGAAGCCTGTGATAAGTAGCTAGTAATTTTTTGAGGTTGACAATTTTCTCATTTGGCGTACAAAAAATATCAACAAGGCTGTCAAACTATGAGTATACTACCTTAACAAGGCATATGAAACACTCACGTTTGGGATACTTGTACGAAATTAGCCAGAGATAAGTCATCCTCAATAGGCCACAGGAGTTCTCTCGCCATTTTGGCGGCAAATACAGTATCCCTGCATGGCTTCAGGATTATGTTAGTGACGCTTGGTAAGGCTCACCAATCTGGCGCATTGACAGTCATCTTTCTGAATTCCATGGAAATGGTCTTGGTCAATTCTTTGACTGCCAGTTTATTGGCTCCTGGTTCATCGCTGAGAAATTGACCTTCAAACTGTTCCATATAAATAGGCTCGCCATAACTGTGATTTAACTGAGCGAACGGAACTCGCTGCTTGAATGGGCTCTTACCGGACGACGACGCGACTTCGGTACTTGGTTTTGTCCACGTATCCAATACCTACAGGAATGATGATAGCCTTCTTACCTTTCTTGGCACCTTTGTTTTCTTCAGTACCATGGAGATACCTAATGTATTCTAGGGCTACCCAGGAAGCTCCATCTTTAAGAGGAATCAAGTGTGGCTCAGTGTGTGAGGTGCCCTCGGGAAATACACCAATGGATTCTCCAAGAGCCAAGGCTATGATGGGTTAGTGAGGCCAGGTATATCCATTTGAAAAAGGCACACCCTCAAAAGTCTCACGAAAAAGCATCTGGTTGTTCTTGTTCTTACGGTCCACGGCTAATTGACAGTCAGGATTAAATCCCCCCACAATAAAGATTCAACATGCTCACCAATGTTACCTGCATTTCGAAGCAACCAACCAAGCACAGGATTCTTAAATAAGGAGTCTTTGACCTAGTAGTTTCAGTTCAGCAACGTGGATACAAAGCAACCAATGGCTTCTACTAACCCAATAGTGCAAGAGATGTCCATGCGGTATGGTATTACTCAGAAGCGCAGGCTACTCTTACTCAGTATCGCCAATGTCTTAACATTGATCTGGCTCACATCAATGGCCATGTTTGTATGAGTACATGCGCTTAATATAAGTTAGCAGGATACAGTGGCGAATCAACCTCTGTTTAAGTCTATACACACAAGATAATTGGCCCTTCTGTTGGCACGTTCTCAATGCCATACACTTCAATCTGACGAAAGAAGGAGCATATAGCCGAGTTGGCAATGGCTACTAATGGCACATGGCTAAATCCGAAGGGCATGCTTATGCAAGTTTCTCAAGGTTGAATTGTAAAAGAAGTAAAAAGTAAAGATAAAGAAGAATAAGTGACCAAAAGGCATGGTAGGCACGAGATATCTGGCGGCGATGTCCGCCTCATAGATCTAATCTTCTGGGAGTAATTAAGCTTTCCTAACAGCGGCGATGTCCGCCTTATTTTTTTCTGCGTTATCAAAATTTCTTCAAGTTCTTATTATTTAATCTTATCAAATACCAAGCAAAGAAGACAATGCCTGAGAAACATTTTGAAAGTTTGGATGCCGCTTTGCTTGCTTACCTAGTCAAAAGGGGCTTCAAAAAATCTGCAAGAGCGTTTGAAAAGGAGGCGGAGGTCAAGCTTCTTCAAGGCCAAGCTGATAAGCTGGAGAGTGCTTGGGCTACTATATCGTAAGTAAAGAGCGGCGTGAGAGCCAAACGTTTGATGTGTTTGTAGGAAATCTGAAGACACGTCAAGTAAATTAGGGGATTCTGATAGTGACGATGATTCTGAATCTACTTCTGAATCTGGCTCAGACTCAGACTCAAACTCGAACTCGAATTCTGAATCTGAGAACAAGAAAGCTGCTAAACCTGTTGGTAAGTTGCCATATGCGTAAATAATTAGTATTGATGCTCGTCTTTATAGACCCAACAAAAGTCCCTCTTCCTGAATCTAGCTCTGAATCTGAATCTGACTCTGACTCTGATTCCGGTTCTAGCTCATCCTCTAGCTCAACTAGTTCTTCTAGCTCTTCGAGCAGCTCTTCCTCAACTTTGAAATCCATTGGGAAACCTGGTTTCCTTGATGTTGAAGCAGAGGTCTCAAGTGATGAAGATGTGAGCAGTGACGAGGACGAGGGTGATTCTGAGAACGAAAGCGACTCCTCATCCACTTCGTCATCTTCACGCTCTTCCAAATCTTCTAGCTCTTCCAAATCTTCCAAATCTTCCAAATCCTCCAAATCCTCCAAATCCTCCAAATCCTCCAAATCTTCCAGATCCTCCGCTGCGGATTCCTCGGATTCTTCATCGTCGTCTGCTTCTTCCTCATCATCCAGTGACTCCGAGCCTGAGGAGGCAGAACCCAAGCCAATCATTGGCAAACGAAAAGGTCGATCTCCTTCTACGTCTTCTTCATCTGAGTCGTCTACCGTTGATGATTCATCTGACAAGGCAACAGCTGTCGCTGTTGTTACTACCAAAAAACGCAGATTGGAGGATGGCATTGAAACTGTTACATCAACCACTACTATTACCCCTGTCCATGGTCGCACTAGCGCTCAAAAGAGTGAAACGCCAGCTAGTGCAGCTGCTACGCCATTAGGAAGCAAGGGTCAGAGGGTTCAAGGTCAGAGGTTTGAGAGAATCAAAGCCGAAAACATAACATACCATGACCAGGCTTTGATGGACAATTCGTTTGAGGCTAGAGAACGAGCTGGTGCAAGTACTAATGATTATGGATCGAAAGCTTCAAGGGACTTGATTGTCACTCGTGGTGCGGGTTTTAGAAAAGAAAAAAACAAGAAAAAGCGTGGTGTAAGTTATAGTGTTGTGTAGCTAACGAGACATCACTGATTCTGATTATAGAGTTATGTTGGCGGAGAAATTACTCTTCAAACTCACAGTATCAAGTTTGATGATTAAATACCCACACAAAAGAGTCAAAAGTTTAAAGGGTTAATCGAAGTGGGATAAACCATTTACGTGTTTGTATGATTTTTAGAATGGGTCCTCAGTGTTAGGAAATGAATGAATTTGTCATATTCTTGTTTAACCTAGAAATTTGAGTTTTCTGAACTCTGCTCTTGCTCGCATGTGTATATATCAATTTCACTTGCTGCTTCGTCTTTGTGGATTTTGAACTGTTTTCATTCATGTTTGTGTCACCCTCACCAGCTTGCAACGGCTGCTATAATTTTTGTTTTCCGGTCTGGATAATATTATAGAACATGCATTGGATTTCAAAAATGCGGCAAGTTCTACTAGATCTGTTGTAAAACAGCCTCTCTCTATCCCCTTTGAATGACAACATGCTAAAAGTTTGATGTGATACTACAAATCTATTTTAATTGTAATCCTGCCATGTTGGAGGCAGGGGAACGGGGATAAGAGAGACATGATTCATGAATTACGTTAAGAGCCTTGACAGCATCCTTGTTTTCTATCACTGACAAAATTTGTCAACTTTTGTTTATAAATAACAGTGATAGACTCACCACAGCTGATGTTGATTTCACTAGCACCTTGACTAATCATTTCGATATTGATCATTGCGCTTGCCAAGCTTGTAAACATCATACCTGCACTTCCAATGGCATTCCTCATGTTTCGACCGACAAGAGACAATATGGCCATGTCTTTAGATACAGTGACAGTGCCAATTTTTTCCAAGTCTTTGACAAGGCGGTCAAAACGATTTTGGTTGAGGAAATCTTGCATAGCCATAGATACCTGTTCAGAGATTTAGTTACACGTAGTCATACGAAGGAAGTATAGGTGCACTTACATGAACTTCACTGGTACTAATCAGATCAACGACTACACCTGCTCTATCGAGTGTACCAAAGATCCTAGCCAAGAAACCATGGGAGAGAGTCTTTCGGTTGGAGTGTATGTTGAGGACGATGATAGTATCCTTGATAGTAACAGCAGTCGGCATCCTCTCATCCACGCCCTCGACAATTCTCTCTGCTTTAGGAGCAACAGAATTTAAGCCTCTAGGGAAAGCCTTATCAGGGTAAATGACAGTACCAGGACCGGCGGGGTTCTCGACATTCTTAATCCTAATGGGAATCCTAGCTCGAATAACTTGTTCCATAGTGAAAGGGTGAATGACTTCAGAACCATAGTACGTAAGTTCTGCGGCTTCGTCGGGTGTAATGAAAGGGACAAGACGAGCGGACGCAACCTTACGAGGGTCGGCAGTAAAGATACCATCAACTTCTTTCCATATCTGCAATTCTGCAGCTTTGAGACCGACAGCACAAAGGGCAGCGCACAGATCGGTGTACCCGCGGCCAATTTGGGCAAGGAGAGAGCCAGGGACAGAGCCAAAATAACCTGTGACGACAGGAACTCGTTGACCACATTCTCTCAGCCTTTCGCCCAGTTTGACTGCTAGCTGGGTGTAGAATTCTTGTCCGAGTTGAGAGACCCCTTGATCACCAGAATCAGCCAGTGTATCATCAGTAGAAGACATGGTAGCGTCAACAATATTATCCAATACAACCAACTCAGAATCCACGCCCTAATTAAGACGATCAACAATTTATGAGACCAATTAAAAAAGGGACATACTCTATCTCTGAGAGCGGCTGCAACAATCTTGCAAGCTAACTTTTCGCCAGTGCCGACTATAGAGTCTTGACTTCTCGGGCTAATTTCGTCAATGATCTGCAAAGTCATGGTTAATCTCTCTAGATCCATATATGTTAAGGTATCTTACTTGAGCAGCATACAAAAAGCTTTTCAAGGCATCGCAGTCTCTCTCAATTTCCTCTACGAGTTCATCTCTCAGGGGCCCCTCTTTCAATGAAGCCCTGGCAGCCTCCAAATGACCCTTTCTGATGGTATCGACAGTAGCATAAAAAGCAGGTTCTTGTTGGGTTGGGGTCTCTTGTGCTTGAGTTGTTGGGCTCCGCGGGGGAGATTTGTTGCAGCTACTTTGAAAAGGGCTTGGGCTAACACATCGAGTAGGGGTATCGATCTGAGAAAGGGAAGAAATTGAAGATATCATTGAGGCAGTTTGGTCTTTACTAAAAAAACCAGAACCAACTCGTTTAGGAAAGAATGGTGTGGCACTACCAGACACGGAGCCCGACCGCTCGCTGATAGATGTGTCGGATGACTGCAAGGCTTCTCGGGAAGATTGAAGAAGTAGGTTTGTAGTACCAAGAGCTTTTGTTTGGGATGAGCGAGCAGAACAGACAATAGCGACTCGAGAGCCATCTGCAATGTAAGACCTATCGCCGAGTATGAGATCAGACATAGCATTCAATAGGAACGTACTCTACAATCTGTGTAATATTCTCCAAGCTCTTGCCAACAGATGTGCCGCCGTACTTTTGAATGACCCAAGGGACATTTTCGTCCGCTGAATTTCGCCAAAGCTCTTCTATGGGAGCAAATGTGGATGTAGATGCTGAAGACATGTCCCAATGTCCCTGCTTTGACTTCTTTTAAGCGTCTTTTTGAAACAACTGACAAAGAAAACAAAAGAAAAAGAATACAACTTGACTCGGTCCATCTTATCTAAAAAGTCAGGAAAGTCGAGTCATTTCAATAATCGGATAAGGAGATTAAAGTATCTCCGCTGGGATAAAATGTAATAAAAACAAATACTAAAAATCATTGAAACATCAGTTTCTGAAATTCTGCATGACATGTACATTTATTGCTTGAAGAAATCTACGCCTAGATATTAAAATAGTTTATGGCATTACAGTGAACTTTCAAAGTCCCAGGAAGACTTGAGATTGACCTCAATCAGCTTCTTTGTATCTTCAGAAATGGTACCAAGAGGAAGTCGAGCGATTCCTCCAAGACCTTTCTCAACATAATAGTCGAGGAAATATTTCTAGGCAGCGTATGGTCACTAACCGTTTATAACTTCAGTTTGTCTTAAAGATACTCACTGTGCCTTGAATACCAGCCTTGACGATTATCCAGTCAGCCTCAGCCACCCGATCTTGTAATTCCATTGCCTCGGCGAGCGCTTTAGCGTCTCCTTGAAGTCCGGCTACAGAACAGTCCCAAAGTCGTCGAATGGTCTTTGGAATGACATTTCCGGTGCCAGTAATGACACCGGTATGCCTAGAGAGGAGTGCTGGTAAAGTACTTTCGGAAAAGCCGGGGAGAACTTGAAATTGGCCAGTTGTAGTAGCAGCCTTGAGGGAATCACCTTTTTTGGCGAGGTATTCTGGAGATTGAGTGTAAGCAGCAATTCGATGCCCCTTGCCAATCATAGCACAGGTTAACTACAAAACCAAGTTAACTGTTAGAATCTTGCAGAGACACTGTACGCTTATTCACCTTGACACCAAAGCAGTTGGGGTGGTTGGACAACTCAATGACCTCGTCAGATGTCAGATCGATACCTGCAGCAGCGCCGCTGTGCCATATTTGCTTTAGCCCACAACATGATCCATCAGGAGAGGCAATGACTCACGGGAAGTTGTAGATCATGACAGGAATGGGAGACTCGTCAAACACTTTGATAAAAAAATCCTTGATCGCCTTTCGGTCACGTCCCATGGCAAAAGAGAAATACCCAGGAGTGATGACAATAGAATGGGTAGCGCCAGCTTCAGCTGCTTGCTTGGTGATTTCAATCGTGGTCTTGGCAGAACCAGCACCTGTACCGACAAGAAGAGGCTCGTCGGCAAAACCAGCACAGTCAAGGGCTTTTCGAACGACCATAGTACACTGCTTGCGTTCCTCGGGAGAAAGATGGGATGCTACATTCAGTCCGTATGGTTAGCTAAATCCACGATAAGTCTCAAAACTTACCTTCGCCGTTTGTTCCAAGCAAGACAATGCCCATACCAGCCTTTGCCATTCTAACGGCCTGTTTGGCGAGAGCCTCAAAGTTGATACTCTCATCAGCATTCATTGCAGTCACAAGAGGTACTGATGGACCTCCAGGCCAGAGGCGAGCTTTGGGAGAGCCGTTGGCAGTCATTACAAGGCTATCTTCAAATGTAACGGAGCTGAAAGAGGAGAACCTGGGTTGAACGACTGCTTATAAATAAAGAACTCGAGAAGGCCAGCACGCTACTCACACTCAACTTAACTTTTGGAGATAGAGAATGTAGAAGGGAAGACAAGCGCCTTCGATACCTTCTCCTATTTTGTATGTCCTTTGGCCTTTTTACATACTTCTGCGGCTTGACTTAAATCCTTCGGGCCGTTACCCGGGTTATACCGCTGATCGCCGTGTGCTATAGATATCTTTCTCCGCTTGACAATTTTCAAAAGGAAAAGTGTACGACAAGCTAGCAAAAAAAAACAAGGCGGATACAACAAGCTAACCTTTTATATTTCCAGATTGATAAGGCGCCATTGCATCCCAAGCATTAAATGGTATGACTTAGAGAGTGGTTTGGTACGCTCGGCGGAGCTCGCCGCATTCGGCATCTAATAAGCGGCGTTGTCGGTCCGAATTTACCGATTCAGGTAGATGGTTTGTATCACTACTGCAAATATTTTACCACTTTTTGCTTTTTTCACATCAACTCAAAGCCGACATGGCTCAACATTCTGGAAACTATATATCACCGTCCATGCTCCCACAACCTCCTTCAAAGCTATCTCCTCATCCAAGAGTGGATCTCTACAACGTTCTCGCCTCAACACCCAACCAACAGCTTCCCGTCATTGGTCCTTCGACCGCCGTCAATCCCTCTGCCCAACCCGGCCAGCAGAGCACGACATCCGAAAGTAGAAGGGAAAACCAAGGCTCTAGTCTGCCCAAGCGTGGTTATAGGGCTTGTGTGAGTGTCCGTGATGAGAGCGACTGGCCCAAAACTGGCATGGCCGTATCGGCTACTTTGAAACTACAAACAATGCTCACTACTGGTAGACAAATTGCCGCCTTCGCAAAGCTCGCTGCGATCGTGCGTTACCATTCTCATGAGACGTATGTGGCTGATAACAGAGTAGTCGGGGATGTGAACACGCCATTTCAGCCTCCCTGTTCACGATGTCGAAGGGAGCAGCGTGACTGTATCTTTCTTCCCAGTGTGAGTGCAAAAGTCTCAAAAGTTTCATGTATCAGCTAATCGCGGTCTGCAATTGGGCTGTAGAAACGTCGTCGTCGCGCTTCCGCAACGAATCCAGCTTCAGAAGAAGGATCGTCAAACACTTTGCAACCAGAGATTTATCCAGTACACAGCAAGCAGCTCGCTCAAAACCCATCTGGACCACAGCTCTCTGAAGCCTCGTTCACACAAGCATCTGCCATTGCGGGACCATCCAACCAGTCTGCTTACCATCCTATGACAATGTCAAATGTTTATCAACATAAGGCATCTACAGCATATCTATCTCAAGCCATTCCCTGGCCCGAGACGGTACAGACAGCTCAATCTTTGATATCAAACATACCGACTTTGGACACATACTCGGCCATGCATTCTGTATCCCAGCATCATAATGATACTACTACCCCAGCCTCTATGGGTGACTCATCAACAGCCTCTAATACCGCCCTCTCTCCTAATAATCGGTCTAAAAGACGCAAGACAGGTACAGATGGGAGAAAGCTTGTCAACGCTAGTGTCAATAATGAGATGGAAGCTTTGGAGATTTTGGCAAATGCTGCCACCGATGGCGAGGGAGGGAAGGAAGAAGGTTCAAACAAGCAAATAAGTGGTGATCTTAAGAAAGTGTCTTGGGATGATGTTGAGACAGAAAAAGCGCCAGCTAGGGATGCCAGCGCATTTCATCTAATTAAGCTAGGCATTCTGGATGAAACCGGATTGCATGAGCTTGTTGATGTATATTTCCGGCATTATCATCCCGCACTTGTATGTGATAGAATGTTTCAGTGAGCGAATCCTCGCTGACCATTGACAGCCAATTTTCCAAACAGCACGGATTCCACGGTCAAGGGAACAGCTCTTAAACCTCATATACGATGACAGCTTTCTCCTCATGTGTATCATTGCTGTTGCCTCTCGCCATCCAACCAATGATCGATATAAAGACGTCCATGACAAAACATGGGCCATACTGCGAGACGCTATGAGCGATTATTCCTTTGCGGGCCTACCCGGGTCTGTTGGGTTTGTCGAGGGAGTATTACTGCTTGCAGAACATTTACCTAGAGAGCGTGCAACTCCTCCTAAAGATACAAGTGTCAGCATGCTATCAGGGCCAGGGACACAATATGTGGGTACTGGGATGCATGGCACGGATAATCGAAGAAGCTGGGCCCTCATAGGGCTTGCTATCAGAGCTGCCTACCTCTTAGGCTGTGAGTTTCATCTGCTGTTGATAAAAGTATGACTGAAGACGTATGTAGTGGACCAAATCTCGCTAGAAGTGGACGAAGCTTGTAGGACTCCCGATGTTGAAAGAGCAAGAAGCGTTTGGACCTGGTGCTATCTATATGACCGGACGATAGATGAGTGATATTTTGCTTTCGCAATGCACCAAAGGCTAACTTTGCCATTACGTCTCCGAACAGGTCTAGCGTTTTGGTCAAGAGGTCCCGCGCTGTGTTTCGTCGGATACTCTCATATCTCGCAAACTGGAGAAGCTGCTGCAAGACTTAATTTCCCACTTCAGCTGTCCCAAAGTACTGAGTTGAATGGGGCTGCCCACAACGATTCAGCTTCCTTGATGCAGTCGCTAGTTGAGCTAACTCAAATAATGACAAACGCCCATGATATCTTATATCCAAGTAAACTGAGGACCGAAACGTTGGTGAAGCAAGGAGAGTACTTTCTGTTTTTGGACCATTTTCGACGAGGTACGGTTGTTTCAATGTTTTTGTTGAATGTTGACCAATAGCTGCCAGCTTTGGATAGCTATCAAAGTATCTGGAAACCCAAGAAGTGGTCCAACATAACACTTGAAGATCTAAGCTGGATGACGTACCATTTTGTTAGGTACGTAATTTGTAATATATTAACCGTAAGCCATCAAAGCTAAGATGTGATACGCAGACTCTACATCTCATCTTTTGGCTACTCTGCACATGTAAAACGAGCACAGTGGCGGGCAGACGAGGAAAGCTTGTCGGGTAGAGATGGATCCCGGCAAGTGCAACTGTTCCCTCGCGGTAAGAAGCGTGTCATCTGTAAAAGATGCACATACTAAAATTACCACAGGTTCTGCGACATCTCCCGATGCGTTGTACATCTATGATTCCATTGGTGCTGCCAATGAGGTTTTACACACTTCTCTTCGATTAGCGCAACAAGGCAGCCTGAGATACCTTCCTTCTCGGTACTTGATCAATATCTCCTATGCCGCCGTATTTGCCCTAAAAAGTAGTTATTCAGGAGCAGTGGTGGAAAAGGACCGACAAAGGTCAGTGGTGCAAGTCTTACCCTTTGTAACTAGCGTTAATGCCACAACAGAATACAAGAGCTGGTTGATAATGTTTGCGCTGGTTTGGTATTGGCGTGTCTTGAAAAGGATCACCCTGCAGTGCAGTATGGTCAGATGCTGAGGATGTTGTCAAAGAAACTTGAAGAACTTCATGATACTAACGTACGTTGAGCCATTTTCTTGCTGGACATACCCAAATGACAAGACCTGACAACTCAAACGCAATAGGCCGTACCATCGTGCTTCCCGTCTCCTGAACCTAATCGTGGTCATGACTCAGAGACCGATAGCACGCAAGCGAGAGCAGAGCAGCCGGCTGCATTTGCTTGGTCTATTCCGACAAGTTTTCAAGAAAATAACACTCCACCTTCTACTCTCCAACTTCCTCCTTTTCCCGGCATGTCATTCTTCAGTAATGGCGCTCCAAACCCAGATTTTGTGGCTGGTGGTCACCATCGCGTCTTCGACTATGGGGATACTAATTTTGATTTCGATCTAAAAGGTTTTTGGGACGACTTTACTCTGGGAGAAGGGAGTGGGTTTCCTTTTAAATAATGGCATATCCAAAGAAAACAAAGAAAAAAACGCAATTTGTCTCTTTCAATGGTCATTCCATAAAATATCTGATCGCATATTTAGAAAAGTGCAAAATCCATTGTAAAATACCATTAAGATTATAACCTTTATCTTAATCATGTCAAACTATCATTGAACGTCCTTTGTCATCGTTTCTAATGCATACCATTATGCTATACCTCCTATAGAATAGACATCAAAGGATATCTCATATAAGCTACAAGATCTTCCATAGGCAAGTCACTGTCGATATATGAAACCTTGCTGACATCTCAAAGCTTGTCATTAGTCTCTTTCGGAAAGTTCTTTTGGGCTTAAATCTTGGGAAATGGAGCAGGTGGTCTCTGGTCAATTGAAAACGCAGGAATGCCATGCGACTCCAGCGTCAGGTTCGAACCATGATCAAAAAAATGTACTTGATGGCCAAGACTCAACACTCATGCCATCTGAAGACACTGAATCGCAATACGCTTTTCTTCAAACACCATATTTACCTCCAAGAGAAAACTCCAACTTGAACAAGACTCAATCTGCAAGCACTCTATCATTGAGACATGCAAATACGACCAGCTCATCCACTCCAATGGGATCGTCCTGGCGTTTTGACTCTACCTCAACCCTGTCCAGAGCAACATTTTCAACGAAACCAAGTTCCGATCATCTGCTATTTCCAGCATCCAAGTCCCAGGCGACGTTTTTCTCCAACTTGTTGTACCCTCATGTTCAATTTCCTCATCTACAGTTACCAGCTCATATCCATTTGCCAACACCGGTCATGCCAATCATTCATCTGTTTCTGACAATATCTCATCTTGTCATGTCAGTTTTGATACCGTATCTGCTGGTTAAAAATTTCGTGCAACCTCTGGTACTGTAAGCTCTGTTTTTTTGATGCTGACAAAGCTAGCTGTGGCTGATTAGGATTCTAGTTGGATTATGACAACTGTTGTGGTCATTCTTGAAGTTTTCTATTTGTTACCAGGTATTGTACTGGAGATTATAGGCTTGTGTCGAGGCCAACCTGTGTAAGTGTTTTGAACGTTCTATCGCATAGATTTTTCATGGTGCTGACGCTCAACTGCAGTGACTCTGCTTGGCTTCAGTCAGGTTTGCACCTCACCGTTATGAGCTTTTTGGTCATAACACATGCCAGTAAGTATTAAAACATACTTATTAACAACTCGACAACTAACGTGTCTCTTATAGTGACAGTGATTCTGTTGGCTGCATCGACACAAATTCCATCATGTTCGTCGGCGCTGTTGTACAAGACTCCTACTGTTGTGAATTTCGAGTCCCATCTTCGTTGGTCTACTTGCAAAGTTCTTCCAAAAATCATAACTCTGGCAATGACAGACACGGTGGTTTTAATATTGAAAGTCGTTGTGACTGGAGGCGTTGTGTGGTTGGATTATTGGATGCAAGGTCGAGAGATTGATGAACAATACAGGAAGGGAGAGCTAATTTTGGCAGACGCCGAAGGGAACCCAATGAGTATTAGGATGATAAAGAAACGACAAAGGAAAAGACGGTGGATGACGGGTACGGGAAGGCTCTTGTGGGATGTGGAAGGGGTAATGCTACGTAGAAAAGTTCAGCGTAGAGAGCAATCTAGTTGACGGTAGTATTAATAGTATATTCGTTCTAGATGGAGATACAACGCGTATTTTCCTAGTGGTTTCTACTTTATTATGAGGTAGCATCGACAATGATTTGGTTTTCAACTTGGAGGTTGAATAAAGTCGTTTTCACGATACCCAGTTTATGTGTTTCTTATTCTCAGGACCATGTATAATACTGTGAAAAGGGAAAATGTCCTTTTGCTGCCAGTTGCTATGTTTTTCTTGGAAATCGGAGTAAACATTGAAACAGTATAGAAGACGAGTGCTCTGTAAGGCTGGCAAAGAGAAACGTTGGGATTGTGCTGTAGTATCAATAAATGTTGTAGATACCTTGGATGCTCAGAATGCTCACTCCTTCTCTACGCCTACAACACTTACAAGTTTGAGCAATCTTCGCAAGCCAATATACATTCCGTGTGGCTCGTATTTTCGACAAACGCCCATCAAACCTCTACCATTCTCTGAGCATGCCATCATCACCTCGGAAAAGTGGGTTGATCCAAGGATCCGATCTGGCAGCCTCGGCAGCCTCCTTTCTTATCAATTCCTCATCCAAGTCAATACCAAGACCAGGGCCAGTGAGGAGGCCGACTGATCCTTTCTCAACCTTGAACACTTCAGGATTACGCATATAAGTGAAGAGATCCGCGCCAATGTTGTAATGCATCTTCCAGGACATTTCGCAAACGACAAAATTTGGTGTAGAGAATCCGATATGAAGGGAAGCTGCAAATGCAAGAGGACCAAGGGGACAATGAGGAGCCACTCCGACATCGTATGCCCTAAAATAGTCAGCTTTTGATTTTGTATAATATATCGGATGACGTACTCGGCCATAATGGCAATCTTCTTGGTCTCTGATATACCTCCAGCGTGGGCAATGTCGGGTTGAATGATGTCAATGCAGCCAGCTTCCAAGTATGGCCTCACATCCAACCGGGTAAACAATCTTTCGCCAAGCTGGCACCTTGATCAGCAAGAGCTCATAATATGCAATACTGATATAATTAAACTTACAGCGATGGGAATGTTGGTTTTGTTATAGAGATCTTTGAGCTCGTTGACGTGACCAGGAAGGAGAGGTTCCTCGATGAACAGGGGTCTATGTGGCTCAAGACCAGCTGCGAGCTGCTTGGCCATTCCTTTGTGCACTCGTCCGTGGAAATCGCTGAATTTATCAGCATCGAGCTGGTGACTTTCATATGCGTGCCACACTTACAGACCTACATCTATTCCAACAGCCTTTACCTCGGCAAGCCTCTGTATAGTGTCATCCAGCGCATGAGGCGAGTCCAACCAGTTGAGTGATTCTGTAGCATTCATCTTCACTCGAGTGAAACCTTGCTCCTTACGGACCTTGGCTTGCTCAACGACATCCGAAGGTCGGTCGCCACCTCTGTTGTATCGTTTAGCATAGTTGAAAGTGGGTTGAGTGATACATACACCCAGCCATAGACATCACATCGCTCGCGAACCTTGCCTCCAAGCAATTCCCAGACAGGAATACCAAGCACTTTTCCTTTTATGTCCCAAAGGGCAATGTCAACTCCACTCATAGCAGACATGAGCACCTATGATGATCAGAATACAAACAGCTTTTTCGGCTTGGCTCACCTCTCCGCCCCTGTAGAAACGATGACGGTAAAGATAAGTGTAGATTTCCTCAATGTTCATGGCGTCCCAGCCGACCAACCTATCTCACAATCAGCAACTTGAGACTTTTTCAAGCTACTGACCTTCTGGCAATATCCTGCAAACTCCCCTGAACGGCCTCTGTATGGCCTTCAAGGGTTCCCTCTCCCCATCCAACCACACCTCCCTCTGTCTCAACACGGACAAATAACCATCGCGGACGGACATAAAAGCTTTCGATTTTTTTAATCCTGGTAGACCCAGCCTGAAAGGCGCTTGGATGAGGCTGCACTACCATAGGTCGTTGAATGCCCTTGTTGTATTTGACTGCAAGCTCAGAAGGCGGCAGATAAACTGCCTCCCGAGTGGAATTCAAGGTTGCTTCGGTAGTGGCACCAAGTGGCTGGGGAGCGTTAGCAGACATGATTGAAAACCCTTGTAAAAATCAATATGTCGAAAAGATATTGGACATGATTGAAAAGATGCAAATTCAAAAAGCCAGTTATAAATCTTCTTTGAAACAGTCTGCCAAAGATTCGGACCGGCAAGTCATGTTCAGTAGACGGTAACTCACGGCTTGTGATTCTTTTTATGCCACATCATGAATTGATACGCAATGATACAATATCTATCAAAATACATCAAGTCTTTTCATTCTGTCTAGTTAATATAAATATTTTTATAATCAATTTTCATATACATCGACTGGGTTTATAGCCATTTCAACATTCTTTTTGCAAGGTGTGGCCCTTTCCCCTGTAACTCATCTCCAGCTTTTCTCTCTGTACAGTAATCTTTGCGTTTCGGAAGGTCGCTAAGCTAATCAGACAAATCATCCAGAAAACTACATTCACTCTTCTCATTTCCCGTGGTTCTCTGCCACACCCAGTCGTGTCTTTCCTTGCTCTTGTTCCACTACACAACCAGAACTCGGCTTAGAAAGGATAGCATCACCTGTTGCCATTTTTCTCCTAGGGGATTTGATACTAGTCATGACAGAAGCTGAAAGAATTTGGCCGGTATAACTGCCGTGATATACCGATAACTACCACAATTTACCGTCATATGCCGTAACTGCAAGAATGCTCAAATTGGGCCCTAGCCCGAATTTTCGACCCACAACGCTACCAATGTAACCTATTTCATCTCAAATTAGGCCTAATGGCTCAGAAATATAAATGCAATACATCCCAAAATCATACTTTGGCTTATGTTTTTCCCTTCAACCCGGGCACAACTTGTCAATTATTCCTGTATTCCCTTTGGTGGCCCCAGAGGCCCCGGGATTATCCCATGTATGTGTGTGGGATGAGCGGCGAGCAGAACCGGAGAGCCGAAGCATGAGGACGAGGTATAAGATGCAGGCAATCGCTCACTAATGGCCTATTGCATTTTGGATTATACATACAACCCCTGCCATCTCAAGTATCGTACCAGACTTCAAAGTCTTTTCAGCCTCAAGATGTCGATTAAAGAAAAGACGAGTCATGAAGAGATTGAGAAGGTTTCCGTTAAACATTTAGATGATGGAATTGACCGACATCTCGCAGTTAGCCTTCCCGAGTCTCTCATGGGTCTCAAAGATGAAGAGATTCGAAAAATTGACAAGAGGGCAACTTACAAACTGGATGTCTTGTTGATACCGGTGCTGATGGTTTTATATATCCTGTGGGTGAAACCGATGTCTACTTGCTTTTAGGTTGCTGAATGAAAGCTATAGCAACTATCTTGATCGACAAAATATCTCTTCAGCAAAGATTGCGGGTATCATGACAGACCTTGGTCTTAAAACAACTCAATACAATACATGTGTTGCTGTTCTTTTTGCTGGCTATGTTTCATTGCAGGTTTTTTCCAATATCTTTGCCTCAAAGATTCAGTACCCTGGTATATGTAAGTGATATCTATGGCTAGTAAGGTTGTTTGCTCACTCGGTTGACGCAGACATTTGCATCATGTGTGCTGTTTGGGGTGTCATCTCTTCTTGCACTGGGACTGTCAAATCGTATGCGGGTCTTGCGGTTTGTAGGACCTTTCTTGGATTTGCTGAAGCCTCCTTCTTCCCCGGAGCTCTCTTTACACTCACACAATTTTACACAAAAGAGCAAATGGCCCTACGTACGGCCATTTTGTACTGCGGGTCCCAAATCGGTAACGCTTTTGGTGGTCTTTTCGCCCTCGCCATCTTGGAACTTGATGGTGCGCATGGGCTTGAGGGTTGGAGATGGCTCTTTATAGTAGAAGGAGCCATGACGGTCGGCCTTGCCATCATATTTGCTACATTCATCCCCAATAAACCTTCAACTATGCGATGGATCAACCAACAGGAGAGGGATCAGCTTCAATACCGACTAGAGGTTGACAGAGCTTCCAAGGACGCTACAGATGAAGTGACTGCATGGCAGGCATTTAAGATGGCTGCCTGCGATCCCAAAACATGGTTACTTTGTGCGGTGTTGTATTGTAACTACATCGCTGCGTCTGTTACCAACTTTTTCCCCGTTGTCGGTGAGTTGAAACTCGGTTTCACCTTTGGGAATTTTCTGACCAGTTCTAGTGTCTGGTCTTGGTTTCAACCGAACTGTCACGCTTGCCATCACTTGCCCTCCCTATATCCTTTGCTGTTTCTCTATTATTCTCATTGGATGGCATTCCGACAAAAAGAACGAGAGAACTCTTCATATCATCTGTCCGTTTTTCATTACCATTATCGCTAATGTTATCGCTATTTCTACCACCAAAGTCGCTCCTAGATATCTTGCCATGTGTCTCTTGCCGGCGTCTTTCTACGGGGCATCATGTTGTATATTGTCTTGGGTTAGTTCTTCAATAACGGGTCCTGCCGTCAAGAGAGCCATAGCGATTGCAATGTAAGCATTACTCTTTTGGCGATGGCTTCGTGACTCATTCAAATCCTAGCATCAATGCTACATGCAACACGCCAAACATTTGGACATCATATCTTTACTACGACGCTCCTCGTTACCTTGCAGCATTCGGCGTTGATCTTGCAGCCAGCATTTTGACTGTCGCGTTTGCTGCCCTGACGTACCTCTATCTTCGTCGTCAGAATGCTAAGATTGAACGAGGAGATCCCATACCTGCTTCTGGTCCGACGGCGGTTCAAATCGAAGGCGGATTCAAGTATCAACTGTAGAGAGAAGATTGAATATCTTTCCAATCTGTCGGGTGTTAAAGGATGTAGTTCGTTTAATTCCGGTACTTCTTACTTTGCTATGCTAGTGTAGCATTTTTACCTTTGTTGCTATGCTTAAATCAATGTTAGCGTATTCATATCTGCCATAATGAAATTGACTCTGTTGGAGTATCAAATCGAGACTTGGATTGATCATTAACATACATAACAATATCACCTTTATGTATTTACCATACGCATAAAACGCGAAAGATTATCAAAGTCCTTGTTTATTAAGCTCGTGTCATGTCGTACTACATGATTACACAGTCTTCTCTAACAGACAAAGAGTACATGGCCTAAATACAATTTATTACATTGTTCACCCGGCCCTTGAAAATAAAGACATACCTTGTCAACAGTCTTTTCAATCTTCTTCCAATCGGCTCTCCGTTGAATAAATTCGTACAGACTATACCCAGTTACAATCTGTTTTCTCTTTGGTCCTATTGTTACTTACTCTTCGGGTGTAAACGTTCCTCCATATCTCGTCACATCGCGAACGATTTGTGCCAAATCCTTTGCGTCTTCTACAATATAAACATGTCCCAACATCTTGAGATTCGAAAAATCATCTGTTATCCGTTGTTGTTTTAGAGAAGCAACAAAAGTGTAATAGGTGTTGAGATCTGCAATAACATGAAACCCCCCTTCCAGAGATATGATTTGACGCTTGATATGCCTTTGAATGATCCTACTTAGACATCAGCTTTTGGTAATGTATGTCACATAAAGAGGACTGACCCTTCGAGACGAATCCCTACCTCCTGGTAAAAAACTTCGAGTACTTCTTTGGAAGTACTGCCTTTCAACAGGTTACAGTGCATTTCAAGACACCTAATGGCCTCTTTACATCCTTCTGTTGGGCCTAGCTCAAGTGAAGTGCCATGCTCGGGATAGTACTCTCGTGGACCTGTCTTAACTTGGATGATATGTTCCACCTAACTCAAAATTCGTCAGCAATCAAGTGTAATCATATAAGCCTGATCTTTCAAATTGAGAACCCACCTGGTTCATCAATACCTCGATACCCGCATTTAGCCCAGCTGCAACCGCATCATCCAATACGCTTTCGAATCTCTTTTTTTCTCTCATGACCGAATTCAGAAAATCAGTCTTATCTACATATGGTGACAGCTCTTTATCGAAATAAACTTGAATCATAGACTGAATGGTATCACCAACGTGAACGAGCTCAAAAAATTGTAAAAGAGGTGCAACTGAGGTAGTCTCGGAATGTTCGGCTGGTTTGTAAGTGCTCATTTGGTTGGTCGCTATCCTAAAACCAGGCGCAATATGCCGATCTCCAACAGCTTTCAACAAAAAGATAAAAATTTCTTCAATTGCTTCTTTCACGTTTTGTCCGGTCTTGCCAGGATATTTTACAAAGGTCTCTGCGCGTTTAAGGGAATCGCGATCAATCTGAATAAGTTCGAGAGCGGTGTTGAGTGATACAAGAAGCTGTAGACGATCAAAAGATTGATCTGCTGTCGGCTTGGCCTGGGCAGGGGGAGTTGCCCGCAACGTTGATTGTGAAGAGACTTCAGAGTCGTTGATCTGAGAAGGGGGATTTTGATTAAAGTCGTCTACACTTGCTTTCTCTTTTTCATCTAATTCTGAGGCGATAGCTTTCTCAGAGTTTTCGCTCATATCCTCAATTTCAAAAACAATTCCTTCCTCATTCTTCTTCTGTACCACTTGCCCTCTACCAGTCCATTTCCCTGGATTTAACATTGCTAAACCACTAACTGCCTGTGAACCGCCAGTGACAATTGCATTTACGCCAAAAGTCACTGTACGAGGCACAATAGTAACAGGCAGAAGAAGAGCATCCTTAAAGGATGCAAGGACGTTACGTTTGACTTGATCTGGGTTGGAAGAAGTAAGAAAAGCTGGCATATGTGATGAGCGAGTACGACTAGTAAGATCCGTACTCTCTAGCTGGATGTATGTGAGCAATTCCAATTAATCTCAAGCAGACTAAATGGGGTCTTACTCGTTGCTCCCAAGCACGACACAAGTCCTCAAGATGCTGCCTGATCCATTCTGTCTCATCCTCAAGATAATCGTCAAGGTGTTCCTCAAACATTCGAAACCTACAACGGCTTTAGCTTGATAAATGAAGAAAAAGAAGTAAGTCTACACAGAATCTTCTACCTGTTCTTGTTTGATTGCAGTTTGCTCATTTCCATGAACTTCCATGACTACGTCAACCAATCTCCATGCTTGAACAAAGGTAGCAGCAGTCGCGCGAAGAAACAAGTCCTGTGATACTGCACGCGCCTGGGTGAGGAGGGGATAGATATACTCGCCAATCTGCACTGGTGAGCATCCTATAATCCTAAACGAAGTAAAAACTGACCACCTCGCTCGACAATCTATCACAAAAAGAAAGTGTCACACGGGCGGTGGAAGGGAAAACACGGACGGCAGTTTCAGCATTCAGTCGGAATGCTTCCAATACATGGCTTATGAACGCATCCATAGGCGTAAAATCCAATTCCTGAGTTAAAGTTCCGGAGTGTGTTTGCGCCTTGATAATGTTCTCCCCTGGATCCCACCTTGCAGTATCATAAAACACTTCTCGCTTCTCTACCCATACTCTGCCTAATTCCCATCTTTCTCGCTGACCACCTCCAGCCTCCCACACCTTCCAACTACTTTCAGCGGCCAAACGCATGGCTTCTTCGTCGGATTTTCCATCTGCAGCTTCAAAAGCTACAAGACAAGAAGAATCAAAGCGATCGCATGCAGCCAACAGCGCTTGGCGCAAGAAACCCCAATCACGTAAAGGTTGGATCAAGGGGGACAAGAAGTGAAGAAGGGAGAGGAGGACGGAAGACTGGTATGGAAGTGTCAGAGAAAGGCCGGTCGCAGCTGAGGGAGGGAAAAGTAAAGAGATAGTTGAGCTAGGAGAGGGCGAATTACGAAGATGCAAACATAGTGGCTTCTTAGAAATATGGTGTGACTTGTAGGCACAATAATATGGGCCAATATTGTGTGACGGCAAAATTGACTGGTAGTCAGTCGTAGAAGGTGTCAAGGCAAAGAATCCTGTAGTTCGTGGCGTTATTCCACTTCCGATTGGTCGCGAAGGCAATGGTAAATCGCCAAAATCTAAAAGACTGATTTCATTGCTGTTGGTTATTTGTTCAGCTTTCGCACCATTGAGACCCCCATACGGTCTGGCTGTTTCAAAACCTTCAAAATCAACATCCTCAAAAATGTCATTGCCTTGCCCGAAATCTCCAAATTCGTCATCAACCATAGGTGGTTTTTTATTTGGTAATGATTTTGCAAGAGGCGATATGCCTGATTTGAGTGGTGAATCCTTTTTGGGAGAAAGCACTGGGACTATCATTGTGATAAGTACTCTGATAATTAAAAAATTCAAGCTCACTGTTAGATTCTGGCGTCAATCCCAATAATTTGCACCTCCATTCCCATCCTCTTTCATCTTTGACCAACCCGGCAAATGATTTACTTGCTCTTGCCACATTTGGTAGATCAGGAATAGCAAGGAGCTGTATAATTCTTAAAAGTATATCTTCTGGCCATTTCCCAATAATCGGTCGTGATGCGCCGGAGCTGCTAGCAGTGGGCTTGGAAGGCTTAAGGACAGCAGCAAAACGTGTGGACAGCCCATTAGTAGAAGGTCCTCCTGGCTTGGATGGGGCTATAGGCGCCCACTTATCCATTATATGCCGTCTTATCCAGCTGTTATGTTTAGCTACCTCTTATTTTATTCTTGTTCTTTGAGTGAATTTTGTCAAAAGACAACTCAAGTACTCAATTGAAATCACTTCAATATAACCTCAGTCACGTGATTGAGGAACGAGGACGGACATGGAAGAAACATCCGTCTAGTACGTTTTATTGCTGTAACTTGACTTTACATCTATTATCATCTTCAAATACAGACAAGATGGTTTCTCTTCGACGTCCATCCGCTTCTATTCCCAAGGGAGTTCATTCAAGTCAGATACAGAATGGTCCGCGACCACCCTTGCCTGAAGGTAATGCTCATAAAAGAAAGTCTAAAGTTGGTGACAAGATTAAGAAACGCATGAGCATGCGGTACGCAACACCTAGCATATGCGCGAATTGTGCTAATGAGCTTAAAGATATGTAGGGAATGAGCTATTTTCCACGGCGCCTCCGTTCCCTGGACAAACAGAATTCCTCAGCGTCGATCCTTACGGCGGTATTGACTCAGTTTCAGTCGGGAAAGACACTGGCGAAACCCTCTACGGCCAATATGATTCATTGGAGCATAACAACGCCATTTTCAATAAGAGCGCTTATCCCAACCAGCCTATCGAAGATAGGGACCACTTAGCCGATGAAGCAATCAGGAAAAGGGGAACAACTGGTGCCACGGAGACGGAGGAGTGGGATTTACAAGAACTTCGAGACGAGAAATTGGATGTGCACGCTTACGTCAAGAAGGTATTGACTGGAGCAGATGAAGGTGAAAAGAAGAGATTTAAGGCTGCATTACTGAAAGAGAAACAATCCAACCAAAAAGAATTGCAACAGACTGTATTCAAGCAGTAGGTTTTTTTGCTGCATTGTAGGGCAAAGCCATACGTTGAGTTCGTTAATCTTGAACAGTTATGCCGAGTTTGTCACAATCTCCAAAGAAATTTCAACGCTCGAAAATGACATGCTTGAACTCAAAGAACTCTTGGGGCAATGGAAAGATCTTCCTCAGCTCATGGGTATGGAGGACACCTTGGCGCCGACTTTGGATAAGGATGGCAATCGTAAGAGCTTTATCATTTTATTTTTAAATAATATTTACTCTGAGATAGTTCAACGTCGACGTACTACTCGAAATTCAATCATTGATCTTCAAAACCTATATCGAAATCAGCTGACACAGCTCTGGTCAATCGTTGAAGGATCTCAAAAATATTTGCCCGTCGTCACAGGGCGTCATCTTGTCCATGAAGCACATAATTTTGTTGAGCTCAATGCAGCTACTTATAGACCCAAACAGAATGTTTCGCTTTATGTCTTGAGCGATGCATTCATGATAGCGAGCAAGAGACATAGGAAAGGAGAGGGAGGGGAAAGAGGGAAGATGGTGGCCGAAAGATGCTGTAATTTCTCAGATGTGTCTATAGGCGACATCAAGGATGCTGGTAAGTTACTTATGACAAGCTCAAATTAATTGGTTCTAGGTGAACTTGTGAACGCGATCAAGATCACCAGAGGAAAAGAATACTGGTATTATAGAGCATCCAAACCAGAAGACAAGAGAGTTCTCCTTGGTGCGTTCAAGCAAGTATCCCAAGAATTGAACGAGAAAAAAAGAAAAGATAATGAAAAAGAACAAGAGAGAAGGAAAACGATGTGGCTAGGAAGTGACGTAAGTACGAAGCTGTTGCAGCCTTTGTGGCTTATGCATTGGTTTAGAAAACCACCGGCAATGACGGCTTATCTGCCTTGGGGAGCCCAGGGAGACCATTATCCACTATCGGGCTATCGATGATAGACTCAAAAGATCTCAGGTGGATTGATGAATATGGTGATGAACTCACCATGTCTATTGCTACAAGAGACTGGGAAGAAGCGGTTAGATTAGTAGAAAAAGGTACTGGTTCCCTTATATCTTTGAAAAAATGAACAGTTGACATATATCACGTGTTTTGCAGGACAAGCCCTCTTGAAATCTGTTGAAAACACACCAACAGCTCACAAATTATTGTCTGATCGTCTTACAGAACTATCACTGCCACTTATCGCCCAGCTTTCGCATGATCTTTCCTCTCCCTCTCTCCGAAAATCCTCTTCAGCACGTTTAATACATCTCTTTGTCCGCCTCAATCAATCTGATCTTGCTCGAGATACGTTTTTGAACGGTAGACGAGAGGTCATGTTGAAGCGAGTAAGAGGTATCAAATGCGACGGAGAGGTCAGCATGTACGTGAATGAATTGGCCGTGGTCTGTTTTACAGTGATTAAGCACACGAGCGAATGGTATATGAATGCATTCAAAGAAGCGCGAATGGCATCTGGTAATTACCTTTAATTTTTAAAAACTAGAACTAATCAAATGATGTGTAGGATTCGTCACCTGGGCAAAAGAGCAAATAGAAACTTTTGCGGACCTGTGGAGG
The DNA here is from genome assembly GCF_001720195.1 of Cryptococcus depauperatus CBS 7841. NCBI lineage: Eukaryota > Fungi > Basidiomycota > Tremellomycetes > Tremellales > Cryptococcaceae > Cryptococcus > Cryptococcus depauperatus. Next base: position 483,823 of record NC_089475.1, on the reverse strand, counting down.
CGTCAAGTCAATACTTCTAATGTTGAACAAGAAGTCATTGATGAATGCTTGCACGTCACTGTCACGCAAAATCGCAAGGTTTGTGCCCTGAATCGCGTTTTCGATTTCTCATCTGATCCAACCCACAGCTGCTTCGAGACGCAGGACTTGATTTTACCTTTCTTTTTTCTACCCTCCTGCATACCGATAATAACGAATAGTTTTCTTAGGCTCAATTCAAAACATTTGTGTGTTTCTGGGATATCTCTCTGTATGAGAACGCTGTTAATGACTTTGTATCAAATAACAATTACTTGTTGAATTACAAGGTGTGATGACACGGTGCTGTACACCTATTGGTTGTTCAAAAATGACCAAGTATCGTGCACTTTATTAACGCATTATATGTTCTCTAATGCTGAGCAATTTCAACGCTATTCGCTACGGATTTTGTCGATTTGAAAGTTGCGGTATACGGAGACTCATTTTTTCTAGATATTACATTCCGCCAGCCCGTATCCGTTCACGACTTCAGAATCATAATAGCTCAACCTCCCATATAGCCCCAACAAAGTAGTAGCACAATACGATCGTTTGGCATGTTGGCTAGGAAGCTCCCAGAGCGGAACACACTCTAAGACCGGATATGGAATGCCACCCGTCGGACCGCCTTCTGCATAGTAGTTACCATCGTTAAAGACTACCACCGCTGGCAGGGACAATATCTGACCGCCTGTGTTTTTATCCCCAGTGCATCTGCCCTATACACAAGGCCTATGATCAAAGATATCTAACATAGGTAGATGCTTTTTCCATTGCAATATCCCGGCGAGTCGCCATATTCTATCGACCAAGACAGCTAGCCTATCGAATGCGGTAGATATAAATATGGCAGTCTCTGATATGCCTCCCTTTGACGAGATTGGGATTGGGTTTCTTAACGAAAAACCAGCCCCTCAGTGACTCTACGAATGACTGCCTCGATAATCAGGAAAATATCCATCACTCAGCTTGGCCGCGCATACCACCTCCGCCATGCTGTCAAGTCTTACAAGTATGTCGACGGACTTGTGCCGTCCAGATCCGTTGGCTACATGGTCGGCGTCACTTTTGGACTCTGGGTGATATGTGAAGACATGAGCTGGAAAAGCTGCATAGCAACAGCCCCACCAAGGCTGGGCTCAACACTGCCATGTCATTTATCCTAACCTGATTCAAGAGGCGTATATGGGTATCTATGCTGGCATTGGAGCGGTTCTTAGCGTACAAGCCTCTTGGGCATCCTCGTGTCAGTTATATTGGTTTTGTAGACGAGGGAGATGTAAAGAAAATGGGACTCGACACGAAGGATGTTGTGTCAGATGGTTTGGATTTTACTGATACCATGGATAGCCAAGTCAACGTCGTCTTATTATACCCCAAGGCGCTTTTCTGTTTAGTGGTTCTGTTTGCGAAAATATCGACCCCTCGGACACCGAGTCAGATGCCCAGTTGAATGATATGTTCGAATTGATTCACGACTCTTCCGATTCAGTCTGCGAACGTACAGATTAGACGCTATTGTGGCCAGCAAAGGATTAAGCTTAGGTGCTGGAAAAAAGGCAGCTCCGTAAGTGTCAAGACGTAGGAGAGAAACCCGATTGCAATCTGATTGCTTTGGCGAGGATTTGGATACGAAAATCCAAAATTTTACTCTTGGACGAGACAACTTCCTCTATGAGATCTGATACATACGTACCATGTGTCGTTAATGTATACTAGGGAAAAGATTGAACTGACCTGTTGCATCATTGCTGCCACTCGTTATCAGTTTCCGTGTATTGACACATTCAAAGCCACAGTAGTATCATCCTTGGTGCTAGAGGCGTACTCATGGTAGATGACGCCTCCGCACGGAGCAACTCTGTGTAATAAGGCTGGAATACCTCATGTCAGCTCAGCATCTACTACTGAAGTGGCTAATCTAAGATGCGCTCCTGAGATAACGATGCGCAGTATATTCACAAACTCACCTGTGATGCTCGCGACATAGCCCACTATACAGTGCTTGTTTAGAGATCCACCTCTTGAGATCTTCTTACCACCTCAGTCATCTAAGCAACTCGCTTTGAGAAACTTTGAATCAAAGTGTGCTTTATCGCCATACCGACTCCACTCATACTGCTATCTCGATGGTGCTCCGGACATGAAACCAGCTGTTCAGCCTTGGCATGGATTCGAGTATGGGTCAGTGTATTACACCACATACAACGTGTGACAACGATTGAGCACATGAGCAACACGCTCATCTACCTGATAGCGCACGCAAGTTGCTGCATAATGGATGTCAGATGAGATCAACCAAGGCATCGATACGTCTGGTCAGCCATTACGGCGGGTTGTATGGCTTAAAGAACGGATGTTCTTCCAAAAAACAACAGACGATAAGCTGATAATTTTTGCTGCCCTTGTTTCTTTGTACCCGTATACATGGCACATTTTGAGGCATATAAACTTCATTCAAAACATTTCACCCATTGATACTCAACCTTCCCTTTGCTCTCTTGGTTTTTGTATCCCCATTGGAGGATTTTGGTTTGTTTTTGCTCGCAGCACCTGCTGGTGAAGGGCCCATCCGGGCCATTAAGCTGGCGCCTGATGATTTGTTTATTTTAGAAACAGGCTTTTGCTTCTTGGTATTACTATCACCATAGTCAGTTTTTCAACTTATAAATTTACAGAAATGCACTAGACTTACATCTGCCCCTTTCCATTTCCAGGCCCACCCTCTATCCTCTTCAATAAAGCCAAACCTGGCGCCTTTTCTATACCCTTTGCTTTGCTATTTGATGCAGCTCTGTTTCCTACGAGTCCTTGAGCTTGATGTTTCGGTTGTTGAGGAGCTCTGGATCGAGGTTCTATCTGATCTTTAAAACCACGAGGCTCACGTCCATTGGTCTCCGTTTGGACTGCTAACTGTTGGAAATTGCTTTGGAATGGTAAAGACACATATGAAGGAAGAACGTGGTGCACCTGTAATACGTAGGCTGGTCTTCATTAGACTTATTCTTAATAAAATACAAAAGCAGGACCCACTACCATCAAGATTTTGACCAGAATATTGGGCCCTTATCTTTTCTGCATCCTCACTGCTTCCAACATAGACAAGCATAACTCCTTGAAACTCTCCAGAGCCGTCATGTAAAGATGTAACAGATGTAGTTAGAGGCGATAGATGAAGGTCGGAAAGAAGCAAATCCTGCGTTACCAGAATACATTCAGTTCTTTGTACTTGAGATATTGCAGAAATACACTCAACTCACGCGTAGATCGCTGGCAGTGATATCGTTGGGTAATCCGGCAAAAAGAACGCGATGAGGTTCTCTCAAGGACTCCTTGCTCGAGGCTGGCAATGGTGTTGGTGTAAATGGGTGATTGTAGCTTGAGGTTCGATTTGTAGGACGCTGTTGTTGATGACTATTATGAGACGACATGGCTAGTAGATTGTCAGCTGTAGATGTATATCTACTTGATAAAAGCGAAAAATATGTAGAAAGTTGTTGGGACGTGAATTAGAATTATTAAGGACAAAACGTGAATAACGGAATCAAATGAATCAACTATTATTGAAATGAAAAGGTGAAATATTAATACTTGTCAGAATCATAGGTTAATCTCAACATTCTACATATAATAGTGAATAGGTTCCTAAAATGAAAAAAAAAAGCTTTCTAATTAAAACAGAGAAATGAATGCCAAGTCCCCATAACATAGACAGACCAGCTAAAAAGCAGGCAAATCACTGGTATCCCGTTAACAAAATCTCTTCAATCATACTTTTTTGCGATGTTCCTGTTGAAGACAGTAAGCAAAAGTTCTTTCAGTTACACGATAAACGCACCGGCTCATGAGAAATTTCGTGATCTACATGTACAAAGCACCTATCCACATCTTTGAGTTTCTCAATCTGATCTTGTAAATCTTGAGCGATATCATGTGCCTCCCAGAGAGGCATCTCGGGAGGCAGAACAATGTCAATTTCAACAAAGTATTGAGGGCCAGAGTGATATGCCCGCACTGTATCGATTGAGGTGATGCGAGATGAAAATGTCATGGCTTTGTAGGTGATAAAATTGATAAAGTCTGGTGGAGCGGCGATGCCAGCAAGAAAGGTAAATTGTTCTGGAAAAAAAAGTCAGGATAATCCACTTGGTGTCTGGCTGTAGCATTTACCATAGACGGTTCTTGTCCAAACGATAATAAGAGTGGTCGCTATTAATGTGGCACCCAATGGATCAATCTATCTGTCTTTAGCAGCAGGCTTTTATTATTATAATGATTCAGTAATGTCACTTACCCACCACTTGAGCTTGGCGCCACCCGCAGAGGTGAGAATACCGAAACCGTTGCTATCAACAATCTCAGCATTCGCGCACATTAATATAAATCGGTTAATGGGTAACGTACGTTAGAAGATCATTCCTGTGGTCCTCCCACAAGACTTGTACTTGAGAAGAAGAGCCTCGAACTGCAAAACAGTACAAGAAGAGCCCGAGCTTGACAACTAATCGCCCTCATGTCAATGATTCTATTACCTGAAAGCAGAGTTGTGAAAAAGGTGCATACCAAATGCGACGCAGACAGAAATAATTGAGGGAAGATGAAACTTGTTGACGTCCTCACCCTTGTGTGTGACAAACTCTTGGATAGACATGACAATAAGGATGACATTGACGCCACCCATGATGAAGCCGTAAACAATATTGCCACTAAATTGGGCAATTAGTGGACGGAAGCTAGATCAGTTCGTCTTCAAGATGTATCTCACACTGCTAGAGGGGTAAGCATGGCGCATTCCATATAAAGATGAGCAGAGACTCGCTTGTTTCAAAACGAGATCCTCGTACAGGCCATTTAGCTTCATTAGCCCTGTCTGAACGGCGGTGGGCAAACCACAGTAGCAAATTCGCAAAAGGATCGACTGGATTTACATGAATTGCCTAGACTGAAAACACAAAAACGCCACCTACAAACTATGTCGATGTGAGCGATGAAGGACAAAAAACCAGCTGGAAAGACTAACCAGCATCGACACAACCTGCGAATAACGATAAACTTCCACTGCTGATAGCAGCGTACAACTGCAAGATGGCCAGGGCACAATTCATCACAAAAGACAAGTTGATTGCTATTTTGACCTTGAGAGCACTGTCTTTTGCATCTTGTTCAGCTTCAGCTGAGTGAGCTGACAATGGTTTGAGAAGTTGGCTGATGCGTTCATTTTGAAATTCATAGAAATTAACCAGCTTGCTTCCTGCTTTCCTCCTACATCACGCCAAGAAGTCTGAGAGATAGACTTTCGTCGCGGTATAAGAAACTCTTACTGACGGAGGCCCTTCAACTCATCTTCACTCATAATTTCACCCCTTAGTAGTAACGGATCCCTCTCACCAGCCTCCTGTCCTACGACTACTGGAATGGAGACAAGCTCCAGGTCATCTTCCTCTTGCGAGAAGACGGGTGATATGATCGTTGTTGCACTCATTGTATCATAAAAGTTATTGATGTAAAAAAAGAAAAACTCGAATTCATAATCCGACTTGTAAAATTGATTCCGACCGATAATGACGTTCTTGGGTTTTCGCTATTGTTTGGTTCCTTCCAAAATAAGGAGTTGCATGAAAAGACAAAGGACAAAAAGCGGCTTCGGGTGCATATATATAACTCTGAGGATTTTCGGATGGGATGAGCTCTATCATAATGTCTGAAAGTCTACTGTTGTATCTTCTATGCAAAACGGCCCTTTCTGATACTGTTGCACTACAGTTTAATTTATATATGTAGCATCGTGGCAAAGGGGTCAAAATGACTGGTTATTATATAAATATACAAGCACAACTACAGATAGCACTACAGACCAGACCCCCTACTATTTCAGATTCAACAATATGGCTTTGGCGGTAATGATGCTAATCCTCGCCTTGGAGGCTCAGCTGGGATAGGCATTTGAGTGTTCTTGGCTCTGCTTTCATCTTTCCTTTCGAGTGCTGCCGCCATTTCCTTCTCCAGATCCTCTGCCGCCCTTTTCGCTTCGTCCTCTCCTATTGTCTCTTCTGTTTCGGAAACGGCAGCTGGAGATTCGCAGCTTGTGTCGATCTTAGTTGCCATGTCTTGTCCAGGAACCCAGTTCTCATCAGCGGGCTTGCGTTTCTGCATCGCAGCTAATTTTGCTTCCATCGCTGCTATCTGAGCTACAGTACTGTGCATCAGAATGAGCGCAGATCCCTCGTTATAAACAAAGGAACCAACCTCTGAGGCTTCTTATGGGATTTGAGAAGAGACAATGTTGTAGTTTTTGGAGGTTCACTTCGACGGCCTTTAGTTAGTAGCGGTAGATTGTCAAGAGGCGCCTGTCATTTGTCAGAAGAATTTTAGGCCAGTTGCAAGCTCTTACCGAACTAGCATAGGTAACTACTAGCTTCCGTCCACGAAGTAAACGATCGTGTAGTTTTATCATGGCTTTGAGGGCATCCTAAACCCGTCAGTCGTATAGTCAAATCGCGCAAATGAGAACCTACTCCCTTATCCGAAAACTGTACAAAGGCAAAACCTCTAGGTTTTCCCTTTAGTACTCCAGTTTTGTGAAACATAAAGTCCAATTTTGTAATTCTACCATACTTTGAAAAGATTTGGACAAGAGTATATTCGTCAACTGTAGATGCCAGGTTGCCAACATAGAGGCGATCAGCGTTTGGGGGAACGTTGGATGAGGATGCAGTTGGCTGCGCCGATTGCATTTCTACAATTCTGACGAACGTAAATTCGACTTGAAACCTTTTCTTAAATTCAAAAACTTGAGAAAAAACAAATAAAAGTGCACAAAGGTCACTTTGAAGTGGAAGCAATTATATCGTGACGCAATCACTTTTGTTCCTTTCCTCTCAGCCATATCTAATCTCCTGCACGGGCCTGCTTTGCTTTTGATGAATTAACTTATAATTCAGTTTCGACAGAATGGATTTGTACGTTTGTCTTTTTATCTTTTTAACTTGAAATGACTCAAAGCAGTCTGGATGAACCACTACACCTCCAAATTCTTACCTCACTTGCTTCAAGCTATGCTCGAGACCCAAAGATAGCCGAGACAGAGGTCAAAACATTGACAGATGGTCTTCCTGGAATACATGCGAGTGAAATAAATAGTGTGGGAGAACAGTATGGATTTGAAGGCGACATATGGGTAAGCTGTTAAGAGCCTTCTTACGCCACTCTCACATGATTGCAGTCATTATCAGAATAGCCGCTGACCCAAAGTAGAGTGAATTTCAAGTCAACCATGCAATCTCTTACGCTCATTATGTGTCTTGTCTTCCTCCGACTTCTAACTATCTTGCCACTTGCGTCCCTCGACTGAAGAATTTGCTTTTTGAACTTTTGCAACATGGCACATTAATGGCAGATCCTGACGCCGTCCCAACTTCATCCTCAAGCTGCCAATCAGACATAGCTGTAGCGGGGTCTGTAGAGAGAGCAGACTTGTTTGAAAGATTGATTGAAGCTTTGATCTGGGTGGCATGGTGTCGTAAAGAGCTCTGGGATGAGATTGGAGAGATACTCGTCAGGATTCTGCAGCAAATCACAGAGCTGTCGTCTTCCAATGCTGAACCTAGTGAGTGGTCGTCATTATGCCATAGAGAACCAGGTACTTACAGCAATGATCAGCTTTCTGTCTTGTGCTGTTGAACTCATTACACTCGGTTTTCTCTCACAGCCTGCTTCCACCTTTTCCTACCAACATTGTTGCTCGATTAATCTCTGTGATTCTTCCTCTTTCAATGCCTTCCAATCTCGTCAAGCTAGTCCAAAAATCTTCTTCAGCAGCCTCCACCCCCGGGTACCACGCTCCTAGACACAACCCTTTTTTGGCTCAATATCCTACTTCGCCGGGCAGCGTGATTTTGCTGGTAACAGAGATTATTATAATCCTCCTTGGGACCGCTCTCCTTCCACCTTCTGATCTGAACAAAGCTCAAGAATCGATTGCACGGCGTTCCGAAAGAATAGACTCCCCTTTCTTTCCGCGTTCAGAGGTCAGTTCTGAGATGATTCAGTTGAAGAGACAAATTTCGCGGCTTGCTGCATGTCCAATAGCTGATGGTATGACCTTGTTTTCGTCATCTCCCGAGGGTCAATTGGTTCTTGACGAGATAGAGAAAATGGGCGTACGTTGGTGGAGTGACCTTACTGGTGGTGTGTATACCGATAGAGACAGATTATTTGCTGCTAGAAGAGGCAGTTTTTTATCTTTCGGACGAGAAGAGCCGGACGAGGAGATTGATTTAACTATTGCCATACTCGTGAATTTATTCCTCGAATTTACAGACTTTGGATCCTGACATCCGATTGCTTAGTATTTACTGAATGTCGTGGTCTTGCACCAATCAGACAAAGATAGGCACCAGCTCGCTCGTCTAAAGTTACTTTTGTCCGAGTCCTCATCGTTTCCTGATGCAAGGCTCCTTGAAGCAGCATTCACTTGCACCTCAATACTCGCGAAGAATAATTCATCTTTAGGGACGCCAATGGTACATCATATTAGGCGACTGTTGATGACTTCGGTACCAGCATTTGAAAGCGAGATGGCAGGATCTGGAGAGAGTGTGCCATCTGTCATCGTTGCCGCTGGTCAATGTCTCGCTATCTGTATCGAAGTGAATAAACATCTATGTGTGGATAATAGCATTAGAAGCTAATCTGGTATAGATGTCCGCCAATGATGATCTCTTAACTTCTACGCTCTATTCCCTTCTCAGCACACTTTCCTATAGCCAGGGCACCACCTTGCTTGCTGAGACTCCTTCTATACGCTCGCTTCCCATCCATCACCATCATGGAAGAGACACTGATGATATCACCTTTAAAACTACCTTAACAAGCGGAAAAGGATCAGATGAGCAGAGAAGGTTGATAGCCGTTGCAGCGGTTGAAATTGTCAGCCGTTTGGCTCTGGACTTGGGCAAAGACAACGTGAGTTTTTGAGGTCGCTAAACCGCCAGACAATAAGCTTATAGCAAGTGTAAGGTTATACATCTTACAGTCTCCATGTTGCTCCAGCGTCTTCGTGGTATCGACCTTGTGACTGAATCAACGATCGTGACCAACCTCATTCCTCTAGCCCTTGCTTCATCTAACTCTGACCTTGTGGAAGTGTCGAGAGCTTTGTCCCAAATATCGAGATTGTCCCATCCTGAAGATCCTAGAACTTCCTCAAATGCTGTATTAGCTGCTCAGACCAGCCTTGCGCGAGGAATGAACAAGAGATTGGACTGTGCGGATGGCTACCTTATTGAACTTCTTACTCTCTTCACAGACAAGGGAACTCAGACGCAGATGATTGCTATGGCTGCTCACGGTTACGAGATTAAGGACAAGGACCAGCTGGTCCAATTGCGTACTGAATCAGAATCTCGTGTTCAGGATATGAAGTCATGGTTATCGGCACTATTGATCCCTATCTCGGCCCTTCTGTCTCATCCCACTTATCACCCCGACCGTAATGCCAGTCCTGAGCTAGTTGCGCACTTCAGAAATCTCTGGGTCACTTTCGCTGTATTTGGTCTCAGTGGAAATGCAGGAAGGAAAGTATTGAAGGATAACGAATGGGAAGCTCTTGGGATTATTGCAGAGAAAACACCGGTTTTGGTTCTAGAAAGCAGTAATGATTTCGTAGCAAGCGAACTCGAATATAATTCCATTTTAAGAAAGGATTTTGCTACCTCGGCATGTTTTGGATTTTTAGAGCCTAGTATTAGCTAATAATGATTGCAGGTTCAACAAAAACAAAGATCCGTTCTCGCGGGATATTTGCCGCATCAGCGTCATGCGTCTGACATTCGTAACATGGGCACTCCACAGATAACCCTTCTTGTAGCTATACACGACCTAGAAGAGGCTAGGACTTTGAGAAACATGCCCTCAGCAATTTTGCATTACTTTTGCAATGAAAGCATAAACAAAAGTTCTATGCTCGCATGTTTGGATTCGTTGACCCAGAAAGTGAGTTTAGGTAGAAAGTGCATGTGCCATAACGTCTAATTATGGGATAGATTTCAACGTCTTTTCTCAAAAAACTCAGCCAACAAGTTGTCACTCACTCTCTCTCTCCTGCCGTCTCCCAAGAAGTTTGCAAAATCCTCGTAGCATGTACTCACCGCATGGTCCAGGTTCGAGACAGAGCTCTTGCATACGCAAAATCCATACTTGAGACATTCTCAGCTCTTCTCTGTGACAGAGAGGTGGTGTTTACTCTGCTTGAAATACTGACGTTAATGAGGAGAAGTTGCGAGCAGCAATACACCGACGAAGTGGGTGTTTGTGGCACACCTGAAAGCTTAGACCTAACTAACATGATTCAAGTATTCACCTGTATATCAGTTTAGCTCAGACAGAATGGGTTTTACACTACACCTTACAGATGATTATTCTGTTCGCCATCAGATCACTTCCCAACTTCATTCTGTGGCTCGCTCATGGCTTACTCTTGCGATTTCACGAGCACCTATTGAAGTACAAAGTATGCTGGAAGGTTATCTGATGGAAGCAAGGGACGTGTTGTTGATTGATAATGTGGAAATGGGTGCTGGTTTGGCTTTGCATTTTTCGAAAGCTATTTCAAATTCGGATAGGCAGGAATGTAAGTACATCGTGTCCACTATCGAAACATGTAAGATTAACTAGTTGAAGCAATGATGCCAAATATTGGGGATTGGCCATCCAATAATTCTAATTTGTTAGCAAGTCGGTTCGCATCCAAGAACTACTATACTGGGGAATTGAGCGGTGCAAGGATGGTTTTGACAAAGGGTAAGTCATATACTTGGTCCACTCAAAGCAAGACTTTCAAAATTGGTAATTCTGATATCGATACAAGGCTTGAATGATTTGAAGAAGGGATCACCATCAGAAACATCTCAAGCAGAATTGGTGGCCTTCAAGCAACAAATGGCTCAAGCAGTAACTGATATTCGAGGGAAAAACCAAGCACTGAGCGTTCCCGAAATACGAAGACTTCTTTTAAGAGCTGTCTCGGTGCTCGTTGCATCAACCAGGGTCAGTCATTTACAGGGTTTATCTATGTTTGTCATCTGATTACGATTCTACCACTCCTTAGATGGATAGAGATGTTTTGCATTATCTTGTTGAACTTCCCATCGTGGCCTTCACCCCATTGGCTATTGCAGCCGGCGTTGATGCTTGGACTTGGCTACTCCGACAACGCCCCGAAGCTGAAGTGGCCGTCATCGGAGCAATTACTGCCGGCTGGATGGAGACAGTTGAAGCAAAAAGAGGAGTCTTCAATAACTCTATGAAGTGGGTTTATGTTTTATGTTTCTCTAATTAGTTTCTGAGAACTGATAATGGCCTAGTTATAAAGATCCTTTTGAAACCCCCATTGAATATTCGCCTAGTGACAAGAAAGTCTTTGATCTAGACCTTGCCAAAGCTCGACGACTTCTAAAACCTCATACTCTTCTTGTCCAAGTATTATCATCTCAATTCCAGGCCATCAAATACCGGGAAAGAGGCATAACAATCTCTTTAATACGGATGATGATGATATCGCTCAAAATGCATCACGAGATGAGCACACATCCATTATCAAGAGAAGTCAGATTCTCTTTATTACTTTTTGGTTTCCAAATCCTCGCCAGCAGCCGATTAGAGACGTTGATGGAACTAAAGCTCAGAGATAGACTTTATCAAGCGGCATTTTCATGGTTTGCGGTGAGGCCTCAGTACGTACCGAGAATCATTCAAAACACATGCCATACTTACTTGTATCTAGGTGGTCGTATGGTAGTAACAGAGTACAACTTGGGGCTGAAATTCAACTCTTACAAATCTTCCTGGATGCTATCGCTGAAGACCACATCCGAGGCGACCACTCGACCTCATCCATGGCTGATCGCTCACCCTCCCTGCTAATCCCAGGTGTCAAGTCCTTGCAGGACTATGTCGCGAACCACAGAGACCGAGTCCGCCTTCTTCAGCTCCTTGTGGAAAATGAGATTTCACGACTGGTAGTATGGAGTAACCCAATCAACGAATCAGGTAGGGCAGCGGTGCCTATAGTTGGTGTCAACGAAAGATTGATAGTAGCGGTGAGTGTGTTGTCTGAATGGTTACGCACGAGTTGACAAATAGTCAATCAGACCGAATGGAAGCGTCTGGTGTGTAAAGCATGGGAACTTGATCCAGCTGTGGCAGTACATATGGGGCAACGCTTTAAAAACGCAATTGTACAGGATGAGATACGTTTATTGGTTAGGTCTGATCCTAGGGCTGTTGTCCATGTTGCCGAAGCCGTGGAGTACCTTCTAGGTTCTCAACTTGAGACGAGCGTAGAAGCAGCACTCAGAGTATGTGTATAACAAGATATTAGCATGTGACTGATGACGGGTTGTGCAGTATTTATCGGTCTGGGCTGCTGTGCCCCCAGTAATGGCTATTGTCTATTTTCAACCACGCTACGGAAATCACCCGCTAATCCTTCAATACGCTATGCGTGTGCTCGAACAACATCCTGTTGAGCTGACGTTTTTTTTTGTCCCTCAAATTGTGCAAGCATTAAGAGCAGATAGTTTGGAATATGTGAAGAGGTTTATCTTCGAAACATCTAGAATTTCGCAATTGTTCTGTCACCAAATACTCTGGAATATGAAAGCAAATACCTTCAAAGATGATGATGCTGTGAGTTCTTGTTTAGCTTTCCTAACGCAACATCTGATTTACAAATGCATAGATTCAGCCTGATCCCATGAAGCCTCTTCTGGATCGTATGATTGACATGATCGTAGGAGAACTTTCTGGGAAAGCAAAGTCATTTTATGAGCTCGAGTTCAGTTTCTTTGATGCAGTGACATCTATTTCCGGTAAACTGAAACCTTTTATCAAGAAATCTAAACCAGAAAAGAAGGTACGTGAACATGCACCATACGTCCTTGATGAGGAAAAACTCTGAGTCGGCTGACGATGAATGCATATATAGGCCAAGATTGACGAAGAAATGGCGAAAATCGAACTATCTGTTGGAGTGTACTTGCCTAGTAATCCAGACGGAATAGTCGTTGATTTAGACAGAAAGTCTGGTCGCCCTCTACAAAGCCATGCTAAAGCACCTTTTATGGCCACCTTTAAGGTTCAGAAGGAAAAACTTGAATTGCCATCCCATTCCTCGGTTGAAATTTCGGATGAAGCCACTATGGTCAGAAAGAAGTACGACATTTGGCAAGCTGCTATATTCAAAGTTGGGGATGATTGTAGGCAAGACGTTTTGGCACTGCAGATAATTGCAATGTTCAAAAATGCTTTCACGTCAATTGGTCTGACCCTTTATCTTTATCCATACCGAGTCACGGCTACTGCGCCTGGTGTATGTTCTCACTACTAAAACAATTTCTATACTGACAGCATTGCAGTGTGGTGTTATAGATGTTGTGCCCAACGCAACTTCTCGTGACGAGATGGGGCGAGCAAAAATCAATGATCTCTTCTCTTACTTTGTTGACAAGTATGGTGGTGTCGATACCACTTCATTCCAGAAGGCTAGATTGAATTTCATTCAATCCATGGCTGCTTACTCTGTTGCTTGCTATATCCTCCAAATCAAAGATAGACATAACGGAAACATCATGATAGATGGAGAAGGTCATATTGTTCATATCGACTTTGGGTTCCTCTTCGATATTGGACCAGGAGTAAGCATGCTTCAATGATCATTAGACGCAATAATGCTAACAGACAATGCAGGGCATTAAATTTGAACCGTCTAGCTTCAAGCTCAATCATGAGATGGTGGCCCTGATGGGCGGCAGAGAATCTCAAGGTTACAGAATGTTCACTGAACTTACAGTAAAAGCGTTCCTTGCTATTCGACCACATGCTCATCAGCTCATCGATACGGTTCATTTGATGCTTGGGACCGGTTTACCATCTTTTAAGGGTGAAGGGACGATTACAAGACTTCGGTCTAGGTTTCAGCTGGATCTAGGAGAAAGGCAAGCAGCAGAACACATGATGTCAATTATCAGAAATGCCCACGAAAATATGAGGAGCAACGTTTACGATGGATTTCAAAAGATGCAAAAGCAAGTCTAGTGTCAGATTGATTATATGTGCCATACTAATGCAATCACAGCGGTATACCTTATTAGAAGAAACCATTATGAGAATGGTTTCAGACTATCATTTGTATCCTTCTCGCCATCAAGACATAGATTATTCATGCATATATTATGACTGCTTGTATAAGTTGAATTGTTTAATTCCCTGTTTCTTGCATATTTCATTCTGTACTGGAGTGCCACGCCTAATTTTTCCGATAATGCCGATGAGCGAATAGGTTGGGACGATTTGGTTTTTTATTCTTGAAAAGATATTTTGACATTGCAAGTTGTTTTCCATCACTCACCATGGCCTTTCTCGTTCGACCCGTCATCCAAACGTCAAGAGCACAGATAACAATCTCCCCTTCATCATGGGCTGGATCGGTTAGTATGGTAGCAAACTTTGCATCCTCATCGCGGGTGAAGCTTGATTCTTCTTTCCTTCTCAACTCTGGCACATCTTCCAATGTATCAGGGCCATCCATTTCTTTGGCTTCGGAGGGCGACTCTAAGCTGTCCTCAAGTTCTCATCAAGCATCAATGACAAGTGATGAAACACGGGACACCATTTCCAACAAAGTCTATCAAGAGGTACCCGTACCACAAGAAAACTTCACAATGACCGCCTCCTCTTCAATTCCAACGCCTAAATTTTCTCACATTCCCCAATTCAATCAAAAAGCTTCCCATCCTCACATGCGTTCGCTTTATGAAGGACTGCGATTTATCCCTGAACCGGTGAACGTTGACTATCATGCCATTTCTTCCAATTATCCCTCCACACATACTTTACACATCCGCTCAACCCGCAACAACGTGCTTCTCACATTAACGGATGGATTAGGCCCTCTTTTTGGATCTGTCACTGGTGGTACGGATCGTACTTTCAAGAATGCTCAGCGCTCAACATATGAGGCATCGGCGCAGGCAGCTGTCAAAATGTTTGATCGGATTGTTGAATGGTCAAGACATCTTCCCAATTCTCAAAAGCCAAGATTGAGGCTCGCTTATAATGGGTTGTTTGGCAGCGCCAAAGAGGCGGTTACTACGACTCTTGCGGGGCCACAGGGAGAAGAGTTGAGGAGGTTAATAACTAGAGTTGAGGATAGGACAAAGGTGAAAATTGGTGGTGTGAGAGCGAGAAAACCGAGAAGGTTGTAAGAAGTGAGTAATAGTTGTTCAACTTATTAGTAGAACCCTGCTAATTTATCAATATTCAGGTTAGCATTCAAATTATGCATTTATCATAAATACTGTCAAATATAGTTTGTTATACTCATAAGCATCATTTCTAACCAATTTGTAGCATGTCATTGATAGTCCTTTTCTTTCTAACTTTGTCAATCTATTTTCATAACTCTCATAGCTTGAGCAGCTCAAGCTTGGCTCTTTCGAAGCCCCTTTGTATCGCATTGCCACGATCTGAGGGGTCAAAAAGTAAGCCAAAAGAGATCGTAATTACAAAATTCTAGCCTCATCTATTCCTCTCTGTCTGAACTATCACAGTTAGAGAGTTATGCTTGGAGGAGACAGTCTTAAAAACATTGCTGGTTTTTTATAGCTGGATTATGCACAAGTCATACATTCATGAAGTAGGGAAATAGAGGCAGTAAGGAATTGAGACATAAAGAATTCTTCAAGGGTATCCACACGATCTAAAGACAGATAAGAGTAAAATATTACAGAATTATGAAGACTCCAGAGGAGAGAAGTTTATGATTTGTTCTAACGACAATAACGTAAATAATTTCACTAACATTGCTATAATATATTAATTAATGATTGGCCTGACAGAGTCTTCAGATTCGACTTGATGTCGTTCCCATCTCAGCTTCGGTGGAAGCTTCATCCTCATCGGTATCGACGTGAGCAGACTTCTTGAGCAATCTACCCGCACCTGGAGTGCCTTTTCCTTTTGATAGATAAGATGTTGCTGAGATAGGTTGACTGTTTTGTTCTTGTGCGATTAGTTCGAAAGGCCTAAAGTCTTGGCTTGCAGAGAGATTTCGACTGGTTTGAGGGGTCGATTTTGTCATCGCCACGTTGATCGCATTTTGAGCTTGAGACTGTGCTGCAGTGTTGTGTTGATCAACAATTGGAGATTGAAAAGATACTTGGGCTTTGTCTAATTGCGCCTAATGACAGTCAGTCAACGGAAAACATGGCGAATCTAACAAAATAAGCTGAATTTACTTGAGGAGAAAATTTCTCAAAAAGTTTATCTATTGTCATGATTTTCGGCTCCAGGGGTTGTGAGCTCTCATCGTTGCGGAAGTTGTTAGCAATGGGCGAATGGAGCTGGGGCATGACAGGCGTATACAATTGTTTGAATTTTTTTGTGCTGACTTGGGGCTTGTTCCTCCAATTATTGCTGACATCAGCCTTGCTAAACTGAGCTGAAGTACCCCGTATATGGGCGTTTCGTTGGTTTGGACTAGTGTTTTGGCGAGCAGATCGCTTCTCGTGACCTTGATCGTTAGAGATGAGCAAGTCGTAACCTGGCTGAGATAAGTTATAATGTACCGGTAGAAAAGCTGGGATACGAATGGGAGTAGCATACGAAGCAGTATAATCCTCGGATGAGATCGGATGGTGAGGATCAACACGAGACATAGATGCTGATCGAATGCGAGATTTAAATGCGTCGTGAATGGCGATGATGTCGGTCTTTCGTTGAGTTTGTGCAGGAGATCCAGGGATGGGTGAGAGCTTGGTATATTCACGAAGATTGGCATAAGACTTGGATGGACCGATGACAGAGGTTCCAAGTTTTGGCTCAAGCAGGACAGAGTCCGATACGACGCGTCTGCTTTCTGCATTATTAAGGTCAATACCAGACTTTGTATTAACATTCACTTCGTCAGTTTCTGCAGCACCACGAAAGGGAATTGTTTCAAACTGAAATGGAATAACCTATTACAAAAGTCAGGAAAGCTCATAGGACTTGGCTGAACAACTGACATTATTGCTATATCTGTACTTTGCCAATAACTTTTTCTCACCGAAACCATCATTCGGATAGGAATCGCTTATGATCAAGGGTCTAGCTTGATATAGTTCTCCAAATTCGGGACAATCAGATATTGAATTCGTCTCAAGAAGTTTCTTGGCATGGTAGACGCTCGTCCCAGAAGCCGAGCGATAAGATTGAGTGCCAGAAGATTGAGTACCAGAAGAAACAGTACGAAACGACTCGGTGCCAACTGTGCTATGTGCCCCGCCTGAGGCGGGGCGAAGGCCAAAAACATGAGAAAGATAGGCACTTTCATCAGCAACAGTAGCATCAACACCACTAGAGTGAATGTCAATATAAAAGAATGATTAACCATGTAGCAAACGAACCTCGGGTTCCTAGCATAAGGTAAAGACAAAGGGCCATACAGCGTGGGTATCGGCCTGGGTACAGTATCCCCAAGAAGCTCAGGTTGCTTCGCTTTCTTGATCTGATCCCGTCGCCAAAGGGAAAGTCTTCTTTCTGGTTGAGTTTGCTTGGCTTGATGAGTTGAAGGAACCTCATTAATTACTTGAGCAGGTTCAGTAAGCAAAATCAGATTTTTGGGTTCAACTTGAAGTACGGTCGCAGCGGTTTCGTTAGTTCGTTCATTAATTTTTTCAATATGAGCAAGGATTGCAATTTTGGATGGTGTCTCTTGATCAAGCACATCTCTTCGTCGAAGCGCAAAGGGAAGACTTTGAGGGCCAAGACTGACCTCTGCCGGAGTCGAGAATTCACTTGCGATGCTGGTCGATGATGGCGTCATATTGATATTAATAGATGCAGTCGTGTCAGTCAACGGAATACGATGAAGAACGCTATCATTCCTAAAGGAACCTTGGTCTTGCAAGCCAAGAAAACATTTGTCCGCGTCGTGAGCGGCATCGATTTGACCTGTAGATTGCGTAGCGGTGATTGTGTTTGAAGATTTGAAGGAAGATATAGATGTCGATGATTTGTGAGCACGGGCCTCCAAGGATTTGCCACCCGTGAAGGATATATCGTCGACACGGTTAAAGACGCGATCGTCAGATGTCGTTAGAGAGAAGTTCTCCTGAGAGACGCGATCTTTGATAGAGTGGCGTTGGCTCATCCTAAACGTATGTCAAATGTCTGCGTTGGCAAATCAATGAATGAATAGCTATTTGAGAATGAAAAGAAGGAGCTGGCAAAGCAGTGGGACCAAAGTATACTAGTAAGAGATGGGAACGATAGAGACAAGTCCACTGTCGACAATAAAATAGGAGAGGCTTGGTAAAAGATATATTGTTCTTGAAAAGATGAAAGAAAAAGAAAAGATGGAGATACAAAATGAAATGTTGGTGAGAAACTTCATTCGACGGTGAGGAAACGTTAAAATCACGCGCGTTGAATTTCACATTATGTAATCAGTATCCCACGTGTATTTGCTTCCGTCAATTTATCAAATCATTCTCACTTGATCTTATCCAAAAGTTACTGATTTTTAAGATATCTTCAATCTCAGCTCAATACAATGTTTGGCGCCTTTAAACCTTCATCAATAGTATCAGGTGGCCTTCTCTGGTAGGCTTTCCCGCTCAAGTTTCTCTGTCATGACTCACAGTTGTTGAGGAAAAACCCTTGGAGACTTTCTCCTACTCGCAAAGCTAATCAACGCAAGCGTCTCAAGAATGTAGATGAGGTCATCACAATGATTGCAGATAGTGGAATAAGCACAAGAAGCTTGACTAAGGCGTTAGCTCTCCCTACAGAAGCCGAAATGGTACCAAGAGGTGAGCTTTGCCTCATCGCAAAAGAAATTTTTTTTTAGATATGTTGAATCTGTTGGTAGCATGCTAACAGCAGTTTCAATGCTCTAGATAAATACACTACTTTCTCAAAACATGACCCAGGGTACAGAAAATCACAACACAAAGTCCCAAAGTGGACACGGGTACGTATTCTACCTTTGTTGAAACATTGGTGTTAATCATATCATTGTACAGACAACCTTGCGAGAAAATCCTAAGGGCTTCTAATGTGTCAACTGTACAGATCATAATTTATTGCATGTATTATCATCATTAAATGTATGCAGCTGTCCAACATCAGCCTGCAACCGATTTTGGCTTCAAACCTTTTTGTCATACCAACAGCAAAGAATATATAGATTGAGCTAAAATACCAGACAGATTTCCCATTATTTTGATTTTCCATTCTATCTCATCCCCGGCCAGGTGTACACCCCACCATTGTACCAGCTCATTCCGTTGTTTTGATAAGGCATCCCTGAATTATTTGTGAAAGCATTCTGGCCTCCCCATCCCGCCCCGAATCCTGGCTGAGGGTATGCGCCTGGAGCGGGAGAAGAATGCATCTGCCCCGGACCAGGAGGGAGATCATAATAACCAGGCGACATCATGTTCATTCCAGGTTGGTGGAACGAGCCTGGCTGGAATTGTGGAGGAGTTGGAGGATATACGTCATATGTCGAGTTGGGTATGGTCTGTCGCTTGCGACGGCGACGACGTCCTTCTGTGTAAGGGGGTGCTTCGTCTGTTGACTGTGCATCATGCGCATAGTTGTTAGAGTAGGCCGGGGGGTTGATAGCAGGGTCATTGGTACGCAGACGCTAATAGGTTCATAAGCCGTAAACAGGGATACAAACTCGAAATTGTGCAACTCACATGATCAAATGATTGTATCAACCACGTCGTCAAACATTGAAGCAAAGAAGGATCCCGAGACTTTCTTTCTATAACTGGACTAACGCTACAAGCTGTGTAGTCATCATTCTGGTGATTGGAGACATGTCAGCTATAGACTCTAGTACCTTTAGAGTTGAACCCACAAATCTTCCAAAGACCCAATATTTGATGTTTGTCACAGTGAAAAAGTGCACTCGATTTTGCTGACAACAGTCATGTACTTGTGCTTGAAGCAAATTCGCTTGCCCCACATCTCCTACCCAAACCTCTCTGTCAAAGGCCCACCACCCATCAGATCCCTGACTCCTTGCAAACTCTTTGATTACACTAGAATCCAGAACACTCGGGGGGCGTACTTCAACAACCATTGATCGGTCTGTGTCGGTTTGCGTATTGACCGACACTAGAGTGCCGAAACCGTCCCAGAAGAAATGCCTAGAGCGACGGCCTGCAGGAGCAGGTGGGAGATGAGGTGGGCGGGGGCTAGTGATAAGCTTGAAAGCATAGTTTTGAGAAGAGTATCGGACCATGTGCAGGGCCGACATGACGGTTGGAAAGATCTGAATTACTCTACTCAGTATTTCCAAGGGCTAAGGACTACAATATTACTACTTACCGTTCCAGTTAGCCAACTCGAAAGACCATTGTCCTCTGATATACCCAAATTGTCATCGTAAAATTCAAGCGTTGCATACCCATCTGCTCCCAGAGCAAAAATTCTGTGTTTTTTCAACTACCAGCCTTTCAAAAAGAAGAAATAAGACATACTGTGTACCCCATCTATTTGCCATGTCAATTGGATATACCGGGATATTCTCCCGTTGAACTAGACAATTATCAGTTTCTCTTCTGCACGATTTGAAGTAGCTCACAATCTAAAACCTCTCTCTCAAAAAACCTGTTCTTCTCCCAGCTAACAAGTCGCCTCATACTTTTCAATTTATCGGCTTCCTCGGCTCTTCTATGCCATTCATAACACATGTCTTCCCATCCTTTGGCCCTTCCTCCTAATCCAAATCCCCACATACTGCCTTTACTGCCGCCTTGACCAGGCCATCTGTCCCATGAAGGGACGATAGCAATACGAAGGTAATCATAGAGATCATCGGCTGGGGCGATCTGTGGTCGGCGGGAAGATGCCAGGGAAGATGGCGCACGCATGTCTGACATGGTCAAACGATCAAACATTCCGTTCAAATTTCCAATTGAATGAGACGAATTCCTTGTATGCGAATGAGGCCTTGGTGTTGGGATGTTGGAGGATGGCTGAAAGTCTAAGACAGAAGCATTTGTCGATGTCTCTCCAGCAAAAGGTTCATGAGACGCATGACGAGAACGACTTCGACTCTGAGACCTTGTTGGGAGACGAGCGGCACTACTGGCAATGCCGCTAAAAGTGTTGACGACTGAGCCCAGGTAGGATGACGCTGGTCTCGGAGGTAATGGTTTTGCACCTGTCACAGTTCCATGACTTCCGCTACTGGTCGTTCCACGCGACTTTCTCCTCTTCATTGCAGGCTTGAGCATCTTGGAGCTAACTTTTCGATGTAACGGCTCCTTCCTGCCAAGTTCATCATCTATATATTGGATGGGTTCGCCCGAGGGGCCGATGCTGGTTGGCACAAAGCTCCCTTCTGGTCCACTTGAATATCCATCAGACTCGTATCCTAAATCGGAATAAAGTGTTCTCTGGGAACCTCGTGATCTTGTAGAGTCAAAGGAAACTCTTGAGCGGATTGAACTCTTTGAATCGGATCTTTGGACACTCCTCACCTCCCTGTCTCTATTACGTCGAGACGTGTGCGGTTGAGGAACTTTTCTGTGACCTGGATTGGCGGCTCGTTCAGCTCTGAATGCAGCCTGGGCAGCTTCTGGAGTGGGATATACGACCTCGGTTGAGGACAATTGTCGAGATCTATGATGTCTTTCCGGGCGAGCACTATGAGTCGCAGGTCCAGTAACTGGAGTAGTCTGTTGCAGTCTTTCTCTGTGAAGATCCAAAGACTCTTGCCGACGGCGTTCTGGCTTGGTATCAGCCCTGCCCGGGACCATGAGATGATCTGCCGATGGCGTACGGGTGTGCTCACGACGGGATGCGATGTGAGATAGGTCTCGGGTGGAAGAATGGTTCTGACTCGTTGCTTCGTGCTGCAGAGTCTTTCCTGATGATTGTTTCAAGTGATGTTTTGGATGCTGAGCCATCGTGCTCATATTGGTCCAATACGGCTAATCGCGTGGGCAATCAAAAGCGAGCCGGATTAGATGTAGAATATTTCTCCTCGAGACGAGAACGAGGCCTGTACGCGCGTGAGAGTGCCGGATCCGTACTAAACGACTGAAGGTGGTAAGGACGACGTTCAGAGTGCTGATACTCGTCTTGAGGGGATCTCTGCTGATAACTTTGCGACCTCGCGACTCGGTCGTTAAGCGGGCGAACGTGATCAGTGTCTGAATATGACGAAGGCCCTGGAGTCAACAATTTGTTTTGTTTAAGAGTATAACGTGGTGACTCGTCCAACGAATACCTTCTCGCCGAGGGTCGTCTTTGCTGGCTGTAACTATCCTCTGAGCGACGTCGTTCCTGCCAGTATCCACGCCCTGATGGCTGCCTCTCAAGATAGCTCGGCTGTCCTTGAAAATTAAAAGTCGGCGGGCCTGGCACAATAGGCAGACGAGGACCTATCTGGGGTATAGGCAGCGGATACGGAATCACAGGCGCCGGAATACGGACAGGCTGCACCAGTACCGTTTGCTGGACAGGATAGAGTGGAAAAGCTGGCTGAGGGATGACTGCGAGCAACCAATCAGCCCAAGAACAAGCACACCACCCGACCCACCTCGAGAACCCCAGGGATAGCGCCTGTAGGATACCGTGTTTTCGCAACAAAAATCACAACAAGGTCCACAGCACTCGTTATCGCAACAGCAGTCTGCAGAATAATGCTAGTTGAAAGCAAAGAGTCAGTAAAAGGTGTCGCGTTTATAAACACCAGCTCAGCCACAATCATGAGAAAATGACGTCGAATTTTCAATGCTGCTCCTCTGATCTAACCCAAGTCTTCCAAGTACCCTTCGACAGACTCACTGTAGAATAGCAGACTCCCATCAAAGAGTCGGTAGCTATGCAAGACAAATCCAGCGAAAAGAAAAAGAAGAAACAAACGAAACAATTCCTCGTGACGACCCGACTTGTTCGGATGGAGCGTAAACGACAACAGGGTAGCCTCCTGGCAGCAACGAGTCTGACGTGTTTTTGTTATACTCTGTGAGTTGCAAAGACAACGCAGAGAAAATATACTTGGGCATAGGACAACGAGGTGTGCAGCCTGTCTGGATAGTTGAGCGATGTGTGTATGTGTGACCAGGTACTAGGTTGAGGGATCTGTCCTATGCGTCTAGAGATATTTGTTGGGCTACGTTCATTGACAGAGTCGATATTCCAGGGAGCAGAGTGTCTTCAAGGAGCAAAAGGGATAAGTTGTATTCCAAGCATATGATTGTATTGTATAGAGGTTGTATAGTTGGATATCTTGCAGAGGGTTTAATTACTTGCAACCCTCGTGTTTTGCATAAGAAATTTATGCTGATGGTTGTAGATGAAGTGAATGATAAAGTAGTATATAAATATTGACATTCATTGTCGAATGTTGTAGCTCGAGTGGATTCAGCGTTGGTTGGGTAAAGGGTGGCACAAGACTTGAATGT
The DNA here is from genome assembly GCF_001720195.1 of Cryptococcus depauperatus CBS 7841. Classification (NCBI taxonomy): domain Eukaryota; kingdom Fungi; phylum Basidiomycota; class Tremellomycetes; order Tremellales; family Cryptococcaceae; genus Cryptococcus; species Cryptococcus depauperatus. The sequence goes on along the minus strand of NC_089475.1, from coordinate 460,331 downwards.
TGTCCCGATCTGTGTACGTTACAGTCTGGCATCTTTTTTTCGGTCCTGTTTATTCTGAATATGGAGGCAGAGTTGTGGTTTATTTATTTATTTCAGAGAAGCAGCTGGCGAATGCAGTATAGGCAAGCCTTTGTAGCGGGTCTTATCTAGTCTTTGGTTGTCTGGAGCGATATCGTTGCATCAATGAGCATGGTTGGGATGTATATGGTGTATATAGAGTTGTGCGAACAGGGTGCAATGGCGTTCATTCTCATGACACAAACGGGGTGTGAGACAATGGTGCTGGCGTCTAGGAGCGACCTTTTCTGGGGCTGAAGTGAGTGGTAGATGATGGCTGGTACAATCCCTGCTGGCGGTTGCTCGCAGTGACTGTGTATCGCTTGATATAGTCAATAGAGCCATGTTCCCGGTCGTTCGTATGGAGCCTTAGATGTAGCATTGTAAACAAAGATGACCAGCTACTAGTAAGAGGACAACTTGAGGTATAGCGTTATCAATTTATGATACTTTGTGCGTTGAATTGGAATAGAAGCAAAGTTGCGAATTCAACATGATAAGCTGATATGATTTCAAGAATTATGTAATGGTGGGATTCAGGCACAATCTTATCAATCACTGGGAATGATTATAAATCAGTATTTTTCATCTTCCTTTGGAACATTTAAAATTATGTAAGAAGCAACAAAATATATAAAGGTCGGCACGTTTGTGGTAAGTGATTAGTTTTGAGTACTTTCATAGCTGGTTGATTCTAAGTTTACAGATATATTATCCTCACTTGTGTCATACTCGCTTTGCATCCCAAGATACTGTCAGAAACACAGCAAGCAAGGATGGTGGAGGTTGTGTGTTGGGTTGGATACACTGGACAGGAGAAGATGTATATAAGGATAGACAACCCAGAGACATAACCCCAGAGAATGAATCTAGCTTTCTGTCTCTATATATCATATCCTAACTACTAAGTAGTATCTCGTCCCAAGGGCATAACCACTGTAACCACCCGAGTGACCCAGTCTTGACAGATACACCCAGCCCTACTTATAGCCGGATCTTGGAGCTTTCGACTGCTTTACAGAACCAACTTTTACCCATCATGGCAGCAGCTGATCAATCCAACATCGGAGATGTTTACTTTCTGTCTCATGGTGCAAGTATCCTGGTAAAGTGTCTCTGAATTCTTAATGACAGCGACTGGTTAGGAACCTGTCAGGAATGAGGTTGTTCTTGGGCTTGGTCTGGGAGACCTTGGGACGAGTGGATTATCTAGAAGTATCTATCTCAAATAGATGAAGACAGCTACAAGATTCATTCCTTGGGGAACTATGAACCACAATCCCTTCCTTATATCTTCTTTGCTCTGCATCCTTCAGCCAGGTTCTAGTTCAACCAACTATACCATTCCTCTGCATACACAGTATGCTGTGTTCTTATATCCGCACCTTGTACATGATCCTGACAGAACCTTCAATGGTTGAGCGTTACGATGCGGGACCATACCATGGATGGAGGAGGTTCGGCAAGAACGTCCTCGCAGGCTCGTCCAAAGGAATAGTCGTTGTCAGTGCTCATTGGGAAAACCATGATCAATCCTGTCCCGGCGTCATCAGTATGTTGATACTCCTCTATGATCGCTGATAATGCTGCAGTAAACACTAATGTTTTAAACCCAATCGTTTACGACTTCTATGGCTTTCCCAAGAGATATTATCAGTTTCAATTTCATTCCAGAGCAGAACCATCGCTACAGAACGAAGTCATTAAAGCTTTGAAGGAAGGGGATGTGAACGTCAGTAGAGAAGATCGAGGATTGGACCATGGTGTATGGAGTAAGTACAACGAGCCAAAACGTTTACTCAAAAGCTCAAACATCCATACAGTCCCTTTCAGAGCGGCTTTCGGTGACGAGATAAAGTTCCCATTGGTACAGGTGTCTCTTCCTGCTTCTTCGGATCCTCGTGAATCGATCAAACTTGGTCAAGCTCTCTCAAAACTGCGTAACCAAGGATATTCCATTGTTACTACTGGTCATATAATACATAACCTTCGTGACGTTTGTAAGTTTCATACTCTTGTACGATCCAATGCTCATGCCCATGAATTGCTTAGTCTCGGGGAAAGGTATGCCATACAATGAACCGTTCATGAAAGCTATTAGTAGTGCCCTCTCTTCATCAGACCCAATTGCCTCAACCCTCAATCTTATGCAGCAACCCATGTATAAGAATGCTCATCCTACCGATGAGCATTTCTATCCTCTCTTGGTAGCCATTGGTGCTACTTGGCCCGATGACAAATGCGAGGTGATCTATCAAGGCATGGTTGATATTTATGGGAAAGATGTAGAAGAAGGAGGATTGGGATGGGGTATGTGGCAATGGACCTCTTAGCATGAATCATCTATGCATTATCTAATACCAGCCCTCAATCAAACTAAAATCTTCCACCAATGTTGTTGTCTTCACTTCAATCCGTCTGGGTCAAATTCAAAGTCGACATACTTGGGAGACCATCTCTTGGTCTTTGCCCATTGTATCATATCTTGCTTTGTTTTGGGTATATCTTTCCTTCTCGATACCCCCTCCTCAATCGCCTGATTTAACACAGCTAAAGCCACCTCAAAATTGACCTCTTGTGCATCTCCGAAATCTGGTAAAAGAGACTTGTCTGGATTTTTCTCTTGAACACAGGGGGCAAGTTGACCGAGGCGTTGGGCGCCAGCAGCAATCATCTTATCCGTCATCTTGGAAGCTTCAGCGAGAATAGCACCTAGTCCAAGGCCTGGATAAATAAGAGCCTTTCACGATGCATCAGTGGATGAGCAGATGGTCATGGCCGTTCGGTACTTACGTTGTTGCATTCAGCAATCACATATTTCTTATTTGCATGTGGAATGTCAACTGGCGGAAATGGTGAACCAGTTGCTATCAAGGCTTTTCCATCACTCCATCGGTTGATGTCCTTTGGCCTAAGATGGTATTATATTAGAAGGGACTAAGATAACAGAGAAGAGTGGCCTACTGGGCTTCGCAGAGTCTGGTAGGGTTACTAAGTGGAAAGATGATGGGTCTTTCAACATGTTTAGACATCTCTTTAACCTAGGGTGTAGAATTATATTCTGTTTCATTTAAAATCAACGAATGACTCACCACACGCTCATTGAAAGCTCCAGCATGGGTGCTGGTACCAATCAGTACGGTAGGCTTCACTTGCTTTATGACCTCCTCCAAGCTCGTCGTGTCATCTCCCCACCCTCTCTCATCTCTGATAAAGTCATCATCAATTTCTGATCGGATATTGTCTCCTCCTAATGACTTCTTGATAAGTCCGTGTTTGTCAATCAGCCAAAACTGTCTTCCCGCTTCAGCTGACGACTTTACACCAGTCTCGAGAGATATAGCGTCTCTCAACTGGCGAGCGATACCGAGGCCTGCGGACCCAGCACCGTAGATAACAATTCTTTGGTCTCTAAGCTGTGTATTGACAGTCAGTTTTAAATTGTGCTAGAACTATCGCGTAGACACCGACAGAGCTTTTGGTGATTGATATGGCTGCTTGCAGAGCCGCCAACTATCGGTCAATGGTCAGTTTATGGTTAGAAATTGGAAAGACATTTGTATTTACAGTGACAGCCCCTGTCCCCTGTATGTCATCGTTGAACTGGGAGAAGTAAGTGACTGGTGACTTCTCAACATGAAGCAACCAACAATACAATGCTTCTTACTACATCGTGGTTAACTTGAGTCGAAAACATGTTAAAGCCATGCTTACCGATAACGTGAAAGAAGTTTTTCTGCATTTGTGACGCCCTAGTTTGATCATCAGTAGTGAAATTATGACTAACCCAGTGATGACACTCACGAAATCCTCAAAGTGTAAGAGGCATTTAGACTGATGCTTTCTGACTAAATCCACAAATTTGTTGACAAAAGAGTCATAAGGTTCTCCTCTTAATCGCTTTTCTCTGTAGCCCTATCATGTAATCAGAGAAATCAATATGGTTCACGAGCAAGTAACATCTGTACAATATATAGAGGATCATCCAGGAGAGACTTGTTGTTTGTGCCAACATCCAACGTGATAGCAAGACATTTGTCTGGACTACGTACCCATCAACGGACATCCCTAGTCTCACAACCATAAATGATCTTACTCTACACCAGCAATCAGGCTGTATATTACAGCTTTAGCGGTGGAAATTCCGATTCCTCCAGATCCTTGGTCACCAATCCCTAGAATGGCTTCCGCATCCGAAACTACAATCTATCAATCATCAATACGTCTTTCTCTTCTAGCCATTGCACCACCTACCAGTTCCAGTTGTCGTCCTTCACAAGCATCCAAGAAGTCCTCTTCCATGTGCCTATCTTCTGGAGGGCTCAGATAGAGGCCTTCGCTTCTTCTGAAGAGATGAGAATAGCCTTCGATGGCATCGGCCTCAGTGGGGGTGTATATTATAGGAAACATCTCGAGCAAGTGCTTTTCCAACAGCGCATAAAACAGAGTCCAATTCTGGGCTGTTCATCCCAGATGATTTCAGTTACATTCATTCTCCTTGCATCATCTTACCTTTCATGGATTGTAGAAAAGAGTTCTTTAATATATTGCTTTCACAGGACTTGTACTGTTCATAAGCTCTCTCCATTTGATCCTCAATCGTATCCACCCTAAGTCAGTTCATTCTTCGTTAAGCTAACAATTAAGTATCCTTATCCCTACTGCACTCACGAAAAAGGTAATCTCCCTCGCAAACCAAACTCTTTCCTCTCTTTCCTTGTGAAAGCACTACCCTTGTTAAAGCGCGGATCGTTGAGGATTACAGAGCCTTTCAGACCAACTTTTACTGCTGCTGTCATCTCAATATCGTTAAATATGATTAAATAATGCAAAGAATGAATAATGTTGAAAATAATATTACTGGTATTTATATGGATGCTCCATAAGTGTAATTTAGGTGAGTAACTCCTTACGTCTTTGTAGATGTCCGGACACAATAAATCCCGGCGATTCGGTCCAGGCACTTGACGGTCCCGAATAAATAAAAACATCAATATTCATTCTACTGTTTTTCAAACATACAATATAAAAGATGGTTCTTAACTTCTTTCGCAAAAGAGGGAAAAGTCAGACCAGAAAAGGATCAATCCTTGACCTTCCAGTATCAGAGTATGATCCTGCGACTGGTCTTCCTCGTATAGTGACAATTGGAGACAAGAAAGTGCCACCGCTGCTTACGGTACAGGAAGGTAAGCTGTGGTCTGTGGACGATGGGGTGGTAACGACATATGGGACCATTCTAAATATTGTGTCTTTAAATAGTTCAGAACCATCTCATATTCCTCCAAGCTCTGTACGAATTTCGTTTCTCTTCACCAGATACATACGCCGCCCGCACCCGCCTGGTTGCACCTCAATATGCTCATTGGGCCCAAAATATCTGTTCGCAACGTCGCCAAGTCAATAGGATTGAAATGGACGAATTGCCTAGTCTCGGAATATTGATGTGCTGGCATGCACATATGCTCAATCCCAAGACTTATAGCGTTGATGTAGAGGGGGCTTATAAAGGTTTGAAAGGTCTCGAGTTTCCACTAGAACTTGTAGTAAGTCCATTTGAACAACATCAGAGCTTTATGTGGACTGAGCTGGAACAGTCGTGGGCATTGACGAATGGATCTCTGCCTGTAGAACAAGATATGCTTTTCGATATAGCCGAGCTGAATACTACAAAATGGACAATAGAGGATATCGCTCAAGGAGTCGAAAGGCAAAGTAAATTTGTGGTGAACATGCACAATATACGGTGGCTTGATAAGAGCCATTGGGATCAGGTAGGCACAATGGAATTGCAAATTGGGATCGTACTTTACCGTAAGCTCTACTCTTACAATGACATGTGTTGGATTGATTAAAAATTTGTATTACGCAGATGCATGGCTAGACCTTGCCTACTCGACATCTTTACAATGCTTCCTTGTCCCGCGACTCGATATTGATCTGGCATGGCATTCGCATCAATTACATGGCGCTCGCTACAAAGATGATACGGTGCAGCTCCTTGGACAGTTTCTGGGACATGATGATACAGTCGGAGATGGAAAGCTTGAAAGTGGACTGAAACAAACTGGTGAATTATGGAAAGCCAAATTTGGCTATGATTATCAGCCTCCAAACGCATAGATATCTAATGTCAAATCTTGAGCAATATGAACAGACTATCTGATGTATATTAGTAGATGTAAACATGAACCAACTATATGCAATGTAGTGACAACGATTAGAATACATACAAACTAGACGCCTATATTTATTTCTAAAATACAAGATAGCCTTAGACAAGCCCACCCCAAGCGCCCAATCCTGCAAAAACGCTTCCAAGTGAGACAATTAATCCCTACGCATAGCATCAATCTCTTTTCGTTTGAAATTCCAAACAGAAACTTACACCCCAAGTGACGGCACCAACGCCAACCCTTCCTACCACCTTCCAAACTAGACTGACTCCCACATGCGCCACAGCGACAAGTGTCCAGGTAAGCCATAGCCAATGACTTGGTCCGTCTCCAGGTTTCACAGATTTGTGATATACAGAAATCGCATCGGATACGATAGAGAAGTCAGTGGAATGAAATTGATGATAGATGGGGGTTGGATTGAAGTAAAAGGCAGAGAGAATAAGAGTGAGGCCAAGGTTGAGTAAGAGAGTATCTAGTCTCCAAAGAAGATGGAATGGGAAAGGAATGTTGGGAAATGGTAGACCAAGAACATCTTCGAGCTCTCTTCGTGCCCTTATCCTCTCCAATATCTCCACCTTTCGCTCCAACTCCGTCTCGTCTTCCTCTTCTTCCTCCGCTATGTCTACAGTTTCATCATCTTCATCTGTTTCCTCTCCAACCTCTTCCTGGCTTATAGATCGGTCATATTGTCTGTTGATATCATCGATCGAATTGTTATCTTCATCTCTTTCCTCAACAGAACTCAATATATTGTCTTGGCCCAAGTGTTTCTTTGCTATGTCCTTGAATTTGCCGAGAGTAGCTGATGGTTCTTCATCTTTACAAGGAAGCATGACTTCTTGATAGAGGGCAAGCTGTTCCCAGCCTTGAATAATTCCCCAAGTGACTTCCGCTGTACCCCATCCCAAACCAAGATAGTACGAAGAGTGGAAGCCGGATATTGGTGAGGGACATATTAAAGGCAAGGTTGAAAGACGAAGGAGCTCGTGAATAATTGTATGAAGAGTTCTTGACAGGTATCCAATAACGGTAGGGTTTAGCCCTGTCCACGACACGACAACATAGGTAGCTACGCGAATAGTTTGGATTGTACAAGATGCAAATATACCGATGAGGAATGGGTTTGGAAGAAATGGATGAGGGTATTGCTGTCCTTCTTGTCTTTCCTTTTTCGTCGGAGGCCTTGAAAAATATAAGCAGCAAATAAAAAAAGCAAATAGACTACATACCATGCGTAAGTGACTAGAAGCACGAGAAGAATGAACCATGTCAGTGTTATAATAGGCACCAGGAGGTATAATCGCGACATGTATCTCCAAGTGACTGCTATACGGTCATCCATATCAAACTCCTCTTCAACCAAGTCATCACCATATAATGTTCCACTTTCCTCCACCGCATGGCTGTCGTCGACTCCTGGTGTTCTCACGACACGACTAGGGCCGGAGGAATAGGAATCGTAGATGGCGAGGGCAGTGGCAGAGGAATATGGAATCTTGTTGTTATTGGAAAGAAGAGGCTCATGCTCCGGACGATTTGAATGCTGAATAACGGCCGGAATGAGCGTATGATTTCCCATTTCTTGATTTATATTTCTGTTTTATATTTCTGTTTTGTATTTTTTTGGAATGTAACTATTGAGAAGACAATGGGAAAAGATGAAGTCAAGGTACGAGGAACAAACAATATTAATAACTCATTATTAAGGGTTTGTGAAGGCGTTAAGGAGTAAATACGCTGTTCAATAGTGGAGACTATTTTTGTTGATGTTTAGATCTAAATTGTTTTGTGTTCTTTATCTTTCATATCAGAACAAGATGGTAAGTATCGAAGGATCTATCGCTAAACTAATAAATCTCAGTCAAATCTCGCTCAAGCACGCCTACATGAGGAGAGAAAACAATGGAGAAAAGATCATCCATTTGTAGGTTATCTAAGATTGAGTCTAATGTTCATTCTCTGTGTCTACGAGCAAATGAGAGAGCATAAGAATCATTAAAAGAGATTCAGCTGATTAATGTTAAAGGGCTTCTATGCTAAACCACTCAAAGCTGCTGATGGGACACTCAACATTATGACTTGGGAAGTTGGAATTCCTGGCAAAGCTGGAGTAAGTTGAACTTCACAACTGGATGCAATTTGTTTGCTCACCTTGAACAGACAGACTGGGAAGGTGGCATGTACATTGTCAAGATGACTTTTCCGGATGGTAAGCACGCTCATTTCTAAGGCGTTTGAAATGTTGATTGGTTATGTAGACTTTCCTACAAAACCACCTAAATGTGAGACCGGTAATAAAAGAGAATGCCAAGTAAAAGCTCAAGTTAAATGCAGGCAAGTTTGACCCTCCTCTTTTCCATCCCAATGTTTATCCTTCGGGCACTATCTGTCTCTCTATATTGGACGAGGAAAAGTCTTGGAAGCCATCCATCACCGTCAAACAAATTGTTCTAGGGATCCAAGACTTGCTCTTACATGCAAACGTCAACGATCCAGCACAAGTTGAGGCTTATCACATGTTCAAGTGCGTCTTCATACTGGTTAATAAGCAAGGAACTGACTCACCTGATAGAAACGATCGTCCAACTTATGATAAGCGTGTTCGGCAGCAGGCGATTGAACGTCGCCCCAGATAGCCGCTCATCCTTGTTTTTACAGTACACATGTAACTTTGTGACTATAGCATAGAGTGAAGACTTTTTTGTTTTTTGGGTTTAGGACTCTTTTAGATGGTCTATTGTACCCTCTCGTTCCTTGCATGGTGCATACAAGTATGCACAGTTTGTAATAAATCTCGCCTGGCTTAGTCTATGCCTACAGTCTTGGAGAGAAAGCAGGATTCGACTTTGCTCATCACGAAGAGAATCTGATGCCGCATTTTATCCAAAAAGTTTGTATCTGTGGGCGGATCCTAATGGAAACCTGAAATGTCGTGCTGGCTTGTATTTTGCTTTTACATTTCTTCCTTATTTTATTTTTCATCTTCTTTGGCTTCTTTTGCCTCCAGCTATCCTCTTCAACTGAATCCCTTGCTACCACTGTACTGTGAAGAACTGCCAACTCAGTCACATCGGTTCAGTTCTCGGTCAAAGGCTAACGGCTACAACGCGAACACTACTCATCTATCAAGTTGAATTGGATTCAAAGAATGGCTCTATCTGCTGCTGATCTCCAAAAGGCTCACGCACCAAAGGCAAGTCATTATGTACCATTGTGACGCAACTAACAGCCAACAGCATCAAGAACTTGAAGGCGCTCCAGACCCTTTCCCTGCTCTAGGAGGTTCTATATCTACTCCAGTTGCAAAAAAGGTGAAGACTACCCCAGCCACTGTCGATACTTCTTCTCAAGATGCCTTCCCTTCTCTCGGCTCTTCAACTGCCCCTACTGCCAAGACTGCCACCAAGCCTGCTGTCTCTATGTGGGCTTCTAAATCTTCCATTAGGGCTGGAACCAAGCCCATGGCTCCAGGTGGTCTTGGTCGTACCGGTACGCCTACTGCTGGATCTCATCCTTTCGCCGAGACTTTCTCGGTGCCTGCTAATGAGCTACTGCAAGGGAAGGCTGCCTCTGAAACTGTCAAAAAGGTTCAAGAAACTACTGGTGCCATTGTAGAATCTTCAACTCAGATGCGTACCGGCCTCAAAACCTTTCACATTAAAGCAACTGACCTCAAAAGACTCTCACAAGCTAAGAAGATGATTGAGGCTGGCCTGAGGAAGCCCGTCAGCATCAAGGTCGAAGTTCCAATTACTACTTTGGGTACAATCATTGGTCCCAAGGGTGCCACACTTAAGAGCATCACCGATGCAGCTGGCGTAAAAATCGATGTGCCTCGTCGTGAATCTCTTCCTGCCTATACCTCTAAAGATGATAATGAAGATGATGAAGAACCTCAAGTAGCTATCGTTGTGTCTGGTCCTGGCAGTGGCTGTACCGAAGCGAAGGACAAGATTTATGCGCTTATTGCCTCTAAGATCTCTCAGACTGCCACGTCCATTAAGACTATACCTGCTCCTTTTTTCGTTATCTTTGCTTCCAAGGCTTCTGACCTTGAACAGGGCGCTGGACAAGGCAAGGTCAATATTACGGTCCCTACATCTGCTGTATGGAAGGCACTCGAAAGACAAGCTAAGGCAGATCTTCAAGGTGAAAAAGTCGAGACTGAGGGCGAGGCTCCCATCAAGATCAAGGGAGACCGCGAGGCTGTCAAAGCTATCGTTAACGAAATCAATCAGACCTATGAATCTCTTGCGGCAAGCTTTTCTATGAAGAGGGTATCCATACCCAAGAGACAACATAGATTCCTTATTGGTGCTGCTGCTGAAGACATCTTGGATCAGAGTGGATGTATTGTAGAGCTTCCACCCGTGGATGATCCCTCTGACCGAGTTGTCATCCGCGGTCCGCAGTCCAAGCTCATTGCTGCTCAGTCTCTCATATTTGAAAGGGCCAATGCTGTAACTGTGGAGCCCGTCGATCTCGTCTCTCTCTTCCGAAGATCCACCTCTGACCCGCTCAACCACGCCACCAATGTCCTTCGTTACCTTCGAGCCTCCAAGTTTCGAACTATCTCTTCATCCCATCCCAACGTGCAGATTTTCCCTCCGTTCCCCTCTGTTGTTGCCAATACTGGCAATGTAGTTATCGAGGTTGTAGGTGAAGATAGTGAGGAAGTCGCCAAGGTTGTAGATGAGATTGAAGCGCTGGCAAGAGGTGTGACCCCCTCTGGTGTTGCCATCGTCCAAATTGACTATCTTGCCCATAATTTGTTGACAAACAAACGGAGTGCCAAAATTGCTTCGTTTGAGAAGGCTCACAACATTTCTGTCATATTTCCTCTTGCCAACGAAGAATCTTCCGACGTTCTTCTTGTCTATACTGGGTCAGTTGGTAACAACGCTAAACTCGAGGAGGTCTTGGAAGGGGCTTCCAACGCTATAAATCAACTGGTCAAGGAAGTGGCTGATATCAAGACCGAGATATTGGAGGTTGAAAAAAAGTTACACAAGTACATCATCGGTCAAGCTGGCTCTGTTCTCAACGCCATCATTGGGGAGGATGGCCTCGTTTCTGTTAAAGTTGGCTCTTCTGCCTCCAAATTTCCTTCCACTGGTTCTGAAGACTCTGTTACCATCCGTGGCCCTCGTAATGAAGTTGACCGTGTTGCAGAAAAGATCAAGCAGGTGGTTGAAGATGCTAGAAATGATGAAATTATGAACGGTTATACCGCTAAGTTCGATGTTGACAAGAAACATGTTCCCCATCTTGTTGGTCAAGCGGGTGCTACAATTAATAAGCTGAGGGAAACCCTGGGCGTGAAGGTTAACTTTGAAGATGTACCTGAGAAGGAGGGAAAAAAGAGCTCCAAGAAGCAGTTTGTCCACTGTACCGTAAGTCAACGTCGATAATTTGTAACAAGTAACTTACAAAAGGACAGATTATTGGTTGCAAGGAACCTGTTGAAGAAGCCAAGAAGCGCCTTCAAGCCCAGATTGAAAAGCTTGAAGATGAGACTACCGAGCATGTCACCATCAAGCGTGCTATTCAACCTGCGCTCATTGGCGCTGCGGGCAAGTACGCCATTCGTCTCGAGGAGAAATACGGCGTGAAGCTGTCATTCCCTCGCGATGCTAAGGAGACTGGCGGTAACCCAGACCAGGTGAGCATCAGGGGTGGTAGGAAGGGCGTAGCTGCTGCCAAAGCCGAATTGCTTGAAGCTGCCGCATTTGAGACTGAGTCTCGCCAGGAGGCCAAGTTCAAGGTACCTTCTAAGGCAGTGGCTCAAATCGTGGGGAAAGGTGGTGCTACTATCAACAGCATTAAAAATGAGTCTGGTGCGCAAATTGATATCGACAAGGAAGCTGGTGAAGATAGGCAGACTTTGATCACCGTTCGGGGTGACAAAGCGGCTATTGCTGCTGCGAAAGAAGCAGTCTTAAAGGTCGTTGAGGAGGTTGGGGATGAGATTACATCAGAGTGTACAATCGACCCCAAATATGTGAGTACGAGGTAGCGAAAGCGATTCAAAATTCTCATATGCCGAATGCTGTAGCACCGAACTTTGATTGGTCCTGGTGGTCAAAGACTTCGTGACCTTATTGCTTCTTGCGGCGGCCCTACAGAAGGATACAAGCAGGCCGGTCTCATCACTTTGTGAGAAAATTACATCTTTTCAGGCAGAGGAATTATACTTATATTATTCAAGCCCCAAGACCGGTGATGAAGCAACAGACAAGGTCAAACTTCGTGGCGACTCCAAACTTATAAAAAAAATCAAAATAGAACTTGAGAAGCAGGTTGCTATCCTCAAAGAGACTGTCACCATCGGCGTTGTTGTTCCTTCAGCTCAACACGCTGGTAAGATTGGTCGAGGTGGTGTTGCATTGCAAGACTTGCAGAAGAAAACTGGTGCTGTGTGAGTTATAACGGCGCACATTCTCATTCTATACTAATCGTTGTCACAGTATCCATTTCCCTGGTTCGAGACAGTACGGTTCGGTAGGCGCTATTGAAAACAAGGTCGAGCTGGGAGATGCAAGCGAGAGTGACATTGTCAAAGTTAGTGGCACAAAGACAGCCACCCAGAAGGCTGCTGATCTTCTCCAAGTGAGCTACTGAGTCATCTCTCAGTGACTTTTCTGACTAGCGATAAAGGCAAGCAACGAACGTTCTCAGCGCAACGATTCTCGACAGGGTCGTTCCATGCCCGACCTTGTGTCCCGTGCTATCTCCATTCCCAATAAGTATTATCGTGCCGTCGCCGAACAACCCAACCTCATCCGTCAAATCCGAAACGTCGGTGGATTCCTTACTATGCCTCAGCCTGCTCCGCCCAAATTTCCTGCCAAGCGTCCTGAAACTGATGATGCCGCTGTCGCTGCCAAAGTCGCCAGAATTGATCTCGAAGGCGACAATGATGTACCTGCCATACAAGGCGAATGGGTATTGGAAAAGAATTACAATGACGGCGATAATTCGGAGAGTGAATGGTTCGTAAGGGCTAAAGAGGAAGATTTGGATAAGGTTACCAAAATTTTGGAAGATGCTGTAGAGAAAGCAAAACAGGCCACTCACGTGGGATACCTCAGTGGCTTGCCTAGGACTGCTTTTCCACGGATCATTGGTGGTAAAGGCGCCACTATCTCGAGGATAAGGTTGGAGACTGGCGCAAACATCCAAGTTGGCAAAGAGGATGATTTGATCACCATTATTGGGGATAAAGAGTCTGTTCTCCAAGCCAAAGAGGCTATACTAACTATTGTATCGAGACCCAATCGTGATCGATACTAGATGTCCAGGGGGTTATGGGAGCAGTAACCAAACGTCTTTATGGACACAAAAGAATACCCCATTTTATGGGAGAATGTTCATCGTTTGAAATGAATCAATGCACTTAGAAACTCCATTGCGTATCTTGTTGAGGTAATTCACAGGTGTTTATTATAATCCAGCATTGACAATGTGGTTCATGCCAAATTTTGATTCCGCTTTTTTGACTGTTGACGTGACGCGTTCTTTTTGGGACTTAACCGGATGTTTTTCATCTTTCATGGTCTTTTATATTTGCATTACCATTTCAGATGTCCTCAGACAGTCCAACGCATATAAGAAAGCCTTCCACGGCTAACAATGCAGCAAAAAACAGAATGGAGCAATGTAAGTGAGCAAGCACAGCTCAAGTCTCTGCAACTGATCGCTTGCATGTAATAGTCACATTTACTTTGGGCAAGCTGGATGCTGGCATGGCAAGTCTTTTGATTCTTAATTGTCACTCGCAAGCTAATCAACGTCAAGGCTATACTTCTTGGTTCCAATGCCCACTTACTAGAGTTCCCATCCCTGCTACTTCCCACTCCATCACCCGGTACTCCGCCTCTCGGCCCAGGAAGCATCCTAACCATCACCGTCTCGCGCGATGTCTCTGCTGAACTCGCATCTCAAAAGACATTCTCGGATCTCCAATCCGCTATACTTGATACATTTACCGTACCTCCCAAACCTCCTGTGCTGAAACTGAGAAACGTGACTCAAACGAATGTGTGCGTGGAGTGGGAGAGAATTGATGTGGGCTCTGCTGAGTTCAAAGGTTTGGAAATGTTTCGCAATGGACAGAGATGGGGTAGGGTCGGCGGAGAATATGGAATGGGAAAGAGGGAAAAGACAGAGTGGAAGACTGGAGGGTTACAGAGCGGGGAAGAGTACACTTTTCAGCTGGTCTTGAAAACCACCGCTGGGACGTACCCTTCCAACCTCGTTCGGATACGAACTCATACTATGGAGTGGGTAGGAATGCTAAGGAAAACTCATGCTCATTGCTTCTAGCAACTTAACTGGTTTGTTAATATGCTTCGGACCTATCTATCCGCCCCAGCTTCTCGATCAACTACGTCAGTGTCTAGAGCAAATCGGAGCTCGAGAATCTCCTCGCGTCGCTCTTGACACTACTCATTTTGTATGTACAACACCCATGGTTGGTGGGGATGAGCAAGGAAAAGATGCTTGTATCGATTCAGAATATCAAGAAGCTACAAGAATGAATTTGCCTGTTGTTGGACCGGGATGGCTAATGGCTGTTGCTGACCAGCGCAAGTGAGTGAACTACCTAGCGCGGGAAGACACATCTAACGAGAAACAAGGCTTGTGCCAATTTCAAATCATCTATTGCCTGCGATGGCTTCTTCAAGCCAGAATGACATTCCTGTCTTTAGACGTCCATCTCCTACCAAAAAACAATCTTTACCTTTTACAACATCTGGTCCAGTCTCCCCAATAAGAGACAATGAGGAGTCTAGGCGCTCGCCCAGCCCGGAGACTATTGCAAGAATGAGTATGACTAGATCTTCTACGACTACGATTCTTAAAATTTCCAACGATAGAGGAAGGGAAGGTAGTTTGGATGTGGACTCTCAACAAGCGAGAAGCCCCAAGCCTGAAGCAGACGGAAAGCTTGACAGGTAACTCATCCTTAATTAAGAGATTGTTTTAGAGATTCTAATTATTTCCAGAGGATTCAAGTTTCCACTTGCAAATTCTGCTTCACCGGCTACCTCACCGACTACCTCAACGTCAATCAAGCTGCCGTCGCTCTCAGATGTTCAAAATTTACCATCGTCTGGTGACGATAAAAATGTTAACGATTCGGAGTCTACGGCAACGCTAGATTCTGCCTCCAACGCAGCGACTGAGAAGTCCATTGATACTTTCCCACAAACTTTTAGTCATCCGACAGAATGTTTAGAAGAGGCAACGCACACGAGTACCTCTCCTATATACGCTGCTGGTTCCCCGACTATTGTTCAGGCACCAATTCAAACCCATAGTGAAGAAGGGGAACAAGTCATTGGAGATAAGGAAGGAGAAAGCAAAGCAACTGCCATTGATGACACCGCGACGGAACACAAGGACAATATTGCGAAGGAACTGGTCGTTCCAGAGGTGGATGTAGAGATGACAGCAGAACCTCAAGTGGAACCTGCTATAGATGACCAAATTGAGCTGAATCCCATAGTTGTCTCTGCTCCCAAGTCACTAGCGATTGCCATAGAGTCAGACCCAAAACCAATATCTCAAGAAAATCTGTCTCCTGCCAATCAAGGATCGACACTTGAGCGCGTAGAAGAGTCTATGCTGAATGAAGGAACAATGCCAATCCGTCTTGAAGACGGTGCTCCCCGAGAAGAGGCTTTGCCCAGATATGGTGTTGATGAAGGTCTTAGGGCAGAGATTGATACACACAAGTCTTCAGTCTTGACTGAGCAATTGAAGAATGAGTCCAAAGTGGAAGCTGAAGAGAGCTACAGTGATAAGGGAAGCTCGGTGGAAGCAGCCATGGTACCGGAGAAAGAGTTGAGTTTGGAAGCTGTCGCGGCTGAACCTGCAACACAAATCAACCAACAGCCTTCTACATCCAAGTCAAAGAAGAAAAAGAACAGGAAGAAAGGTCAAGCAAAAACGAATCCATCCATGTTGGCAGAGACAGCTGTCGACAAAGAAGAAAAATTGACCGAGGATGTAGAAGGAATGGACGAGGTTGATCTGAACTAGAGGACGACTGTAGTGTAGAAGACTGGGAAGAAAACAGTGCAAGTGATGAGATGATTGTACTTGATTTAGTTCTAGAATATTCATTAGAAAAAAAGCCTCGCGCTGTTTTGCAAAAGATTTGTTCCTGGCTGTCATTCTCGTAAAACAATCTTCTCACTTTTCACTCTACATTTTCCATTTCATCTTTTCTTTCCTTTACTTTCTTTTCTTTTTCTTTTCTCTATAGAATATTGACCTCAGACTCTTCAGATTTCACTCTGTCATTAGTGGTACAAAAAAGCAAACGCGTAAAGCCTCATCTATCTCTCTTTTAACTGTACCAAATCCTTTCCATCATACCAATTCACACTCTCTTCGCGACACTCTTACGCTACTCTTGCTGGCTCGATAGCCAGGTTTACCGCCTTAAGCGCGTTGACTTAGCAAATCTTAGGCTCTTTAACGGTACAAGGAGAGGAATTGGTACGGCAGCAGACTTGAAAGTTTTAAAGTCTTTTGGTTAATAGCCAACATGTTGTATCTCACAGCAGATAAATTTCCAGTTTGCAAGTGTTTCTTTTCTTATTGCAGATTTTCATCAGACTGATGATTGCGTAGTTGTCCCTTTTGGTATCATTGGGTACGACTAAGCCCATTTTCGTATGCGGAGCTGATCATTCTCTAGGTTTTATCGATACCTCTGGTATCTAATCCGCCTTTTTGCACGGGCTGCTTATCGTCCAATCCCTTTGCCTGAGAACCCAACATACATCGCGGAAGAGGATGTAACTATCATCGTACCCACCATCGATGCCGGCGAAGAATTTAAGGGTGGGTTAGAAAAGTGATAGTTTTGCTAAAACTAATCGTTTCATAGAGGCTGCCCGTTCGTGGCTCATAGGCAATCCTAAAGAAATCATCATTGTCACTGAAGCTAAAATGGAGGGACCCTTGTTAGAACTTGCCAGGGCCGTCGACGAAAACAAGATTCGAGTCCTTACTGTGCCAGCTGCTAATAAGCGTCTTCAAATGGCTCATGGTATCCGGAACACCACTTCTGACATCATTGTCTTTGCTGATGATGATGCCATTTGGCCGCCCACTCTCCTTCCCTATGTTCTTGCGTGCTTTGAGGATCAACAAGTGGGTGGTGTCGGTACCAGCCAAAAAGTCCAGGCTGTCAACGAAAAAATGACTGTGTGGGAAATCCTTGCTGCCTTCCGGATGACTATTCGTAATATCGAGATTGCTTCGTCTACCCATATTGATGGCGGTATCCCTTGTCTTTCAGGTAGAACTGCCGCATACCGTACTATCATTCTCAAGGACCCCGATTTTCTTCACGGCTTCACCAACGATTTTTGGCTGGGTAAATACCACTTGAACTCGGGTGACGACAAGTTCCTTACCCGATGGATGGTGTCTCATGGCTGGAATACCTACGTCCAAGTCTGCAAGGAGGCGGAGCTGCTCTCCACCATGAAACCCAACTGGCGTTTTTTAAAGCAGGTTTTGAGGTGGACACGGAACACATGGCGTTCTGACTTTAGGTCTGTCTTTACAGAACGCCATGTCTGGACAAAGCATCCTTATGTTGCCTACACCATGATTGATAAGTTCATTAATCCGTTGACTTTGCTTGTCGGTCCATGTTTGGTCATTTACTTGATTGTCAAGAGTACCAAGAACGTTGCGGACGGTGGTTATCACCTCCCCGCGTGGGATATTGTGGTTTCTGTGAGCCATATGCTGTTTTGGCCAATGATTACGGCTGACACTGTCACAGTACATTGTTTGGCTCATGTGCACTAGAACATTCAAGGTTTTACCTCATCTCTGGAACAATCCCTCTCACGTCATTTATGTGCCTGCTTTCATCTTATTTGGCTACTACTTGTAATTGGTTCTAAGTCATGCGTCTTGTTCAGAACTGATGATCTCCAGTGCCATCATGAAATTGTACGCATTATTTACCTTACATGAAACTGGGTGGGGTACTCGTTCTGGTATTGGTAATAGTAAGTTTCCAACAGAATTATTTGAGTTGTTCCTCTGACAACAATATCTAGTTACTGAGGCCACTGCTGCTGCTGAGAAGGAAAAGAGAGAGACGGATTTAGCACAACAACAGCAACAAGCATATAGTCAGAATGGCGAGTACAAACAATTTGGTGAAGAACGCCAGGCCTAGGGATAAATTTCAAGACGTTATTTGCATGATCCAAGACATTGTAAGAAATCACTACTCCTTGCCAACGTAGTTGTACCTAACAATGATCTAGTTTCGCATCACAATATACATTTCATGCGGACATTTTTTATTTTATTCAACTGGTGTGAAGGATGTACCAATGTAAATTACACGCAGTTATGTAGCGAACTTTGTGAGTATATGGGAGTCTTTTATTCCTTATTGATCTCTTGAGCTTGTCTCGGAGACAATATGCATGTTTATTTTTACACAATCTCAAATGTTTACTGAGATGGACCAGACCATTGGGAAACCATGTCCATAATTCCAGCATATCTTTCTCTTTCATCGTCCGCCAAGACTTGTTCGTCTTCATCTCGTTCTTGCTGGTTATTACCCTTTTGTAGCGCCAGTCCGACTACGACACTTCTCCTTGGCTGGCCACTAGTCTGCAGCGCCCACCAAATGAGAGTAGCAATTTGAGAGACATACAACTCATGGAGCGTCTGCTGGGGCGGGGATCCCAACAAGGGAGTCAACTTCATCTGAGGAGGAGGTGACGGGAGAACAGAGAGAATGCGCAGGGGCGAATCGTCTTTATCTATCTCTGTTGGCAAAGATGCTTGTAAGAGAGGGGTAAACTGGGATAAAGACGCTTGTGTCTACAGTATTTCCCGTCAGCTGTGATTCACTATGGATTCCCAAGCCTCAAAAACAGGCAAAACACACACCAGACATCCAACCTTGCCATTCTGGGTGACCACAACAAAGATTCGGTCCTCAAATGTTTGAATCAAGAGCTCCGTTTCATTACCCGAGATAGATTGGCAGAGCTGATAGGACTGTATGGGAGACGTCAATGGATGGCTATCTGGTTCCTTTGTGAGGGAAGGTTTTGGATGCGATTCTTCTAAAAGAGATACCATGATAACATACAACTATAATCAAAGAATAGATAAATGCGTTGAAAGTGAAAAAAGTGGAGGCTGGCGTAATTACAACTTAGTTGTTATTAATCAAATTAACTGTAGGCTTGAATGCCTGTAGGCTTGAGTGCCTCACTGTAATTACAATTGGTATTATTTAAGGAATACGTAATTACTATTGTCACGAATACAGCAAAACTAGCACTTGTTTACTGCATAGACAAATAAGTATCGATGAGAAATCTATCTATCATTCAACCTTATCCATCCATGTTCCCTCTCTTAATCCCTCGGCGTTCCAGAGTGTGGCGATGTGGAGGGCTTGCACTTACATTAACCCAGTTAAATATCTTACTAAGCCTCCACCAGCCATGGATGACATGGAAGTAATGACATCATGACCTCCACCTTTAGAAATCTCAACATTTATTACGTTGGAACAAAGTTAACGGAAATAGACGACTTTTAAAGGAAAAAAATTGTTTTTGAATTACAAAGCAAATCATAAGAGAGGAGAAGAAAAAAGTATAAAAAAGCTTACAAAAGTTGTTTTCTGTTGACAAGAACATAGTGTTAATTGTGGCAAATTGGAAAGAAAATGACTCTGACTCAAGACGTTTCCCAGCTCTTCACTCCGATTCAGGTTGGCGAGTATAAACTCAAGCATCGAATCGTCATGGCTCCTCTCACTAGGATGAGAGCACAACCCAAAACGGCTATACCATCTGACTGGGCCATCCAGTATTATACTCAAAGAGCCTCGGGTTGGTTTGACCATGAGCCCGGAAGGAATAATAGACTGACGTTTGATGTGTAGAAGGAGGTTTGATCATCTCTGAAGGAACATTTATCGCTGAAGAACTTCGAGGATATGAGCATGTTCCCGGTGAGTAGCTTTCTGAGACGTTTCAACCAAGTTGCTAATGGTGTTAGGTATCTATACGGCTGATCAAATGGCTCAATGGAAAAAGATCACGTCAGGCGTTCATTCCAAAGGTGGAAGAATCTTTTGTCAGCTATGGGTCCTCGGGTCAGTGTTAACCTGTCTGTGGATGATTTGTGGCTCATGGAAATTTTCAGACGGGTTGCTGACCCAGCTGTTATCCCTGTTGTCTACTCTGTTGGCTCGCTTCCTGATCTGCAGCCTTCATCCTTCAAAGATGAAACGGTGCAGAAACCTCTTGTACCTGTTACGGCAGAAGACATGGACAGAATCGTCGGGCACTACGCGCAAGCTGCTAAAAACGCCATAAAGGCTGGTTTCGATGGTGTCGAGATCCATGGTGCCAATGGCTACTTTTTGGATCAATTCGTGGGTTGTCAATTCACGTCTGGAATGAAAGTTAACATGGCCTAGCTTCAAACAACGTCCAATAACCGTACAGACTCTTATGGTGGATCGGTCGAGAATCGTATCCGTTTCCCACTCCGAGTTGTCAATGCCGTCTGCGATGCCGTTGGCCCCAAGCGTGTTGGTGTCCGTATGTCACCTTTCTCGGAATTCCAGGGTATGCGCATGGAGGACCCACTGGCGACCTTTGTCCCCTGGGGCATGGCCATTGCCGATGCCCAACCCAATTTAGCTTATGTTCATGCCGTGGAGGGTCGAGGCATTGGAAAGTCTGAAGATGAATGGTACACACATGACGACTTGAACCCTATTCGAGAGGCCATTCTCTCTGCGGGCGAAAGTATTAAGTTTATCGCCGCGGGAGGATACTCGGTTGAGTCTGCATATCAGCACACTGAAAAGTACAAAAACGATCTCGTCTGCTTTGGAAGATACTTTATCTGTCAGTCGGGAATCTTGGAAAGGAACGGGAACAGAAGGCTGACTTGCTATTAGCCAATCCTGATTTGGTCAATCGTGTGCAGAACCATTGGCCTTTTCGCAAGTACGACCGTCCCACTTTTTATACTCAGACGGCCAAAGGTTACATTGAGTGGGTCTTTGTCATGTTGTATAGACTCGGATGAAGCTGACAATAGCTTGTAGCTTTGAAGAATACAAGCCAGAGTTCAAGGCACTCTCTCAAGACCAGGCGGCTCCTGCTACCAACCCGAATCCTTCCAAGCCCTAGGATAAAATACTGCTGAGCCGGACGTCATTAGATATAAGCTAGATGTTAGGGGCGAATAGACGACCGGATCGATCGATGTACTTGTCTTTGTACTGTGCAAACCAAAAAGAAAATCATCTGGAATATAGCAGGTTAACTAAACTGGGTGCAAGTGAATGCCTCCCATAATCTGTGTACCGCACTTTGCTTTCCTCCCTCTCTGGTATTCTCTTTGATCCATTGACAGCCACTGAGATATTTAACCATGCTCACTGTCGACACAACTTGAATTATAGTCACCAGC
The DNA here is from genome assembly GCF_001720195.1 of Cryptococcus depauperatus CBS 7841. NCBI lineage: Eukaryota > Fungi > Basidiomycota > Tremellomycetes > Tremellales > Cryptococcaceae > Cryptococcus > Cryptococcus depauperatus. The sequence goes on along the minus strand of NC_089475.1, from coordinate 438,588 downwards.
CAATAAAGTATAAACAATTATTTCCGTCGGAAATTGAAAACGTCACGTACAACAAACACTTTCAACTTTTATTGTTTGTCTACTAAACCGGCTTTATATATATTTATTATACATTAAACATATCAACATCAATTCATCTTTATCTTTATGACAACTGAATCCGCTGAAGAGCAATCTTGGGGTAGAGGTGAGTATATTCATTGCATTCCTTATTCATCCACCAGCTGTTTGCAGCAGCTTGGAACTGGGAGATTGGGCTTTGTTTGGTTCCAAACGACTTTATCAGAAAGTGCTGCCAAAAAAAAGAGAGAGAGAATGGCTAACTTATCCCATCTGGTATAGTGCTGATTTGTGGTGGTACTGACTGGCAAGTATCATGCTTGACTACTCGCAGCAGGGTACCTCCTGACACGCATCTATTCGTTTCTGTAGGGCTACCAACGGCCGCAAAGAGCGTCCCTCTGGTACAATGTATGTCTGCTTCCATTCCGCGCAACGAAGCAGCACGTGGAGAATCTGATGTTGATTACATATCTACAGACCGACTGATTTAATGTCTCCACATATTTTGAGATCATTCTCTAACGTCAAGATCAGCAAACTCATCACGGGTCCTTCAGCAAACTATGCCATAGTCCTCGACAGTTGGTCAATCCCCTTGGGAGTTGTTTGACTCCTCAACTTGACGTTTGCCTGCTAATGTCACAGTCTATGGTGCTGCCTATCTCTTTGGTCGTCCACCTGCATTGAGTAGTTCTCCAAACGGCGTCATTTCGGAGAACAACCCACTCAAAATTTCACCTTCATCTGTGGGCTTGCCAAAAGGTAGCAAATGGATTCGCGGTGCTGCCGGTAGAGGTCATTTCCTGTTGCTGGACAGTGAGGGAGGTGTTTGGGGGTGTGGAAATAATGTAGTAGGCCAACTAGGATTGGTGAGTGGTCTTAATCTGAGATGAAGCATCAGGCAGGACTGATATCTGCTATAGCCAGTGTGCAACACTGTTGATCGACTGACCAAAATTGGAGGCCCTTGGGTCAGAGAACCAGACACGAAAATTGTTCAAGTAAGTCGTTTGGTCATGCGGCCTATCAGACGTTTTTTGACGGAGACGGATAGGCCACAGCAGGCCATTCTTTTTCTCTTTTTCTTACCTCGGCAGGCCAGGTATTTGCATCAGGTTCTAGCGAATTTGGACAGGTGGGCAATGGCAAAACTGGAGAGCGTCTGGTCAAAGCAGGCAAAGTGGCCTATGATATCGAAGTTCCGCCCCGTACGTACGAACCCAGCTTGATCTCCCATCAGTAGAGCTACTTATAAAAGATCTGTAGGTCTAGTTCAAGGATTTGAAAAAGACAAGGTCAGAATCATCGAGATTGCTTCAGGAAACCAGCACTCGTTGGCGTTGGATGATGAGGGATATGTCTACGCTTGGGGGTATGCGGGATACTCTAGATTGGGTTTGCAAGACCAGAAAGATCGGTAAGTAGCAGCATGGCTGTAGAAATTGAAAGTGTGGCTGAGAAGCACGAATCTAGATTGGTTCCAACTCTTGTTCCTCAAGTGAGCTTTGAAGTTGGTTTTGAAAGAATTGTTCTGAAGGTAAAGTGTAGTTTGCGGGGAGCAATATCGCATCGCGAGCACGTATGGTTGCTTGTGGTCCTACCAGTGAGGATTTCAGGCCATCATCTGTTTGTTTGTTCTTGCTGAAACAGAGTCAAGGCTCCATGGTTGTGGATCGGCAAGACATGTTGCTGATGGCTGGTAAATGGAAGCTCACCGGTGATGGTCCGTATATCACTTGATAGATGCCACGGAATGGTCTGACTCAACTTGCTTAGGATCTACTGGGCAGCCGTACACCAGATTCAAGTAAGAGTGTTGTTGTTTGCAATCGTGCTTGGCTAATGTCTTATCGCTCTTTTGAATGATAGGCACATCCAGGATGGTGAGTAACCAGCGACCACTTGATGAATATCTACCAAGACTTGAACGTAGTCATGGCCTGCAAAGTCATTAAGGCCACCTCGGGAGGTTGTACCCATTTCATCACAACACAAGACCCAGACGGTGGGGTGATGACTGTCGGTTTTGGTCAGGGTGTGGTAAGTGTTGAGTTTCTGGCAAGTTGTATGTCCAAGCTGATATCAAGCGTAGCTCTATGGTGGTAAGTCGCGAGTTTGGCTCTCATGGAGATGGAAAGCTAAAGACATTTGAGAACTCGGATTGGGATCCGATACGGGCAAAAGTGCGACGAAGCCGCAAAAAATTGCTCCTCTGTCAGGTGTAGATGTAATTGAGTCAGTGTCGGCTTTACATGGGTAAATCTAGTGCAGCTAATATCAAACGAAAACAGTGTTGCTGGCGGTGCTTTCTCTACTCTCTTTTTGGCGCGGCCTAATGCTCGTCTCTCTGAGCTCGAACGATACCCAGAACGTATCAACTCTGCCTCTGAATGTGTTGTATGTCATATTAACGATGATGATCCCTTGGAGTGTGAGCGGGTAAGTTTCCTCAATTATCTCGATGTCAGCATTTTGAATGGTTGATATGATTATGATCCTAGTGCGACCAACCTTATCATACTCGATGTCTTAATCCCCCCCTTCCTGGTATCCCAGAAGGAGAGTGGTTCTGTCCTGATTGTGCTTCACATGCCAATGCTGGACCAGACGAACCTTTTCATCCTGTGCTGGGTTTGGCAAAAAACAGAAAGGCCAAACAGACCGAAGGCACCCTCAGCGGTGCCAGCAGCGAAGCAACCAATGTGGCATCTAACGAGGACGTATTGAAAGCATCAAAACGGAAGCATGATGAAGAACCTGCACATGGTGGGTATAGGTGTACTCGACGCTAAATATCGGAATCTGACTTGCAACAGAGGATATAAAGAAGCTGAAAAGCTAAGGTCTTCACATATCATCAAGTTGTGGAGAAGAATTCCAGAGCAGTAACGGTGAACCGGATAGTTTGGATAGTTGCAAAGCGCATGTCCCATGCAAATGCCAATTCTTGAGTGAGTGCTATTCAACCTTGTGTCAGCGTCGAATTGACGATCCAGTTGATGGCTTCATCACGCCTTAAACACATTTCGCTTTCCCTCAAATATCTATTGAAGATATTGTTGATTGCATCGCTTGATTTCGTTGCAGCGCCTACCTAATGGCCCAGAAGTTTTATTACCCATTAGAAAAACGGTCATGACATGCATTCTCTTTTTTAATAAGAATCCTCATGTCTCTTGCATAATATGCCAATCCATGAGCCTCTTTCAGGCCACACGTATACCTAACAAATATTACAAAAACGCCGTCATAATACTGATTTTTTCTTTATAATCTCAAATTCCTTTTTTCCATGTATTAGGCTTCATTTACTCCCCCAAGACTAACTTCATGACGACGGAATCAAATTTATCCAATGACAGGGTGGAGGCAAAACAAAACCATTTTGAATATTCCCGTTTGCAAAAGAAATTCGTTAACCACTTTTTCACAACTCGAATTATAACGGCAGAGAAAGAAGGAAGAAGCAGAAGCCGTGTACTTCAAGGAGGTTGCCACCACAAGTAGCAGAGAATTGGAGTCAGCAACACCCGTATCGCATCAGAAGAACTCCTGCCCAGATTCAACGGTTGTAAACCGTTTAAGTGGCAGGGTGAGTCTGAGAGAGATGTCTGCTCGCTATAATCGGTCCACCATTCCTGGGAGCGATCAGAAGCCAGTTCCATACATCAACATCCCAACTGCAACACGTACGCGCCATCCCGTTCCACAATCGCCACTGTCAAAGTATGAGCCAACGGCGCCAGAGGATCTGACAGCCATCAGTCCATTATCTTTGCCCGACCATGAATCTCGTACCGCGCCTACTGCCTCTTCAACCTCCGTCTCACACGCCTCTCCTTGTTTCATTCATTCGCATCTAAACAGACATGGATCGTTGCAAGATAAGTTGAAGCACAAAACGTCTGAACTCAGCGGCGCAACAAATTCTGGGCCAGCTGTCTCTTCTAGTCATGAGCAAGGACAGCATTACCAAGGAAATGCCACTAAACCCATACACAAATCCACTAAGCTTCCCATCTCCCCACGTCTCCATGCTTCCCAATCTCATCCAGCGAGTCCCAAGGACAAAGATTCCCGGGTTGCATCGCGTCGGAATCTGGCTGTGTTTGGCGGCTACGACTCGGATCAATCAAGCTCAAATGGCCATGTAACAAAGACGTCTAACGGAGTACCTAACGGAAGTGCTCGTTTCATTGAAGATCTTTTGACGGGTGATGAGGAAGACAACGCAAGCTTAACAAAACAGTTGGCTCAGACTGCTCAAGGGGTTAGAGAAATGAGCAAGGAGCTTAGTGAGTCCTTGTCCATAGTCTGCCTACGTTGTGAGGGACTCAGCAATATTTGTAGGTCGAACAAAAGTTCGATCAAATATTCAGCACGTCCTGATTGTAACCAAAGCTCGCGACAATAGATTGATCAAGCTGACTCGAAAGCTCGCTCTCTATCTCATGCATAAACGCCCATCAGCGTCTTCAGACGGAGCAGCTGGTAATCGTCCTGGAAACGGAAATGGGCGTCATCGAGGTATGGTTGTCTATGTAGATGCCCAGTTGAGGACATCCAAGCGTTTTGACGTCGCTGGCATTCAACGCGAGCATCCTCATTTGTTTGCTCCAACCGCAAGAAGGAGATCATCTTCGTCTGCCTCAAGTGGTACTTTGTCGCATCTTTCCTCGGCATTCCCATCAACGATGAGCATAGGTGACATTGCTAAGCAAGCTTCCAATGAAGGACAGCTGAGATTTTGGACAAGCGATTTGTGTTCAGAGTTTCCTCGTCTGTTTGACTTTGTCATAACGGTCAGTAGTCAGCTTTAGTTCAAAAGCTTCCCCATTGATGATGCTGCAGCTCGGTGGTGACGGTACAGTTCTATTTACATCATGGCTATTGTAAGCAACGTGAGCTTCATCCTGGGCAACTATAAGCTGATCTTCTAAAGTCAACGCATCGTTCCACCCGTTCTTCCCTTTGCGCTTGGATCTCTCGGTTTCCTTACTAATTTCGATTTCTATAAATACAAGCAAACCATAGACAAGGTCGTAGACGAAGGTATCCGTGTCAATCTTCGTATGCGATTTACATGTATTGTCTACCGAGCTATTGCCCCAGAGGAATCGGCCGTCTCCAAGGGAAAGAAACATAAAGCTATCAAGAAGCCGGGCGGCGAGATTCTTATGAGTCGTGTAGATAAGGGCGGATGGGAAAGCTTGGAAGGGCCAACTTCAGACTTACCTCCATGCAACTTTGAGGGCCAAGATAAAGAAATTATGTGTTACTCAACGAGACCTGTGGAGCAATTTGAAGTGTTGAACGATCTTGTTGTAGACAGGGGGCCAAGTCCCTATGTTAGCTTACTGGAACTTTTTGGTAAGATTCAATCTGTCAAGTATAATGTCATTGGCTGATAATTTATGATCAAGGCGACGAGCATCATTTGACTACTGTACAAGCTGATGGCCTTACGGTTTCTACACCAACAGGCTCCACCGCTTACTCTCTGTCCGCCGGGGGTTCCCTTGTACATCCACAAATTCCAACAATTCTCATCACTCCAATTTGTCCTCACACCCTCTCTTTCCGGCCAATGTTGTTGCCAGATAGTATGGAACTTCGAGTATGTGTACCTTATAATTCGAGAAGTACTGCTTGGGCAAGTTTTGATGGTAGAGGCCGAGTAGAGCTGAGACGTGGGTCGTGTCGTGTTTGTTCAGATTACAATGATATAGCTGACGCATTGAGAAGAGGGTGACCATATCAAAGTCACCGCGTCTAAATATCCTTTTCCAACCGTTTGCGCTGACAAGGCTTCTACTGATTGGTTTTCCTCCATCTCTCGAACTCTACGCTGGAATGAACGAGAAAAACAAAAGTCTTTTGTGGTTGTTGAAGAGATGAGAGAGCCGCCTCGCTCAAAGCCAAGCACTGCCAAAGAGAACGAGAGTATACTCAACGAAGACAAAGCCTCAGCTACATTCAAAAGAGATGCGAGAGAGGCCGGTGACAAAGTGATATCTGCGGACGCGGAGGAGGATGAGGGAAACATAGATGAGGAAGAGGATGAAGAGGATGACGATTCTGACGATGGCGATGACGATGAGGTCTACGATATTGACGAGTACGTCTTGAATTTGAACGCTTTGGCAAAATTTTCAACTGACGCCTGCGTAGTAAATCCGGGCCATCCTCTCCGCCTGCTCAACAACTACAGCAGGCTGATAACCAGGTACTCTTGCATAAGCACCAAAACTTTCTTTCCTCGCGCCAGTGCCATGATGGGCTTGAAACTCCTAATCGGTTTGCCACGCCCTATGCAGCCCCTCCAGCCATTTCTCAACGGCATCTTATCCAAGCGTTAACCAAGGTAGAGTTGCGCGAGAAAGAGAACGAGGAAGGCCAAAGGGATAATATTAGGGAAGGTTCGAGTGCGCTGAGATGCACCGCTGCTCCACACCTCATTCCAGCTGGGCGATCAACTTTGGATAGCAGCTCCATCGCCGATTTGACCAGTGAAGCTGGCGCCAATAAAATGGAGGGGGAGGTGCCGAAGCCAAGTCACCATCACCATACACACCATCATACTCATCGCTCATCTAAGAAAGACAAGCTGCCAAATATCCCTACACATCTTGCTGAAAAGGTCAAATCCAAGGCGTTTGCATTCTTTGGACAGGTAAGTAGAGAGACGTGAACATTCACCCAGAACTCGTGCTAAGAATTTTTTTTTTTGTAGGACGACTCGGCCTCAGATGCTAGCGATGACCATTCAGAAGAGTTTTAACCCTCTGTTTCGCGAGTTTCCATCAGGATTTAAATCTTGTAACACTATTATCTGTTCTAGCACAATTGCCAGCACATGTATAAACACCTTTGTTATGCATTTCTGGTAGAGCCTGAAACCTCAATTGTAGTTGTCATCGAGAGACGATGATACAACTACTATACCAAGGTGTTTCACTGATGAATGTCCTTTGAAGTTTCTACCCGGGTCAAGTCAAAGGAAGATGGGTTTACTGCGGTAACTGCCAATAATGCAGCCCACTGGATCAATATTTGCTACTCTCTACTTTCTCCTCGACAACTCCAATATATATCGATGATCAATTCTGTATTGCTTCGTCAAGTGTGATGCCTCCTCCAAGGTCTCCGAAAGGCGCCAGTTCATCAAATAGGAATACTGCAAGGCGCGGTTCATTAAATAGGAATACTGCAAGGCGCAGTTCATCAAATAGGAATACCGCAGAAGGGAATATATCAGATGCGGAAACTTTAAGAGACAGTACATTAGATGAGGATGCTGCAAGGAGTGATAGCAATAAAAAGGGAGAGTCGAAATTTACAGAAGAGGGGCTTGACGACGACGAGTATGTTGGACTCGACAGAAAGGCGTTTTTTGCCTTGGCAGAATCAAAGCAGTCCGAAAACCAACAAGATTCATTTTGGACAAGATGCTGTGGTCCATGCGCTCCGTGCTGGAAAACAACTTGGGGCTGGTCAGGATGGACATGGTTGGCTAGAAATTCACTGTTTATCCTGACCATCTTGATGTTGGCCTTTGCAGCAGTATGTACCTGCACAGGGCCTCAGCTGGGTATATGGATGGTAGAAGCTGGTGGATATAAACTGGGTGGGCTAGGATGGTGCGATAGTGAAGAAGTCAAGTAGGTCTATCAAACCTTTTCATTCGTTTCCCACTGACATGACAATTTAGTTGCCAGTCAAAGGTTTTGTATAGTAGTATTAGCGTTGATTCCTGGCCAAGCATCATCATCTCAACACTTTTACTAGGTTTTGGATTTTGTACGTCAGCTAACAAGGTGATCATAAGACAATGTTAACATTTCTCAGTGGGCGTGCTTCATATCCTTCTGATACTTCACGCTTTTTTCTTTGTCTATCACCGTTTTCAGTCATGTGGCGAGGATCCCGAGACACAACACCACGAGGACGTTAGAAAACTTTTCCGACGACGTCGACAGAAACGGTGGCTCGATACCTTTGAAAGAATAACGATTTGGATAAGTTTCGGATATTGCGCTATTGCTGTAGTCCTTATTGCCTTGGTTGTTGTTACCCATGCGAAAGGGTTGATTGGCTTCAGAATGTGAGACATTTCCTGGGCCAATCAAACGTACATTGGACTGATGATTTGTCGGACAGAGCCACTTTTTTATTGGTTTCGCCTTTTAGTTGTATTTTCTTTAGCTCGATTTATCGCGGTAGATGGGCATACGGTGTTGCCCCTGTCGAGGTCCCTTGTAAACTCAACAACGGAAAAACATATAAGAAATGTGTGCTCCAAGACAAATGGGGTCATCGCTATGAGGAACATAGTTGGCGCGAAGTCGTAGCGACAATGTCATTGGAAAAGTCAAAAACTAAGGGCGAAGGGGCAGAATACGCACTTGTGAAGAGGCCAAAGGTCGGAAACATTGATCCTTGAGCGTTCCAGGAATAGGAATAGGTAAACCCGCAGGACAACATGATCACAACAATGCGCTTCAAGCCTTTGATACGACCACAAGAAGTGCAGTCGTTCAAGACGATTTGGCTGGGACGGAACGCTATTACCATGGGAAATACCAGGGACTCTAATTATATCCAGACCTGCTGGAAAAGTTGGCAGGTATTAAGCAAGAGGCCTGGCTTCCGATCATCATTGAAATTCCAAAAGCTCATTACGCATATAGTTGCTCACATTGCTGGTAAATGTTGAATGCATATTAATTGATACAACTCTAAATACTTTAGAAACTGCATCTTCATGGTACAATGCCACTTACATGCCCCCATTTTTCTCCAATCTCACCCATTTTGATGACCACTCCTGCTGCCTCAGCTCTGATTCCCCCTCCTTTTCTTATTCCCTGGCCTGCAGCAACTCCTCCGCCCTCGTTCTCCATCTTGAATACGCTGCTCGCCCATTCTCCAACAGCCATAATCAACCCCGTATGATCCATCGCCAACGTGCGACCTCTGTCAAGGTCTATGGATATATCCAAGCATACCAGAGTTAACTCCAGCGCAGCCGAAAGCACCTGTGCTTCGGGTTGATGTTGGTCAAACAGATCCTCCTCATGGGCCAACTTTGGTCTTGGTGGATGTCTTACGCCGATAGTCACGGCCAGCTCGAGTGCTTCGGGGCAAAGAACACTGAGAAAAACGGGTGAGTGTCTGGCCGAGTCCAGCATAAGTGTAAGAGACATCAAGAACTTTTCCATCACCATAGGGGATAGGACCATACCAGTCCCAGCAGATCTGTAGCGCGCGCCCATCATGAGAGCTCTTTCCTCACGGATAGACGAATCTTGAAAGTGATGCCAGAATCGATTGATTAGAGGCATAACAAAGTATTCTGCTGCGATGTCTTTGAAGGCTACTACTGGCACAGGAAGCGGGTCCTGCGCCATCCGCGAAGCAGCAAGGCTGTTGACGGGTGCTACCTTGGTATGTCGAGGTTGAGTGACTCTGAGGCGTCTCTCTCGTGCGAGTTCTGGAATAGTCTCTTCTCCTTGACGAACACCTTTTGACAGAATCACATCTCTAATACCATTGATAGCTTGATCAATTTGAGCCTCATTAACAATCAAACGATTGGGAGGCACATCCAAGGAGGTTATATATTTGTTGTGAAGCGCAGGAGGGAGCGTTTTGGTTGGAAAGTCAATGGCACGGGTTGTGCGTTGGGGTTGAGGAACAGAGAGTCCAGCTAGTTCTCGTGCACCCATGGCAAGGGCAGTGAGTATCAAAAATTTGTGTTGAACCGAGAACTGAGCGCTAAAATACTGTTCAATGAGGAAACTATTGCCCGTCAGCTAACCTGGGATCAAGACAAAATATCATGGACATACGGAGCTACTTGCTTCGGAGCACAAGCAACCAAAGAACTGAGAAGACCTTGTCTCTTATCTTCAAATTCCTCTATCTGAAATTTATCATTGAGACCCAACACCATAAGAGTAACTCCGACTGCGTTTTCAGCTTTACCGGTCAATTATCAGTATGAGACAGAAAAAGCATAGTATAATCCGGTACCTACCGAGCTCCGTACCAAACTCCCTCTTCGCCCTAACTAAGCCTTCGCCCCATTGTAATCCCATCTCTACGCATTCTGGTTTCTCTCTCTCTTTCAACAGTGCAGTCAATTGAGGTATATATAGCGGTCTTTGGGCCTTTTTTTTGTTGACCTCGTCAAGTCCCAGCGAGGGATCTGCCGCAATCTCCTCAAGATACTCTGCAGTAGGTGACGGAGCACGTGTAGATGACGGTGAAGAAGATTCATAGCCTACCAATGGGTCGTCTTGTTGATCTGGGTCAAGCATGACAATCCTGGGCTTCTTTTGTGGCTTGGAGTTTGGTTTTTCAGGGGGTAGAGAAGCTGTTTGCTGTGCAGGAGGCGGAGACGAAATTAAATTCGTTGGACTCTTTGTTTGCTTGGTTCGCCAACCGAGTAGCCATTCTTCTTCACTACCGTCGATGGCAGCATCGCCATCTCTCACCCCCACGCACTCTCTCAACCATCTTGCTTCTTCTTTGCCATCACCATAGCCATCCCACATCCCCTTGAATTTGAGTCTTGAACTTTCAACATTTGCCGAGACCATCGGCTTCATGTCTGCATTGTCATTCTCATCTACCTCGAGGCCCTTTCGAAGTTCCTCTATCTCATCGGCTTCTTTCGTCTGATTGACTTGAGTAGTCTCTGGGACAGTGAGCTCACTCATTATCTCTGCAACAACCATGCCAAGACGACGTATCGAAGGGTCTGGGTGTGAAAGATAGGATTGGAAAGTCAAGATGAACTTGGGACGGTGAGACAGGTTTACGAGCCATTGGGAATACGGTGTGATAAGCGATATCGCTAGCAATAGGACATGAGTGAGACCTGAAAGGGTGATGTCAGTCACAGCAGGATTTAGTGAAGCGAGAAAAGGCTCACGAAACTGCTGCGAGTACATGGAGAATTTGATGTATTTGGCATCTGTCCACGCTTCCACGATCGTATCAATGAATGCCTTGGCAACAGATTCTCCACCAGTCCCTATCCAACCGACAATTAGCCTGTTGCGGGACTGCTCTCTGTATTCCCCCAGATGCATCCGACTTGATCCCCCATCGCCTGTGATACTTTTGATCAAGGCGTCCCAAACTTCGTTTCCAACCTTGGGCTCTCCAACAATTGCTATCAACACTTGGACAGCACGTTTTATCCTTTGGTCAGGTCGATCTGGTCTCAACGTTGAGGAGGAATCCACAAGGTGATACGTCAGATGGGTTGAAAGCGCCTTGACGAATGAGGTGATAACCGAGCCAGGAAGGGAAAGGATGATGGAGGAGAGGAAATCCGGAGGATAGGGTGCCAATGAAGACCCTGACGGAGGATGAAGATGCTCGAGCAAAGGAGGCAGGAGCGAAGGAAGCATGGAGGGAGTCCTTGACGTACTATCTGCAACATGAGAGCTCAAAAGCCCAACGGCAGAAAGCTTTTCCAAGACGAGTTGAAGAGGAGCCGTATCGACCACTATCCTGTCAATACAAACCAGCCAGATCGTGACACTCACTAGCACCATGAGAAAGTTCATACATCAAGCCCTCCAACCGCTTGACCAGCCCATCAAAGTAATCTCTAATGAACGTCAGAATACAGACCTGTCAAGCACCAAGATCACCTACTTTGGCAACAGAGCCGCAGGGACCGACACATCGTCCGCTTCCTCAGCCTTCCACCGACCCACCGCATTTCCAACCTTGGCCGGGATCCCAACCAAGGCTTTCAACACCTCCTCCCACTGTAATCTCTGCATCCCTTCCTTTGTCTCCATCTTGGTCGAAAAGACGGCATGGTACACATCATCAAGGCCATAGAACCGGGTGAGCCTGTCCAAAACAGACACCAAAAACAACCTCATATTCCTCGGCAGCGTCGGCTGTCCTTCTCTCGGAGCGTTGAGATAAGAAGGAAGCGTCAAACACGACACCAAAGCGACATGTCGACGTATACCGATTCCCTGGGCGACCTTGGACGGGACAAAGAGACCCAAGACAAGCTCCCGTGTCGCATGATCCAGCACTGATATCACAGGTGGCAAAGTATCTTGTATCAGCAACTGTTGGACGGCAGGCAAGTATCTTGCAATGGCTCCAACTTGCGCCACCACACCATCAGGACTCTTGACGAGACTATCACCAATGCCGAGAATGTCGAGTGTCGATGAAACTTCTCGTCCAAGGTCTTGGATGGATGGCTGTGGTATACGCAAAAAGCTTTTCAACTGCTGAAATTGTTTGGCGGGATCCATTCCACAGTTGCTTATATAGTTGTTCATGATTGAATTCTGTACATATATCCACACGCGTATGGCGGCGATCGCCGCCATACACTGCCCACCAATTTTGTTTCATTTGTGTATTCCATGACCCGTCGCTCCAGCCTTTTTCTGACAATCCATCGACAAGCCAACCTCGGTGCAGAATCTTGATTCAAATGAATGTCTCGACCCAGTGCAAGTCTGCTGACGTCACGCGACCAAGCCACAGCGAAACCTTGTCCATCGGTAGCGTGTTGATTATCCACCCGAATAGTGAATTATTTACTCGCATCCGACGCACGGACATTTTTCTGATAGCGCAGAGGCGCCGTGCAATCATCGCAGTCCCAACATCGGATGCACAACCGGCCCAAGGACAATCGACCCTAGGGTTTAGTGTCCCTTTACGAGACAATACACCGGTTGAACCTTGTGCCTACGCCTATTACCATTGTCAAAGACACACCATCCAGGGTAAGTGGCAGGGTCCACCCATCAGCTCTCTGATCGGCCACTGCCACTCCTTCCGGTCTAGGCCGAAAACACACACCAACGTTTCATCCAGTTTGATTTGCCTTTCGGACACATATAGATGGCACAACATAAAAAACGGTGTGGCAAATTTCCTCACCTTCTCTCAACACCACACCTACACCGGGATCATGACCACCATAACGCTCGACGACAACTCCAACGCCTTCAGCTATGGTGGTGAGGCTTGGAGCATCGTGCATACCAGTGAGCCTTATCATGGCGTCGGTCCAGACCGTGGCTAATGCTTTAAAAGAGGACCCATATACGGGGAAATACTTTGGCAGCACATTTCATAGCTCCATAGTCGCAAACGCTTGGATGCGTCTCTGTTGGACCGGCACAGATATTACCATCTACGGAGCAAAGCGTATTAAGTAGGTCGTGTTTGGTTCCGTGTTTGGTTCTGACAGCGGTGGGCAGCCATGGTCTCTACTCCGTCGTGGTCGACAATGGAGATGTCCAAATGTACAATGGCTATTCGGATCCTGAGCAGTTTCAAGTGATACTCTATACATCCCAGGGCCTCAAGCAGGGCAACCACCAGATTGTGCTGGCAAACAGGAATGACATGAATGCGATAGATGGGCATATTTATCTTGACATTGACTATGCCAGCTTGGTTGGCACTGCGTGAGTGTGGGGTGGAAGGTATTGGCTGACTGGGTAGTTGGGATTGCTCACAGCCGCCTGATACAACGTCATCGCCTACGGTACCGGCTACTCCTCCGCCAAGCGGCTCTACGAGTACGGTTACGGTGGGAAGCACGACGACTGTTGTAGGTGGGTCGATCAACGCTACCCCACAGCCCAACAAGGATACGGCGTCCGGCGGGTCCAGTGGGTCTAGCGGATCGGGTGGGTCTGGCGGATCTGGCGGTTTTACCGGGTCCAGCACGTCGAGCGGGTCTATCGGATCGAGCGGGTCCAGCAGTGGGTCTACGATCGGTACCGCCTCGAACCAGCCACGCATCTCTTTGACGTCTATAACAGGCCCTGGGTGAGCTGTCTTGAGCTAGGTTGAGTGTTGGCGCTGACGGTTTGCAAAAGGGGTATCAATGGTGCTAAACCGAATGGCGCAGTGAGAGGCGTAAATGTCGCGGTGGAGCAGATTGCTTTGTTGGGTGTCGTCGGATGGTACCTGCGACGGTTTTTGCGATGATTTAATCTTGATGGTTTATTCTTGCTGGTTCATTTTTTGAGGTGTTTAGGGTTATGTCTAGTATATATAATACTTGGATGTTATAGTGTTTTACATTCAGGGTTTAGAGTTGGTTATTGAAGGTTGTGTTTTTTTTACCCGTCTCAACGGATTGCCTATTGATGTACGGTGGCTGCTCCTTGATCGAGTTGGATGACTTTGCCTCTTCCTTCTTTCCATGGCACCTGGGTGATCGTCAGTGGTTGCTCTTTTGCCAGGACTCACTTCGTCTTGGTAATGGCTAACTACGATGACTGCCATCTTGGCACCATGTCCTCTCCACTCTGAATCAAGTAATGTCTTGCATCTCTCCCAGATGGCCTCGTCCAAGCCCTGACTCGGTTCGTCTAGGATTAAGAGCCTGGGTTTGTGAACGATGGCGCGAAGAAAGAGTAAAAGCCCTTGTTGCGAGGGCGTATGATGCGAAAACTGTCTCTTGGCTATCTCCTCGACGGTCATGTCTGGTACCGCTTGGCCAGAGCGAGATGTAGACTGGAAAAAGTCTTGAAAGTAGCCTATGAGGTATCGCACACGATCTTTTTGTTCCGGTGTGAGGCTTCTACGAGAAAAGACGCCTTCAAACCCACTGCCAATCACATCCATCGCGGTGAGTCCCATGCCTCTGGGAAATGACGCATAGATCTCGGGTGATGTGTGGCCTATGAGGGTTTTCAATATGGGTGTCGCAATAGATCGACGAGGCTTAGAAAAGAGTGTGAGGGAGGATGGAGGTAGAGAGAAAGAGCGTGGGTGATGGCCGAGTATGATGGAAAGAAGAGTGGTTTTGCCAGAGCCATTGGCTCCAACGAGATGCCACTTTTCGCCAGGATAGATGGACCAACTGATGTCCTTGAGGACAGGTCGAGTTCCTTCACCGTAGGAGACCGACACGCCGTCAAGCTGGACGACAGGATTGCCGGCAAAACCGTCTTTCTTTTCCACAGCTCTTTCCACTTTGCTTTGGTCTCCTCTGTGTTCCTCAGCGAGTTGGATAGCATACGCATCTTTTGTACCGATCCATACGTCGCCGCCATGCACTTGCGCAACGTTGGTTATCCAATCAGGCAAGTTTTCTCCGCCTTTACCCCTCAAGACAAGGACGATCTTGAGCTCTTGGCTGCTATTGAGCTGGCCCAACAAGGCAGATACTTCTTGCCGGCTTGATACATCTAAACCAGCCATAGGGTCTTCAAGCAAAAGCAAAGCAGGTCTTGTCAAGAGAGCGCTTGCTATCCTCCCTCTTCTTGTCTGACCAGAGGAAAACGAGACACTTGGCAGTTCCAACAAATGGTCAATTCTTACAAGTTTGGCGACTCGTTCTATCTCTTCAGCACTTGGCCTTGGATGGAGATTCTGCAATGTTTCTCGGAAAGACAACTTGTCTTCTTCAAGAAGGGCTCCGTACCGAGCAGTAAAATCTGTAAATTCGCCAGTCGTAGGTGGCTTCGCGAAAGCCAAGTGGCGGATAGGTTTGGATAACAGACTGGGAAGAGGTAGATCAGGAGTCGCCGTGGAAGAGATGAGCGACGTTATATAAGGAAATGGACCAGGAGGAGGTGGAAGTGGTTGGATACGATGTCGGCTTTGTAGTGTCTAGGTAACCAGATCAATAAAGAACAAAACGTTAAAAAATCTTGCTGACTTCAACAATTAACCTTCTTCCTTGAGCATCGCCAACAACCGCCCAGCCTTCAGGCTTGGTAGGCTCCCTACTGATAGTCCAACCTTGGATAGGAAATCGGAGGAGTGCAGATGAAGGAGGAGCTGATGCAGGTGTGCCAAAACGGTGGACGATTGTTTTGGGAAGTAGATTGACCAGAGGAAGCATAGTAGCTACACTGTGAACCAGTCAATAGCTGAATAAAAGATATAAACAAAGTTGAAAAATATCATCTTGACTTATTCAATTTATAATAAATGGTTGACTCACAAAGTGGAGGCATAAAAGTCCCCTGAGACTAACATAATCTTATCAGTTGAGGTTTCAATCAGCATTTGCCACAACAATCTTTTACAACTGCAACTTTGAGATGCAAAATCAACAATTACCTCCTTTTCTCAAAGTAAAACCACCTCCTGCTCCACCTCCATCCAAATCACGTCTACAAGCCCTGTACGCATCCACCTCTGCTCAACGAACGACCAACCTCATAGGCTACAATGCCAACTCGCAATGGTGGGCCTCTATACTCGAGGAGACGTTGAGAACAGGGTGGTTGAATGGAGAAGACGGAGATAGGTTGATAATGAGAGTTGATGAGGCATTGCTTGGGCGTCTGGTAGATGAAAAAGGCTTAAGACCGAGAGGTATAGGTGGTGTAATGGTGACGTTCTTTGGTCTGTTGGGTAGGATTTAAGCTGAATGATTTTGGAATAGGAAAGACTGGCGACTGCAACGCCTTCAACAATACATACACTTGCTAGCTTCATGACATCGTCGACTCCATTACATTTACCGCCCACACTTGCCTCTAGGTTTATAGGTCGACCTCTTTGGTGGGCCTTCTCGCAACTAAACCCTTTTGGAGGCGGCGACAATGCAGAAAGAGAGGAAACTCTTTGGACGAGGTATGGCAAGGGTAAAGAGTATGTGCATATGATACTCCTAGAAGTTCGTCTCAAGGCTTTCAGAGTAACGCCAGTTGATTGATACTTGCTACAGCAATCGACAGCTGCCTTTTCAGCGTACATGTTGAAGAACCCTGTCTTGTCTTACACCGGGTCACTTTACGATCTCGAATCTTTCTTGACAGAATATGGCCAAGTTTGCTTTCCCAAGGGTACCACAAAAAAGCAGCTTCCAGAGGGCAAGCATCAACTAAGCAAAAGAGATGTAGAGGTTTTGGTCAAATGGATGTCTAGAGACTGCGGGTTAATTGTGACTGATGGGACAGTGAGTCAAGCTTTTCGCTCACGCTCTTCAACCATGCGAAATTAACCCTGATAGGTTATCAAAATTCTAGAGGTCGGTCAGACTGTTGCTGACCACCCTATAACGGATGCCGATCGAGGTTCCGTTTCGGTATCTAAAGCATTACTCAAGATAAAATTACAGATAGAAGATATTGAGCGACAAATAACAGAGTGAACCTCGTATCTGTCCTGACCATGGATTCATGTTGACGCCTTACTAGGTCCCAACAAAAAGCCAAAAAGTATCTCACATCCAACCAAAAATCAGTCGCCTTGTCTTATCTTCGCTCTAAAAAACAACTCGAAGAATTGTTGTCCAAGCGAGTAGCATCTTCCGAGCAACTCCGAGCTATCATCTCGAGCATTGATCAGGCTAAAGGCGATGTAGAAATCATGGCGGCTTATGAAATTTCAGCTGCTACTCTCAGCAAGGTTCTGGCTCATCCTGCCTTGTCACCGGACAGCATCGCTTCCACGACCGATGCGCTCGCAGAAGCCATGGCCAACCAAGAAGAGATTGATCAAGCCGTCAGGGTGGGTGGAGAGGTTGCCATGGGCAGTAGAAGGATGGACGTCGATGAGGACGAGTTGGCTAAAGAGTTGGAAGACCTTGTGAAAGAGGAAAAAGAAAAGAGAGAAGAGGCAAAATTGTCCGCGGAACGAGAGAAAGTGGTATCAAAGGCAAAGACAGGAAATCTACAGACGGACCAAGTGCAAAGCTCAACACCTACCTTCTCAGACACACTGTCTGTCACAGCTGGTAACTCGGTAGATCAGCTGGAATCAGAAGAAAGTGTCTGGCGCAAAAGACACGAGGAAGCGCAGGCACGAAAGCAGGCCGAGAAGGAAAGATTTGAGATTGAACAGCTCAAGAAAGATGAAGGGAGGATTGCTGCAGAGTAGCTATTTTATCCATGTTGAAGATTACTGCCAACTTTAGAATCATAAACAAACAACCAAACTCCATGTCCAGAGTGAAATGTGATTGCGGCGATGTCCGCTCTTTGGTTACCATTTCCTTTGATGTTTTCAAGTTTCCGCAACAACGTTCTTTCTATTTCACTTTTCAAAGTAGTGTACTTTTCTCTTTTTACTTTTCACTTCGACAAGGTATAATGGCCGACTCTGTATTCAAAGTGATTCCGGGCGTTCAGTCTTATGCCTGGGGAAAGAAGGGAACCCTCTCGCTCGCAGCTCAGTTTGGTTCTATCTGCATACCTGGCTTTGAGATAGATGACAACAAGACTTATGCAGAGGTGAGAAGGCTTCCTCGGCCAAGACATGTGCTAATGGGTATGAGCAGCTGTGGATGGGTACCCATCCTACCCTTCCAACCAAATTGCCGGACGAGACACTACTTCCTGACCATTTGAAGTCTCATCCAGAACTTATTGGCTCTGGTGTTGCGTCAAAATTTGAAGACTGCAAAGATGGATCTCTCCCTTTTTTGTTCAAGGTTCTGAGTATTGGGACCGCTCTGAGTATACAAGCTCATCCGGATAAGAAACTTGCAAGAAAGCTATTTGATGAACGGCCCACTGTATATAAAGGTGAAGCATGAGCATTAGTTGACTTTGGAGGCTGGAAGGCTAAATGAAACCTGCTATAGACCCAAACCACAAACCAGAGATGGCAATTGCTCTTTCACCATTCCTGGCTTTCCTCAACTTTTTACCTCTACCCATTCTCCTTCTTCACCTCCTCACAGTTCCCGAACTGGGACCGCTTGTTCCATTTTCACTTACCGAATCCCTCGCTTCCTCACTTGATCTCCCTACCACCCGACCTCCCAATGTATCTCTGTATCAATCCGCAACATCATCTCCCACTACCAAACAGAAAGAGATTCTGAAAGAGATATTCAATGCTCTCATATCTGCAAACAAAGAGCTTGTAGACGTTGTCATCTCAAAGCTTGTGAGAAGATATGAAAAGAAACAGGACATAAAGGAGAATGAGAAGGGCTTGGTAGAATTGACGCTGATGCTCAATCGTCAGTATCCTAACGATGTCGGCGTGCTTTGTGTGTTCATGTTGAATGTTATCGAGCTTAAGCGGGGAGAGGCAGTCTTTCTGGGGGCAAATGAACCCCATGCCTATATTCGAGGCGGTAAGTCGTAGCGATGTTGCAACGGCCCAAATTCTTATCCATTTCTTTCATCAGATATCATCGAATGTATGGCTACATCTGACAATGTCGTCCGAGCTGGCCTTACCCCAAAATACCGAGACGTCTCTACTCTTGTCTCCATGCTTACTTACGAGGCTGGCCCTGGGAATAAACAGCTCCTTCGGCCTACGCTATTCCAACCCGATGATGAGTCTACTAAGCTCTATAATCCGCCTATTGAGGAGTTTTCCGTTCTGAGAATTGAACTTGCTAAAGGGACAAAAGCAACACATCGCAAAGTCGAGGGACCTAGTCTGGCAGTGGTTACAGAAGGCAAAGGAGCTGTGAGTATAAGTGGTACACAAAAGAAAATTAAGCTTCAAAGAGGAGAGGTCATATTTCTGGGCGCAGGCTCTACAGTTGAATGGGAAGCTTTTGAGAATATAGAGATATTCAGAGCCTTTGTAGAGGCTGGCAAATGAAAGCAATATACGGGAAGAGAGAGATATTTTTGAATTCCTTGAGTAAGTATCGTGTTTAGCTTGTTGTCCAAAATGTCGAGGCGCAATGTGCAGAATAGCTCAATAGAATATACTTGCGTTTTGCCCATGCAGAATATACTATGCTTATCTTATCTTGATAACTGAATATCCGCCGGGATAATATAATGATAATTTTCCCACGGTGTCTTTTTGCACTGTCATTTCAACCTTTAATTGTAATTTTTTTTTCTGAAATTAATTTTCATTCTGTATTTCTTTCTCATTCTTATATGATTTGCTTACCCATATTGGCCCTTCTTGAAAAATTTGGGAATGTCTTTCGAGTCCTCGCTATCAGCTTCTCCCAATCCCGTCTCTGAAGCAACTCTCTATTACCTTCTCTCCCTCCCTCCTCTTCTCCAACCTTTATCGCCTCCGCATGCAGCACTCCATCTAGCTCGTCTTCGTCTCCTCCTATCCATACCAACGGATAAGCCAATCATCCCTTCAGATATAGCTTTACCCATTGAATCTACTGGCACCGTCGTTGGGAGAAACATTCTTGGCAGCTGGTGTCATCGATGTGGCGGTCTTCGAAGAGGTACAGGTGGTGCAGAGAGAAACAGACACAGCACCTTTTTGCCTCAAGAGATATCCAAAGAGAAAGAGAAGGAAGTAAAGACTAGAGCAATTAGAGAAAAGGCTCGTAAACGTGTAGTGGCGAATGCAGGATTGCCAGAGAAGGAGCGAGAGGACAAGCGAATGGCGAGAAAACTTGAGATTGGGTCGGCTATAGAACAACAGAAAAAGAGGCGATTGCCTGCAGAGTGTACTACATGTGGAGCAGCATATACGAGACCCAAGCCAAATAGGGCAACTTCGGCACAGTTTCAACCTGCGAGAAGGACCAGGAGGCGGGCGCAAGAGATAAAAGAGAAAGAGATTGCGAATGGAGCGCAAGATTCGACGAGGCAAGATTGTGCCCCGCCATCAACCCCATTATTGTCACATCATCCATACTTGCACATATCGTCTTCACCTCCTAACCTTCCTACTCATCCGCCACCTCCCAGAACACTAGTAGCAAGTGGTATTCAAGCTACCTCATCTTCAGATGGTTCGAAGAAAAAGCGAAAGGTCAAAAAGTCAGGACTATCTAAACTGTTGGCAGAAAATAAAGAAAGAGCTGAAGCGAGTAAAGGTGGCAGTATGTGGGGCTTTTAGATAGATGTATCTGGTTCTAGCGTGTACTGTGGGTGTTGTAACGGACGGAGGGAATTGTAGTTTGGCAGGGTTTGTCTTAATGTAGCATGGGTTGATACTGATATTCGACCTCAAACATTGCATAGTTCATTTTGCTACATTATCTTTGCTGTTATACTGCATGATGTCAATGGAAAACATTCACGAATCCAGAAAAATAACCTACATTGTAAAAGCCATGTCCGCTCTTTCTTCCCATCTTGCCCTCTTTGACAAGTTTGTCCAAGAGCGGGATGGACTCAATCAACTGACTAGGCATACTTCCCTCTCCTGCCTTTTCCCTCCACCCTTGGGCAATATAAGTGGTAGTATCTGCGATAATGTGTCTCAGCGTCGACCTTCAAAGATAGTAGGTGGCATTTACCAAGGCCAATAAAGTCAAGAAGCTTGAAAGGCTACGTTGGTGTTCAGTACGACTGATCCTGGCGTAATGTTCATTCCATTAAGTTACTCACTCCCATGGCTACAAAGAGATATAAGAAATTTGTTATTCAGCCCGTTAATTGACAACTTACGATACCCAGCACCCAACTCCATAGCAATGTCAATATCTTCGGGCGTCGCATCTCCTCGCTCCACCATCCTTATAGACTCCACTGATTCAACTCAGTCAAGCGTAGCTGGCAGTTCTCAACTTTACTTACATAGGTAAGGGACAAGAAGTCGATTGACAATGAAGCCAGGGGTGTCTTTACATGTCACTGGCGCTTTGCCCATTTGGATAGTTACTTCTCGCAATGTATCGTAAGTCTCTTGTGACGTTTGCGGAGTTTTGATGATCTCTACCAGCTTCATAGCTGTATTCTCATGTGTCAACAGGTGGGCGTGCTGATAGCCAAACGAATGCTATCGTGCTACTCACCTTGAACCGGGTTGAAGAAGTGCAGACCGGCAAATCTGCAACAGTATTTAATCAGTCATAGTCAAGAAGCAATGTGTTCAAAAAGCGTAGGATTACTTTGTCTGACGTTCGTTACTGCAGGATCCGGCAATCTCTGTGACGGACAGAGATGAAGTATTAGTAGCAAAGATGCAATCTGCCCTAGAAATTCCACATTAATACCTTTCTAGATGTAAATGAAGCCAACGTACTTAGCTTTACCATCTAAAAAGCCAAACAGGTCCCTCTTGACCTTGATGGACTCGATGATGGCTTCCACCACCAAATCTGCATTCGCAACAGCCTCGGCTCTATCATACAGTCAGTTTCTTCATACCCAGACATAATATCTCGTACGCATCAGTAGTTGTCGTAATATTCTTCAGTATGTTTGAAGTAGAGCTCTCAACATCATCTAAAGATTTCTTCCTTGCAATCCTTGACAAAGATGTCGATATGATGCTGAGACCATTCCTAATATCAATGGTGAGCCGCTATACAACATTGCCATAAGGCTACTTGCTCGAGTGCTTTATCTGTCACATCTGCCAACACCACCTGTACACTCTATCAGCATCAGGCCTCCTCGCCAACGACACATAGCCTACTTTCAACCCATTTTGAGCTGCAACTTGCGCAATTCCAGCGCCCATCAAACCGGCCCCAAAAACTGTCAGTCTCTCAATCCTGCAGGTTGGCGTGGCGGTGGTCAAATGCCGTTGCAGGGTGGATAACCTTATTAAAGGTGAGCGCTGAGATGACATATTTCTTGTGATACAAGATGAAAACATGTTATAGAAAAACATAGTAATACAAATTTCCACGTTATACTTTTATCATTCAGCCGCTTATCCAGAAACCGACGATTACATAATCATTGATAAGATAAAGCGGTCAACCGTGGGAAATTTATTTTATCAATGAATCCTTTCCGACCCGATCGGATCATCTTCTCATTTTGACTGGCAATAAAGCCAAAAGCTTTATATAAAAGTTGGTTTTCTTTATTTACTCTTTGGTTTTTGATTTTAATTATAATTACAAGCTTTATTAGGAAGCAAATATGTCTGAGTTGGGTTACCTCTCTGCTGCTCGTTACGGTACGTTGCCCTTGAGGGTCGTGCATCCAAGCTAATGTCTGCGTGTAGGCAAGGATCTCGTCAAGATCGCCCGAGTCATTCGCAATGGCGAGGAGCATCATGTTGTCGAGTATATCATCCAAGGTAGATACAGGTCTCTTGTGGGATCTTGATATGCTGCATGGTTAATAGACGGCTGACAAGGATCTAGTATTGCTTGAAGGCGACATAGAAGCCTCTTATACCAAGGCTGATAATTCTTGCGTGGTGGCTACTGATTCGAGTAATATCTTGTACACCTGCATAGGCTCATAGCTAATTGTTGACGGCAGTGAAAAACACTTGCCACAGTAGGTGGCTTCATGTCTGATCTCAAACTTAACCGTCAATACACTTGCCTGACTTGTGCAAGTCTTTGCCAAAACCTCTCCATACATACTTGATGCGCCCATATTTGCACTTCACCTGGGACTGCATTTTGTCAATAAGTATGTCCACATCAAAAAGACTTTTATCGACATTGTCCAGCTCAGATGGTCCCGTATCTCGGCAAGTCTCACTGCCATGGCTGTGATTCAAGGCTTGGTTAACAATTTCTCTCAACAGGTTGATGGCAAGCCTCACAAATGGTCGTTCATTCAGGACAGCAATGAAAAGGCTCTTGTCGAGTGCGTAGTAGACGCAACTGCTGGTCCAGAATCTACTACTGCCGACTTGAAGATTGGTATCAAGGACCTTCTTGGTAAGCTCAGTCGGTTTCTATTGTCATCCATTTGCTCATGGCTACCCAGTCCTGAAGACTAGTGGTTCCGGCTTTGAGAACTTTTACCGAGACGAGTTTACGACCCTTACTGGTAAATTGGCTACGTTTGACATATCAGGAAGCTAAAGGTGAATATAGAGGTCGCCGACCGTATCTTTTCCACATCCGTCTCCCTCCAATGTACCTTATCTCTTCCTCCAAACATACCTCTCACCATCGCCAATCTTGATGCTATTGCCAAAGAGCTAAATCTTCCCAGAATCAAGGAGAATATTCGCAAAGATGTGCTAGATACCTTTGCTACAGATGAGAGTGCCAGCGTGCAAGCTACACTTTACCTAACTCTTCAAAATATTCTGAAATCATGTCCTGTCGTAAAAGACGCATCCATGCAGCTCCCCAACAAGCATTACATGTGAGTGCTGCTCGTTAGCTTGATGTGATGAGATACTGACTGCGTCTAGTCCAATTGATTTATCACGCTTTGGCATTGACAATAAACTGGGTTATGAAGGTGGAGCCGAGATCTTCTATCCCGCATCAGATCCAAGTGGACTTATCACTGCCACCGTTACCAGGAAGTAGATTGCGCAGTATTTGGTTGGTGGGAGGAAGTTACTTGATCAACCTGTCATCAATATTGTCTTTCAGAAAATGGTATACAGACCATATCAAGAATTTATCCAGACATACTGATAAGTTTGCACTAATTTGCGGAGCATCCGTCGTTGTTCACGCTATCATCATCATATACTCTCTAACCCACACAAATAGCACTTTTCGTCTAAATGGTTCTCAGGTTCCTTCAGATTGTCTTTGCTCAAGTCCGTTCCATCTTCAACTGGACCAGTAAACTTGAGAAAATTCATGTTAAATTCATCTTTGGATTCTAGTCTTCCATATACTGTTTGAAAGATTGAACCTCGATCGACAGTAGAGCAATTTATAAACTCCATAAACAATGGCATCTCATCCCAAAGTCTGTTGGCGAATTGAGTTTAGAGCTGGTCATTTTAATTCACAAAGTACTCGCATCCCTTTACCATCCTCGGAAACTTCATGTCTTAGAGAATTGACGATACAATCTTTTTGTGAGATTCCTTCTCTCTCCGGATTGATATACACAACCAATCGTAGAGTCCAAAACTCTAAGATCAGATATCTGTGAAGATTCTCATGATCAACATTATGGAGAACAAAAGTGGCAGCATCATAAGCGAAATAGGATAGTTCGTCAAAGAATGATGTAGATATAGGTTCATTTAACAGGTGATATGCCAAACTTCGTGAAGCGTACAAGCAACTCCTTGGACATCGTTCAAATTCGGACTCATCGCATACTTCGCGCTCAGACTCATCGTCTTGATTGCCGAATTCTCTGTCAAACACAAACCATCGTCGATAATAGGACAAACGACTGCCAAGATATGATTTATTGCCATATTTTGCTTTCGTCTCAGACTGCGTTGATGCCGTGCCAGCCCACTTAGTCGCCACTTCATTGGCTATGGTTACTTTGTGGCAACAGTGGATGAGCAGCAGCTTTCAAGTAAAGGGCACGAAGTGAAGAGAGATCAAGCGAGCTCGAGTATCTTTTCTCAACCAAAGATACGTCTTCTCTAAGTGAGAGGCGGAGGCGACTCGTCGTCTGAAAGCCCCATCATACTGTAAAAGTGTTTGGCATTACCCTCATAGAGCATATCTTGACAATAAAGCGACGATGTCGATGTTTCATAAAGCTAGCGGGATGTGTGCAAGAGTTTTGCCAGTGGGTTTTGTAAGGAGGTTCGTTTAACGAATCAAAAGATACGAAACTTTATCTCCACAGGAAGCGAGTCGAGAGACAATAACTCTATCTTATCCTTCTTCATTGTCTTGTTTTTTCTTGAGCCAGCCATCGCAGATCACAAGCTACTACTTGAATTATTAAGATGAGAGTTTCGATCAATTACCAGCGCACCTTGTCCCAATGGATAATCCTTCAAGCCCAAAGATTGACTTGTATAAGTATACACATTCAATCTTGTCATACAAACTAAAAAAGGTTTCGGACTCTTCATTTGTCGTGAGAACCAGGCAAGTTGTGTCCATATACTCATCCTGGCCGGACTCACCCACTTCCAGCATATATCGGCAGACTGTCTGATGCATTAGCGCCCTCAGTTGCTCTCCGCAGGACATACAGAGCAGCACTCCGCCAGCTTCAGACTTTCATTTTGAAAACATTTTATATAAAAGATGAAACAAAAGACAAAACAAGATAAAAAGATAAAAAGACAAAAAGAAAAAGAATTCTACCATACGACGCGTCGCCACCATGATATGCACGGACCACTTTCGCGTCAAAAACACTTTACACTTTTCACCTCTTCCATCCCACAAAATCTCTCTCGGCATCACCATCGACGCACGGACCGGCTGAGAGTGAGAGGCAATAAGTGGAACTCGTATCTCGTCAACTTTCTCTTTTTCCTTTTCACAACGTTCTGAGAAAAATGGCGAGTCTGCTGTCAGAGAGACAGAAAGACGAGCTGTAAGTGTTTGGCTGGGGTGGGAATGCAGGAGCTGATAAATGGCAGACACAAGTCAATGCTGTCCTATATGCACGCAACAGGGATGCAAGAGTCGTTTGAAGTATTCAAACGAGAGACGACCAATGAAGACTTTTCTGTGGACGATCCAAAAGCAAGATGGGTCGGATTGTTGGAGAAAAAGTGGACAAGTGTGATTAGACTGCAAAAAAAGGCAAGTATAGGCTGCGATGTAATATTGACCTTTTCAGATTATGGATCTTGAAGCACGGAACGCTGCTCTTCTCGCCGAACTGTCATCCCCAACTCGCGCCTCCTCGTCATCTTCTGCATCACAACCGTTCATTCCTCGCGCACCTGCCCAACATACTCTGACGTCTCATAGAGCGCCGATCACAAGAGTGGTTTTCCATCCGAAATGGACAGTGTTGGCGAGTGCGAGTGAGGATGCTAGTGTCAAGGTCTGGGATTGGGAAGGAGGGGAAATGGAGAGGACTGTTAAGGGCCATACAAAGGCTGTCATGGATGTAGATTTTGATCCCAAGGGGGGTCTCATGGGTGTGTATGTGGATGAGTAGCATGATAGGTCTGATGCGCTTCTAGTTACTTGTTCGACCGACTTGACAATCAAGCTGTGGGATACGTCAAATGAATATACAAACGTCAAGACACTCCACGGTCACGATCATTCGGTCTCTGCTGTGAGATTCATGCCAGACGGAGAAAAGCTAGTCTCAGCAAGTCGGGATAAGACTATTAGAGTGTGGGAAGTTTCTAGCGGGTGAGTGGCTTCATGCGTTTCGAAAATGTAGACAAGTCTAAAGGAGGAAAAAGGTATTGTATCAAGACATTCTCTGGGCATGCGGAATGGGTGAGGGATGTCGTCCCCTCAGAAGATGGAAGATTGTTGGTCAGTGCTTCCAGCGATCAAGTAAGTTCTTTATGTATGGCTCTTGGGGTTCCTGATAATAGAGTAGACGTCTCGAATATGGGACTTTTCAACAGGAGAAACAAAAATGGAACTACGGGGACATGAACATGTCGTGGAATGTGCTGTTTTCGCACCTGTGAAATGCTATCCTGCTATTCGAGAACTAGCTGGCTTAAAAGTGTGTCTATGATAATACGGGCAGATACTAACAGCGCCCCAGGCTCCATCAGCAACAGACATAAGAGCAAAGTCTCCAGGGCAATTTGTAGCTACTGGTTCTCGAGATAAGGCTATCAAGCTTTGGGATGCTCAATCGGGTCAATGCTTGAGAACTTTTGTAAGTCTCAAAATCTCCTCTATCCTTTGCTCACCAACACTGCCGGTAGGTTGGTCATGACAATTGGATCCGGGCTCTGGTGTTTCACCCATCGGGCAAATATCTTCTCTCAGCATCTGATGACAAGACACTCAAAATTTGGGATATCGCCAACGGCAGATGTATCAAGACAATCGATGCACATGGGCATTTTGTTACGAGTATGGCTTGGGGAAGAGCAACTGTTGGAGGAGGTTCAGTGGTACTGAGCGATGGAGCAATAGGAGAAGGGAAGCCGAATGGAAATATCGGTTCTGGAAAGAAAGAGGATGAACCTAGAAAGATTAACGTACTTGCTACAGGATCAGTTGATCAGACTGTAAAGGTAAAATGTTTCCTTTATATACTGATCTCATTGCTGATGAACGCAGATTTGGACACCATAGCCTCATCAAAGCTCTCATTCTCTACTTGCCGCCTGTCAGACATATATGTATGTCAAAAACGCCTTTGTGCGCATTCACGAACCTTCAACGGTTTATTATACGAGGTATATGTCATCAGCATCGCAGACCATGTCAATCATTCTTTACAACACTATTAAATTGACGTATATTTGGACGTTGGCTCCAGAATTCATCATTTGAGGGCACATTGTTTTTTGGTACATGAGATCTTCTAGATCGAAAGCAAATTATTAGATGTACGCGTGTGCCCTATCAGCAATATACGTCCAGACCAGTTCCACCGTGTCTCACTGGGTGAAAGATGGAAAATATAAAGTTCGTTGCATTTCATTATAATCAGAAACAAACACATCTTGTTTTCCTTGCAAGTATCTGGTTAGGCTCGACATTGATCTTCTATAAGAAACCGATCTGATCAACGCCCATGCTCCTTCTAGCAATAATCACTGCAGCAATTTCCTTCAAAAATTCTTCTAATATTACACAATTGTCCAAGATTCTGTCCAGTGGAAATTGCATCTGTTTCTCCATACTGGAAACCACATTAAGCCCTGTCTCAGTTTCCATAAAAGGATGAGGCAAAAGCGAGTCTATTTCATCTTTATCAGAAGCATATGACGGTTGAATCCAATGTCCTCTAGTCTCAACTATAGGTTCAGAAAAAGCAGGCAGGGCATACGGGACGTGAGAAACGGAGGCCCAAGGCCCCGTGATGACGGCTTCTTCAGGAAGGAGAGAAACTAGTTTGCTAGTGTGATCATAATGTATGGGCGGTAGTTCTTCCTGTTCTGTTGTCATGCCCATGAGAGAAGAGGGGTTGGGACGAGGAGTAGAATCGAAAGTTGACTTGGTTACGTCAGAGACACCCGTCTCATGGATTATACTTGGAGTTTGGGTACCAGAGCCAGAAACCTTAGGCGTATTGTTCATCCCAGGCGAACCGATATTGAGATCAGGTATGGAGATATTTTTTCTTGGCGTCAAAAATGACTTCAAGCTACTTGATAAACCATTTGCCCTTACCTTTCTCCTCAAAGGTTGAGGTGAAGTCCCTACTACTCCTTGACTCACAAATGCTGGAGCCCCAAAAACGCTTTGCTCTACGTCAAGCATGACGTTCATAGCTTCGTCCAAATGATCTCTGAATAATAATCCTTGTCTACGCACAACCAATTGGCTATCGAAATCTGGTATTTGCGAGCGTATGTGGGAAATTTGTTTCACAATTGATCGAAGAGCT
Organism: Cryptococcus depauperatus CBS 7841; assembly: GCF_001720195.1. Taxonomy (NCBI): domain Eukaryota; kingdom Fungi; phylum Basidiomycota; class Tremellomycetes; order Tremellales; family Cryptococcaceae; genus Cryptococcus; species Cryptococcus depauperatus. The sequence continues at coordinate 409,510 of NC_089475.1, read as the reverse complement.
TGGTACAACACTGGAAGGTCAATGGATGAACGCGCAGAGGAAGGTCTCGCGTTACTCGATAGATTTTCAAAATCAATCTCGGAATCAGAATCCAAGTCAGAGTCAAAATTTGATGAAGCATCATTTGCTTGGTCGACCTTAGACCATGGGTTTTTTTCGTCCTTAAAATCCTTGTCGTACAACAACCATCCTCCCAAACTTCTGTAGCCACACATGGCAAACGCAGTGAGCACGCCTGTCATAGCAATATTTTCATCCGGCATTTTTGTTAGGAAACTACTGAAGCCTTGCAAAAGTTGCTGTAATAGCGGGTCTGAAGGATTCAAGCGGTGAGGAGTAAGTTTGTCCAGTTGAGAATGTGGTAATCGTGTAGTGGCATTTTTTCCATCTAAGAGAATGTTTTCAAGCTTGGCTTGAGAGAAAATGAAAGAAGAATCAGCAGAGATAGCTTGTTGCATATCAGTAAGGTATCCGGCGAAACCTGGTGAAAGTTCGATGGAAGTTTGTGATACATCTATGCGGGATAAGAGTGACCCGTATAGCTCGACTTCTTGTAAATGAATGTCTGTGTAATTGACGGGACTCGGTAAACACGACTCAAGGTCTCCTATATAGAAGTCTTGTGGAATAGGTCTTCGGGAGAGTGCTGTAGCAGTCGTGTCTCGTAGGCACAACAATAGGCCCTCAGTGGCCAGTCTTGAATGATCGGAGAGCATCGTATGAAGTAAACGCAAGGCAGCGGCGGAAGCAACCCAATGGCCCGATTTTAAATTGTCTAGAATCAAGTCTTTAAGCGTAAAACGACCCTCTGCAGCAAAGTACTCCGTAGCAGAGGGTAGCCGGCCCACAAACCCCATAGCACCGGTTTCTTTTTTCTTTTTTTGTAAAGAGGTTGATAGTGTTGGTAAAGGATCGTTGTTGGCGCTGATGTCCATCAAAAACTGAAGGATCTTGTCCAACACTGGCCCATCATCAAGGTTAGCAAAAACAGCGTTCAGATATACCATCACGGCCACTGAGCTTCCATCATGGCTTGAGCATTCCAATATAGACGGATAGAGCACATTATCCAAGAAACTGGATTGAATAGCGTCGATTATAGCTTCAGAAATGGCGCCACCGAGAACATGAGTGTGTGTGACGGTATCAAGATTGGGATCAGCATGTAGAATTGGAGAATTACATCGGTGAATAATGTCTTGTAGAAATCCAAACAGTTTGAGAAGCAAGTCAAGTTGAGCATGAACTTGAACATCGGTGGATAATGCGACTTCGGGGTCTTCTTCAATAACGCTACTGAGGTACATTCCTCTAGATTCTACTTTTCCTTCCTCTCCTGAAGCTTGTAGAGTAGATATACTTGGGACATGCAATTTTGTCGGTAAAAGAGAATAGACCGCGCCGAGAGCAGCGGCCATGACATCTGCAAAATCTCCATCGAGAATGAATTCTCCCAACGCATCTCTTACTTCTTGTAAAGAGTCGCCGTCGTCTTTACCCGCTGTCAGATTTTCACCGCCTTCCTCGTTGGGCGTCAAGAATGCAATGTCAAAAAGAAAAATCAAGCCCGCGCGTGCAAAGTCACCTAGGCGGCCTTCACGGTGAACAAAACGAAGTAGATAGGAAAAAAGGAGGAATTCAAATTGATGTGGATATTTAGCCGCTTTGGTAGAAGGGACAGAAATACCGGTATGTGTTGACGGGGCGGGAGACATGACTCTAGCAGGTTCAGTATGGCTTTTGATCTGAAGCCAGCTTTTGTCTTGAAAGAATATCATGAGTAATGGAGGACTAAATCGGTTAACAAATAAGTCAAGCACCCAGCCAAAAGAAACCTACTATGCTCTCATCTTGGAACACAAGACACACATCAAATCCACCAGATCACCCTCTATCTCTTCACCATTTGCCTGCCTTTCCTTGACAACACTCATACCTGCTGCTCCTACTACTCTAACATCACTATCCATCTTGTCTTCTGGCTCGTCACCAATACACGATCTCAATAACCGCCGTAAAGGTCGATGAACAGCATTGTGGACGAGGAAGCGCTCTGATAAAAGGACAACGAGGTTGTTGACTGCTCTGAGGACGTGGGCTATAGCAAACTATGAGCAAGACCAAGATATTTGTGATCACAACTCGACAAACCCTTGATACCGTGAGGTCTATCAGCCTCACACAACCGCTCTAAGTGGGCCAATAAATCATTTTTTAAGAAATATTCTAGGCAGACACCCGTTGTGCTATCTCAAGTCAGCCGTCTATAGTCTAATCGTCTACCTACTCTTCATCAGTTCTATTGTTTTCATATATTAGAGCGTCCACAATATGTCTCAGTTGTACTGGCACATCAGTGGAAGATATTCCTCGTACAAGCTGTCTTTCATCTGGGTATTGCAAAGTCTCCTACCATTGTGATCAGTATCATACACTCACATTTATCCATGCTACTCACTCTTATATTCTGCCAGGCCAAGTCAAATTCTTCAAGATGATCTGGCTGTCTCGTCTGCGCTGTCTCTCTTGGTCCTTGTAGCAGACGACCAAAAAAATTAGAGACTTCCATGCGCACTCTACTTGAGGATTTATAATTGACAGGTGGAAAAAAGAAGAATAGGAAAGAAAATGAAAATGAGATGTGACGCGTAAATTGTAATGTTAATGTTTCTTTTCGACATTCATCATGAAAACAACATTTTCATCCAGCTCACCAGAATGTGAACCCAAAAAGCAAAGCAACGACCTCGTTGAACTCCCAGAGTTTGCAGAAGCATATATATACCCATCAAACATAGATAATATCTCTTTTACTGCAAAATTACCGCAGGATCCGGTTCTTGTTGGCATCCTATCAGCTCTGGGGACGAGTGTACTCATATTTGGAGGTTTTTTAGGCTATAGGAGGTTTTGGAGAAGAATAAGGAATGCAGACTATGTTACAAGTGAGATGCTTAGAAGGAAAACCTGGGTGAGGGGTATCGTCACAAGGTGGGTTTTCAGTAAGTCTGAAAGTGTTGCTGATGCCTCTGTAGTGTAGGAGATGGAGGTTTGTAATGGTAACGGTCATGAAAGGTGTATTGCTGACTCTTACAAGATAATTTGCGACTGTATCATACACCTGGCCCTTTTTACCGGTATCCTCTCAAGCTTCGTTCGGTATCTACTACTCAAAAAGGTATGCCAACGCCCTAGTATGTGGAGCCACGAGACTGACAAAGAGTAGAACTCAAAGATGAGACGCTTAGTATTAGAATAGCAGGCGTAGATGCACCTGAAAATGCCCATTTTGGTAATCCTGCGCAACCTCACGCTAAAGAATCACTGGAATGGTTGCGGTCCACAGTTTTGGGCAGGCGCTTACGTTGCCAGCTTCTAACCAAGGATCAATATAATAGAATAGTGAGCGTTTTAGATGTAGTATGATAATCTAGAAGCTAACCCCAACAGGTTGCAGTGCCCTATATCAGCCGCACGTTGTGGTGGGACAAGCCTTTACCATTGATGATGCTCAAGGAAGGGATGGCAGTCGTTTATCAAGCTGGAGGAGCAGAGTATGGACCATGGGGTCTGCAAAAGATGCTGGAGATTGAGACTAAAGCTCGGTGCGTTCCTTATCTGGCCAGTCCGATTTCAGATACTTATGCTATTGTTCTCAGTGATGCAAAAAGAGGATTATGGGCTTTAAAGAAATTTGAAAGTCCAGGGGATTTCAAGGCGAGGATGAAACTCAAGGATAGTGGCGAAAAGCAGCCTAGTCCAGACAAGTCAAAAAATATTGGATTACTAGGTAGGCTCAAGAGACTGATGTGGCGTTAACGATGATTACGATCAATTTTATGCCTGGCTGCAATCAAGAGTTTACGCAGTGAGCATGACAAATCATGCAACAATGCTAGAGTACAACAGTGCGTCTTGCTCCTCCTGAACTCAGAAGCCCTTCTATCAGGAGTCAGTCGATCTTATCGAATTCGAGAAATATCAGACATGTCTTGACACTCTTCAACTTATCGCTGTCTCTCAACATCAGACTCCATTGGATCGCCTGGCCTTTCCATTTCTGCGCCAGTGTCAGATGTTGAGTTTTTCATGTTTGTTCAGCTTCCCTCAATGCTATTGTGCTTTACTCTATTGGGCAGTCATTTTGCTGTTTATATAAGAAATAAACCAACTTGATACCTATAAAATTACAGCGTTGTGTAAACTACCTAATCAGACAGCACATCAAGATCTTGCCTTCACCATTCTAATGGATTCAATACCATCTTGCTTGATCGAAATTTGTTTATTGTATAGGATGTACCCAAATGTGTTGTCCATCGCGCCTATCTTGGCATAATCTTATTAAGAACGAGTACCGCAAGCCTGATTTTCTTTATTGTTTTTTTTTTTTTACATCCTGGGGCCCCGCAAATCATCTTTTTATTGTCGTCTTTCCTACAAAGTAGATAGATTCTTTTGAAAATACAGCTTTTTTATGTTTTCGTTATTTTCACAGCTCAATAATCAATTACAAGGATGACCGAACCAAAAGATCCTCCCAAGCCGATATCTATCAGTCAAGCGCCAGTTTCACTTCCCAATACAGATCAATATGATCCCCGGGGCTCTATACCCAACACAGTCTTCACTGTTGCATTGATTGCAGCTCTGTTGGGTGCAATCCTTGGTTCTTCGGCTTCTCTCACGTCTAAGCCCATGCTTGATCTGATAGCTGGTAACTGGGCTAGGCCGCAGCTTGGGTTGTATATTGCAGCAATGGCTGTGTTTCATTTGATGGAGTTTTTTACGACTGCAGGGTGGAATCCTCAAAAACTAAGTGTTGATGGTAAGCACTTTGTAGAGATTATCTATGCACAGCCTCTTACAAACCGCAACAGCTTATCTGTTGAATAATGGCAAACAATACCACATTGCCCATGCCATTGGGCTTACCGAATACTTTATTTCCTCTATGTTTTTCCCAAGGAAGTTTAATTCTTCCTGGAGCTCTTTTCCTGTGCTTTTCTTAGGTAAGTCATGGGCTGGGATATCTGTAAAACCTATATCTGATATTCTTATTTAGTTACTTCATTGATGATTGGTGCACAAGTCATTCGCAGCCTGGCCATGATCCAAGCAGCTCAATCGTTTTCACATATTGTGAAGAACAAAAAATATGATGACCATGTACTTGTAACCCATGGCGTTTATTCGTGAGTGAGCTTTGTCCAGTGAACAATTTCAACTTAAAAAAATCAAGTTGGTCGCGGCACCCCTCTTATGCTGGATTCTTTTATTGGGCCGTTCTCACTCAGATTCTCTTGGGTAATATAGTCTCCACTGTGGGCTTTGTGATTGTGCTCGCCAAGTTCTTCAATTCTCGCATTGCTGGTACGTTACTGTTTGGTCTGACTAGGAATTTGACACGCCCATAGACGAAGAACGGTGGCTCGTCAATTTTTTTGGTAGTGACTATGTCGAATATCGACGGCGCGTGGGCACCAAACTTCCTTTCTATTTTTGTCGATAACCACGCAAGCTATCCACTGAAAGAAACGGCATCCCCAGATATATCTTATTCTCATCATCTTGGACTATATAAATCTTTCTCTACGTAAACCAACATATCTCATGGCACAACACGCAAAGGCCGGGAAGACATCATAATACAAGGCGCTTGAAAGAAGCCGCAAGTTGTACATAGAATAGAGGGCAAGTTATCCCTATGTCGGTGTAAGAGTTGCTCAGATGTCTACAGAAGAGAGCAACGTACGAGGCGATTCTCCAGCCACTTGTACGATTATCAATCAATTTTCTTCAAAAGCATCTTTCCCAGCTCTCAAGGATTCCTCTTGCTACTGCTATGATTTTGAATCGGCAAAAAATCTATAGACAAATCGTTTGCAAAGACCACAGAATCTATCGTTGTCTCTTGTAACGAGTGATTAAAAATACGTATGTATATTGCTACGTTTTTTGGGATCCAACCTATGACGCTTCTGAGCACAAAAACACTCACATTATCTAACTCCATGCAGCTTCTGACTCTCGTAGTTTATTTAGTGATATCTGTATCAGTTCCAAAGCAATAACATCGGTCCAAACAATCATCTCAAGATTCCAAACACAATTGCATTGGTAAGGGATCAAACTTTGGTCATGCAACTTACGGTATTTCTTAACGAAGACGAGGTACTTGCTACCTGTTTGCTTACATCCAAAAGCACTTTAAACCAAGACATTGCCAGAAATTTGACAATCTTATTTCTGTATTCTGGCTGGTGAACTCAGTTATGAGGAATATTCCCATAGCGTGTGGTGACTGGTTAAACGGCTAGTTCAAACATGTAACAACCTCGCATCATGATACTGCCAGGGTTCTGAATTGATTCTCGGGACTTTGGACTTCAAGGCCTTAGGACGAGAGTAGCTTAAGTAAGATGTGTCTAACTGGAATAGACTAAAACAGCTATCAAGCTTTGTTCTCTGGGGATCTATCAACCACAATCCCTTCCTTATATCTTTGACGCTTCTGCAGCAATCAACCAACAATACCATTTCTAAGGCATACATCATATATTGTATTCTACTATCCTTTCTCTGTCCATAATCCTGACAAGTATCTGTTTGCCGACAGTCAAACGTAAGAACGCCTGAAGTTGAAGGATTCAAGACGGCTTTCTATGTCGTTACAGTTTGCTGTATTGCACAGCGCAGACAAACACTCTTGTTCAAGACGTACAAGATTCATTTTGTTATCCATTTGGATTTACTTTGAGTGGTGACTGAGATGAGTATTGGTGGTATCATAGGATCAATAAAGATGGCTTTTCCAATAAGACCATATGAAGCGCATGCGGGCTTGGTCTATGGCTTGCTTGAAGTTAACCGTAGTAGTAACATTGTTCATCGCGAATAGTCGAATCAAGCGGTAACAAAAAGTACAGACGAATGTGACAAAAGCTGGCAGGTGGTTATTACAGAAGTGGTTGATGAGTATCAGTATCAAACAAAGGCAAAGCTGTTAGAAGCCAGAACTGAATGCGCGTGATCAGCAGTAAACCTATTGTCATCTTTTAAAAGAACAGTTCAATTCAATCATACAGCTGCTCTTCATTTTATAGTCAGCATCCCATTAATTTGGCGTTACCTAATTGAGATGATATCGGTGGCATACGATCAGCTTATCTTCATACATTTCGCTTTACACATATATGCCAACACTCATCATGCAACCAATCGGTAATTCTGACAATTTTCTAATCACTTCCCATGATCCAAGGCTCTCCCGCCCATTGTGCTTGTGGGACGCCCAACTCGATAAGCTTGGCGAACGCTTTTGAGAAGCTTGGGTGATGTCAGTTGAGATCTTTGCACAAAAAGAACAAGCGACTTACTCGCTAAAGAACTTTTCCTCATCCTTAGCGTAAATGTCGACATACTTTTTGAACGATTTGTCCTTCACGAGAGCCATATCGGTGGGAAGCATCATGAGGGATTTGGTCTTTTTGTCTTCATATTGGGCTGGACCGTTCCTATACGGTATTAATTTTTTTTTTGATAATCATAGAGGCAGACAACCTCACCATTTTTTCCATTGCCAAGGCTCATCTTTTAGTAGGGAAAAGTATTGGTTTGAAAAGGTCACCGGAGAGAATGTCCAAGGACCGTCAAACCCAGATCGATCTGTTTGATATCAGCTTTCGCCTCAAAGTATTACATGAACAAATCGCACCAGTGTGGCATCGGCCCATGGCGTGGGCGCCGCTAAGAGCGACTATCTCCTGGTCGTTGAAGCCCATTCTATGAAAGATAAACCTCAAATGATCTTGGGCTTGGCTGGCATCAGGCAGTCTTCCATCAGGAGTAGAGTCCTTTTCAAAGCCATCAATTCTGCCTGGTCTCCAGGGGATTTTTGGCCCGCCAGATTCCTGGATAGCAGCAACTCCACCAAGGGTCCAAAGATCACCATACGAAATCCAAGGGAACTCTTTCTTGATCTTTTCCATGTGTTCTCGAGCCACATTCTGAACCACTCAATCAGAATTCAAGGGCAAAGGCGGACAAACAAGTCACCTACAAGGCCATTGTTGGCACCATGCTCTGCCTCGGGCTTGAATCGCATGGTAGCAAAGTTGGAGCCACCAGTACCGTCCTCCACGTTAAAAGTACCAGAGCTGTGCCAAGCAAGTCGGAGAAGTACAGGAGCAAGAGAGCCATCTGTCATGGATTAGCCTGGCTCAACAAAGCAGGGAGAGACGATACCATCATAACCTTCCTTCTCAAGGGTGTCTGCGATGCGGTCGTACACCTTTTGGTATTCGTCCTTGCCCCTTCTCAAGCCAACTTTCCCTTCAACAGTGGCTACAACTCCTCGAACAACGGTGTCGGCTTGTTTGGCGGAATCAGATGGGCTGCCAGAGGTACCATAAAAGTAGTAGGCGGCTCCAAGAGCTGCAAGACCAACAGCACCAAGCCAGATAGGAACAGATGATGACCTAGGGGGAGGAGGCTTGGACTAGCCATGTGATTAGCGATAGAAGAAAGCATCATAGGAAAGTAAACGTACAATCTCTGGGCCTCCCTCAGTAGCAAAGCGGCGCCTGATAACTTGAGTTTGATAGCGAAAGTTTGCTGCCCGACGGGGAGCGTTTCGAAGCACAGAAGCTCTGAGAGACATTTCTTATGTAATTTTGGCTGTACACTCAAAATATAAAGAGTAGAACAAAAAAAGAAAGAGAAAAAGATTAGATTATATATTCTTTTCCTCACATGAAAATACGAGTCATCTGATTGGCTAATCGTCCTATCAATTTAACCGCGTACTTTTCGCAAGTAACCACATAATTATCTAAATTGGACTTTCTTATTATTTATTCTTTTTATAATCTCCTTCTTTTTCAAGATAACAGTTATCAAGAATGAACGATGAGGTAACCAATTACTCAGAAAAGGACAGCAAGCATACAGTCGTTTTCAAGCATCAGTAGCAAAAACAGACAAATTACTCGCCAATCTTTTGCTCGGTAATCACGATCCGCGAGATACACCGTTGAATCTGAATCCTGATATCTTATTGCATGGAGTCTGGGTGGTTGGGGTGTTGCTGACTGTTGTTTACTAATCCGGCGGCCTGTCACTAATGGAAAGTTGCTTTGTGTTTGGAGTATCGCCAACCATAAAACCATCTTCACATCCAATATGGCATGGAAATGGCTCCATCTTATCAACAAGTGACTAACCAAGAGCGAGGGATTGCTAACAGGATAGGATATTGCGTCGCCAGTGTCTGCTTGGCCACGCTCTTCACGTCTACCTGTGTAGCATGTGATTCTTAACAGTCTGAGCAAGCAAACACCTACAACATACCAATCATAAATGATTGGACACACACAGCCATGCATTATTCTGCCAACTAGCTTTTGGATGTCTGGTTCAGTCTCATTACCAACTTTTTCTTGATATCTAATGCTCGAAACGGTTCAATCACGCTGAAGAGGAAACCAGTCAAGGAGGTCTATGTTCCTACCCAATAAAAGGTTCGATAATGCGAGCGGACGAGAAAGTATTTGTCCAATTCCTCTCTTGAATGTCTGCTGATACCATGTACTAGCTCTTCAAACTTTCCAAGACTTGAAATGCTGATGCTTGACAGCCAAGCAGGTTGCGACGTGGACGAGAAGCGCGCCTTGCTACTCCAAGAAATGCCTCCAGACGATTCAATCCAAATGCATCGTCTGTTACCTCCGAGTATTGACCTCTTACACGTCTCTATTGCTAAGCAAAGCTCGTACATGGAAATAACAATGGAATAAGAAGAGATTTCAGAAAGAATCGTTGTTCCGAACATTCGGCTCTGTTTTTGTTTTCGTTGGTGGAGGTTTGTCGGCAATACAGGGCCGACTTTTGCCGAGGTATCAAGAGTGGAAACAAATACACGTCACTCCGGATTTGGTCGGTGGTGGGCGGTGTTATGACGTCTGAAATGTGTGAGCCAATCACATTGCTCCAAAATCACAACCCTCTGTTGACCTACATATGTTTAAATTCTTTTCCATCTCTTTTCTCTTTTATTCTTTTTCTTGTACTTTTTGATTATACATCAAACCAGTCTAGTGGCCAAATAGTTTGCCTTCTCAGACGCTGATCCCATATACAATGGCTTCTTCACGCTACCTCGTTCGAGGCGGCGCCTTCCTTTCTCGTCAACCCATCGCTAAGCGATCAATGGCGACCCTCTCTTCCTCCATAGGCGACAAGAAGGTTGAGATGTCGAATCTTGAAAAGGGCAAGTACATCAACTACCAGAGGATTGAAAACAATTTGCAGGTTGTCAGATCCAGGTGAGTATGGTTCTTGGTGGATAGGCGGAATGTTTTGGAGAAAACGAACGATGGCAGATTGCGTCGCGAGGCGTGACTCGGAATCAGTAGAGCAAAGAGCGATGTTTGAGCTATAGATTTGGTAACCCTTCAAGATGCATTTGCGCGTCTACAGGTTATCGTCATTTAAGCCTTGCCAACTTGCTGACCTTTGCATTGACAGACTCAACCGACCGCTTACCCTCGCTGAAAAGATTGTTTATGGTCATTTGGACAATCCTCATGAACAAGATATAGAGCGAGGTGTTTCATATCTCAAACTTCGCCCGGATGTAAGTACAGCGGCTCTCCACGCGACGCTCGAGGATGTGACTTGGGACCGCCGCTGACACTGTTTTGCAGCGCGTTGCTTGTCAAGATGCCACCGCTCAGATGGCTATTCTTCAGTTCATGTCTGCTGGACTTCCCCAAACGGCTGTCCCTACCTCTGTCCACTGTGACCATCTTATCCAGGCCCAGGTTGGCGGTGTCAAGGACTTGGCTCGTGCCATTGAGATCAACAAGGAAGTTTATGATTTCCTTGCTACTGCCTGTGCCAAGTACGGCATTGGTTTCTGGAAACCAGGATCTGGTATTATGTACGTCACAGAATGTGGTACTTTGTAAAACAATCATCCGTGCATCGGAAGCTTACCAAAGTTTTGTAGTCACCAGATTATTCTCGAAAACTACGCCGTTCCCGGTCTTATGATGATTGGAACTGACTCTCACACTCCCAATGCCGGTGGTCTTGGAATGGTTGCTTGCGGTGTTGGTGGTGCCGACGCTGTCGATGTCATGGCCAATATTCCTTGGGAGCTGAAGGCCCCCAAGGTCATTGGTGTTTACCTAGATGGCAAGATGAGTGGCTGGACCACTCCCAAGGGTAAGTTTATCCGTTGGAAAGAATGAACTTATTGACAATTTTCTAGACGTCATTCTGAAGGTTGCAGGTATCCTTACTGTTAAAGGTGGTACTGGTGCAATCATCGAGTACCACGGCCCTGGTGTCGAGTCTCTCTCCTGTACTGGTATGGCGACAATTTGTAACATGGGTGCCGAAATCGGTGCTACCACCTCCGTTTTCCCCTTCAACCACCGTATGGGCTCTTACCTCAAGGCTACCAACCGACCTCAGATTGCTCAGTATGCTGAGGAATTCAACCACAACCTTCAGCCTGATGAGGGATGTGAGTATGACCAACGAATTGAAATCAACCTCAACGAGCTTGAGCCTCATATCAACGGCCCCTTTACCCCCGACCTTGCCACCCCGATTTCCAAATTCGCTACTGAGGTTAAGAAGCACTCTTGGCCCTCCGAGCTCAAGGTCGGCCTTATTGGCTCTTGTACTAACTCATCTTACGAAGACATGTCTCGATCTGCGCACATTGCTAGAGAGGCTGCCGCTCACGGCCTCAAGGCCAAATCCCAATTTACCATCACTCCTGGTTCCGAGCAGGTTCGAGCCACTATCGCCCGAGACGGTATGGTCAAGGACTTTGAAGAAGTTGGTGGCATTGTTCTTGCCAACGCGTGTGGCCCTTGTATTGGTCAATGGGACAGGCGAGATGTGAAGAAGGGGGAGGCCAATTCTAGTATGTAATCAAATCTGAAATTACAACCCAGACTGACAATAAACCCAGTCATCACCTCTTACAACCGAAACTTTACTGGAAGGAACGATGCCAACCCTGCTACTCATGCTTTTGTTGCCTCTCCTGACCTTGTCACTGCCATGATCTTTGCTGGTGACCTCACCTTCAACCCCATGACCGACAGCCTCAAGGGCGCTGATGGCAAGGAGTTCAAGTTCTCAGATCCCTCTGGCTACGAGCTTCCCGCCAAGGGTTATGATCCCGGAGAGAACACTTTCCAGGAACCTCCCGTTGACGGTGCTACAGTCTCCGTTGCTGTTGCCCCCGATTCTGATCGACTTCAGCTCCTGAAGCCTTTCAAGGCCTGGGACGGTAAAGATATCATTGAGGCTCCTGTTTTGATCAAAGCCAAGGGAAAGTGTACCACTGACCACATTTCTGCTGGTGGTCCTTGGTTAAAGTACCGAGGTCATCTCGAAAACATTTCTCGTGAGCTGAGCTACAGACAAATATTCATATAACCTCTAACTCGAGCTGTAGAAAACTGTTTGATTGGTGCTATCAACGCTGACAACGGTAAGGCCAACGAGGTTCTCAACCAGGAGACTGGCGAGTACGGAGCTGTTCCTACCGTTGCCGCCTACTACAGAGACCACGATATCCCTTGGGTTGTTATCGGTGATGAAAACTATGGTGAAGGATCCTCTCGAGAACACGCTGCTCTTGAACCTCGATTCCTTGGTGGCCGAGCTGTTATCTGCCGATCTTTTGCCCGTATTCACGAGACAAATTTGAAGAAGCAGGGCATGCTTCCTCTTTGGTTTAAAGACCCCAAGGACTATGACAAGATCTCTGGCAATGACAAAATTTCTATCCTCGACCTTCAAAACTTTAAACCCGGCCGTGACATCAAGGTCGAAATTACTCACAAGGATGGTTCCAAGGAGCAATTCTTGACTACTTCTTCTATTAATGAGGGCCAATGGAGTTGGTTCAAGGCTGGTTCCGGTGAGTTATACCCACTTGGATCTCTTGGGACTGCTTGCTAATTTTATGCAGCCCTCAATATGATGGCTGCCGCCGCCAAGGCTCGCGTTGAAAAGGCTTAATCTTGCCCTTGTAACAACGTCACTATTATCCTCTGTCCCATTATTTCTGGCAATTCTTTATTATTTCCCGTAGCATTCACTCTCAGACTTTCAACATCTTATTGCATTAACTAGCTATCCAGCAATTCTTTGTCTTGTTCTTGCTTTTGTTTTCATGATTTTCTTTCGTGTTTTTGGATACTGGCTTTGGTTGTGATTTGGTGTTGGAACACGTAACGGGAGAAGGAAACATAATTCTTAGGTCGTGGTAATGATGGGATGCCAGCATATGACTTTTACTGTTGTATTCTGGTCTCAGCTGCATTTCTCGGTCTCTTTAATATCAATTTGCCCGATTAAAGGTTTTTTCATCAATGAACAATTTAAAGAATTAAAACTTGGAAAAATAGCTTGATTAATATTTTGGTTTGGTTTTTTCAATTTTTCTCCCAAGAATGTCAAAATGTCTCTTTTTGAATTAAATGCGTTTGAAAACTGTCAGTTTTCTTTCTTTCTTTTCGCTTAATTTCATAAAATAATTGTCAAAAGATGCGCCGGATTCCATCACAAGTGCCAACGACTGTTGGTCGCCTTCTTCAAGGCGATGTGATCAAGTCTCCGCCGACGTGGTACACTCCCGTCCTCGCTCATCCTCCTCCTCAACTTCCGCCATACTCTGTGAAACACCGAGCTCGTCCTCATGAGCTCCCTCCAAACGCATTTTCAGACTCAGCAGCGATTCCAGAAGGAGAACTGGAGAGAAGAGATAAATTGAGAGGTTGGAAACAGCGAAAGGGAAAGCCAGAGAGGATAGTATATGAAGAAGACAGGATAAGGAGGCAATTCTTCAAGGATTTTCCATTTGAGGCTTTGAGGCCCATTTCAATGATTGAAGGATCACAAGTTGATATAAGTAAAAAGATTTCTGGACTAGAATGGACAAAGTTGGAGCAACGAGGGGGGTATCCCATTGTGGAAGAGTGCGTCTGGTTTTTTTTAGTTTTTTGCAGCAACTGTGTTGGGACGATTAAAGCTGACAATGATAAAAGCACTATCGATTTCATCATCAACTTGAAAAACACTCAATCTTTGTCAATCTCTGATGCCTATGCCATGGCTACTTTAGAATTTGTTGAATTGAGAGCGCGACACCAACATGCTACTATTGCGGCTGAGCTGGAAGCTAGTCATTACGGCGCCGAGTTCAAGCCTGATGCTTTTGTGTGTAATTTTGTACTTGTGCCGAATGAAGATACTGATGCTCGTGCCAATGAAGGAACGTGAATTCAACTTGGAGCAGAAGGCCCTCTCCACTCTGGCTTCTATATCCGCCCTGTCACAGTCTTCGTCTTCGTCTGTCATCAAATACCAAAAACAGCCTCGTTGGCAATGGTCCAATACGCTTCCTCCAGCCGCTATCCCTTCTATCCCTTTCAGCACAGGCGAGAATTATGTGGCAAGATGGAAAATGCCTGAGCCAGTTTATGCCGGCGAGGTCAAGAGAGAAGGTGATCTGCTGAACGCTATACCAGAAGACAAGGGCCAAGGACAAAAGGAGAACGCTGCGGATGATATTTTGGATGGCTTAAAACTTTTGTCGAGTGCATTAGGAAGTGCCAAGGCATAGAGGGTTTCACAGGAGATGCATCATCCAAATGCATGGCCTGGAACTGGTTCTTTTGTGCGAATTGCGTATTGGGAAAACATCAAGAATGGATCAGACCTTGCCTGATATAACACTTACAACGGAGTGCAGCAGAAGAAAACAACCTCCATGACTCCAAATGCTTTGCAAAGAACAAGAAGAGTCGCCTTTCCATCTCTATCTCCGTCTCTGTTACGTTTGCAGTGCAACTGAAAAATATAGACCAACTTGAGGAATAGTAAACCGTCTGTTGAAAAATGATAAGGACATTTCGGCTGCATTGATAGCCGAGAATATTCAGCTCTACTTTTTATCTTTTTTTATTTTGATGAAGGTCTTTTTTTTACAATTACTCTTTTCATTCTCATCTTTCTAAACTTTTATTTTTTTTCTCTTTTTGATAGTCATTCTTTTCAATCAGCAAAATGAATCTGCAAGCATTTACAGGAAAATTTCATCGAGCATCTGAACCTTCGCCCGGTGTTCTCTTGCTCGAGTTGAATAGGTTTGTTTATGTCTTCAACTCCATACTGATAGGTTGTCAAGCTGACAGATCACTATAGACCTCCAGTGAATGTCTTCAGTGAGGCGTATGTTAATGATGCTCCCGATGAGCATGTCTAAAGTGAAGTAGCATGTGGAGAGAACTTCAAGTTATAGTTCAACTCATCTCTGCGACGCCCAGTGTTCGAGTCGTCGTCCTCAGCTCTAGTATTGAGAAAGCATTTACTGCAGGGCTGGACTGTACATCGATCACTGCTCAAACATTACAGTATCATCTACTGACCGCATTGCATAATAGTGGCTGATACAGGTGGCTTGACCACAAGCTCGTCAGATCCTGCTCGCAAGGCATTCGAGCTTCATTCCCACATTATCGGATTTCAAGCAGCTATCTCTTCTCTCGCTCGCTGCCGTCAGCCAATTATTTGTGCTCTTTTTGGGGCGAGTGTGGGGTTAGCTATCGATATCGCTTCGGCATGCGACATTCGACTCTGTTCATCCAACACGACATTTGGTATATTTGAGGTCAATGTTGGGCTAGCGGCGGATATCGGAACACTGCAGAGGTTCCCAAAAATCGTTGGGAATGATTCGAAAGTGAGAGAACTGGCATTGATGGGTAGGCCTTTTAGTGCGGTCGAAGCAGAGGAGTTGGGATTTGTTAGTGAGGTTGTCCAAGGTGGAAGGGATCAAGTGATTGCAAGGGCAATTGAGAAGGCCAAGGTTATTGCCAGCAAGAGTCCTGTTGCTGTAATTGGTACAAAACATATTCTGAATCGTGAGTCCATCGTTGGACATTTATTAAAGTCACAACTTATATGCAACTACAGACGCGAGAGATCATAGTATTGAAGATGGATTGCAATACGTGGCAGCATGGAATATGTCTATGCTCCAATCCGATGTGAGTAAATTCTGTATATATGACTAGATGCCAATAAATGACCGCATCTCAGGACACGACAAAGGCAATGGAGGCAACATTCAAGAAGCAACAAACCCATTTCTTACCATTCAGTACCAAGTCCAAGCTATGATTAGAGAATTCCGCCATAGCAAAATTCTAAAAGAATGAAACGATCTCGTACATCAAAATGTGCCATCTCAAGATTACAATCATTTGATACAAAAAAGAAGAAAAGTATACTATGCTGAAGTCATCTCTCATATCCTGTCAAAACTACCTAACCAATCCTATTGGATATTGAACAGTTTCCTATCAACATCTGTTTTACTCCATTTTGATACCCAGTTCACTGAGTTTCTCCTCACAATCGTCAATCTTTCTCTGGAAAACTTCCTCCGCATAATAAAGATTTACAGTACGTTCGTGCAATTTGATTTCCAATGCCGTCACTTCATCTTCTCTGTTTTCAATTGCAGCGGTAATCAGCTCGAGACGAACTTCTCGCTGTTTATTCACCCGCTCCAAGTTTGCAACGTATCGCGCATATTCCAAGAGTTCGTCTTGGATTTGTCGAACATTGCGCTCTTGTTCCAAAACTTTTGCGTATCGTATATCGAGGATCTCTTCTTGTTGATAAAGCTGTTCTTCATCTTGGTCCAAGGCTTCTTGACGTTTAGCCATACATTCCTGCTGCAGTTCCATCTTGGCTTGACGGGATTCAAGCTCTAAGAAGCGTTTGACCAAATCTTGCTCACTCTCTCGCTGAAGGGAGCCGATTGGTCTCAACGTCGCAAACGCCTCATTGATATTACTATTCTTGGGCTCATCGGCAAAAGGCCGTTCGGTATGTGTTTCCTCGTTGGCTATAGAGGCAACAAAATCCATCATACTGTCTGCGACAGGATAATCCTTGTCGTAAACGTTTTGGCCAGTTCTACCATGAGTTGGCTTGGGATGAAGTAACTCTGAACCATTCGAGGCCAGCGGTTGGATCGAGCCTCGATAGAAAGTGTTTAAAGATACGAAGCCATCTGTACTTTTGTTCAACATCAATCACCAAGGGTTGTCAACCACTCACCGTTTTGAAATGTTAAATAGTCTAATATTTCGAGCTTACAGCCATAATAGCCCTTGCATACAAGCTCAAAGGCGCTGTATCCATGAATAGCATCTTGTTCTTCAACCCATTGCTAAAGACAACCCTGCGTAAATAGACATTCAAACAACCAAAGAAACAAGTCTTACTAGGAGGTTTGTAATAGTTTGATAGAATCCTTGAAAAGGCCCGTTTTTGATATAGACTACGCTATCGGTAGTAGTATACTCTGTGTCAATCAACACTGAGCGTTTCGACTTGGCTAATTCGTGACCAAATTCATGCTCCAAGGTAGAGCTGAATCCAAGTGTAGTAAAGAAGAGCTGGCACTTGAACTTTTTAGCTTGAGTCTGAAAAACCATGCCGAGATATATCTGTGAATACGGGATTATAGACTTGAGGGGAGCAGGAAAAATAACGATGGTCCTACATGTATACATATTTGGATCGCATACAACTCCATCCGATAGTTCAAGAGGACTTGTTATTGACGCCGGATACAGAAAAACATCAAGATATGTATCCGCAACGGATCTGTGGACTAGTATTGCATTGAGCTCGCCATGCATAGCGTCTCTTTCTGGTAGGCTTGATTGAAAGCATTGGAAGAAAGATTAGAAAATGATTTTGTTGGTATAGAAGTAGTCTGTAATGAGTTAATAGAAAACTGTCTCCAATAGTTCCAGTGTTTTCACAAGTGCAGTGAGGCTTGACGGAAAGCCTTATCACTTTTAATGGTATGAGTTTTGCATCCAAGTCTGCAACCAACATAGAGACAGTTTTCGCATGTAATCAGAGGTAACAGTCGTATAATACACGCTCGTCAACAATTTTACCGAGCAAAACGAAAGAAAAATACGACTACTCTGATCTAATAGTGTCCTTTACAAAACTACAGGCCTTGCTTCCGGAAATTCTACTCGCTTTTCTTCCTCTCTTGGATAAATAGTGAATCCTGTTCCTGATCTATGCACAGACGGTCCAGCGCCTATACTTTCCACTCCTGTTGACTGTGCTTGTGGGAAAGAGACATTTTCTTGTGGTGGGTGGTAATGAGGAAGGTGTTGGGAGTGTAAATGACCAGATGGAGGGTGGGGCGTTGAGGCGGAAGGTCGTAGCGGTGTGATGCTGTCTGTTGATTGATCAGGGTGATAGCCGTAAGAAATGTCTTGTTCTCTGACGGGTGGCTCACCATCGTCATATGTAGACATTCGGTTCACTTGATCATACCTATTTACAATTTCAATAAGTATTCTAAACACGCGAATGCACGTACCGGATATCATACGGATTCTGGTATTTTTGAGTTTTTCCCTGTGAATTGAGTTCACTAATACCAATCTCTTCCATCTCCGACCCCTCTCTTCTCTGACCGCCGGCCAAAATCGGACTCCGTGCTTCATCGTCTCCTGTTAGTCCTAGAGGAGGGACGGCAGTTTCCCATTCCATGAGGCCGGCATTCGTACTAGGTCTTGCAACGCCAGTCTTGGGATCAAGAACGAGACCTTGAGCAGCGGCTTCAATCCGGCGACGACGCCAAACAGTACGCCGAACCTTGTTCATTCTATGCCAAATGTACCAGGCGGCCCATATTGTCATCACTTTTCTCTATTGTTATTGAAGTTCGAGTTAGTTGAAAAAAAACAGACGTACAAAACCCGCCAATAAGGACGCCGCGAGAAACCCATTTCTCTTTTGCGCTTGTATCTTTTGGCTCAGCAAACATAACACCAAGGTATACTACAATGAGCTACCTTCTAGATCAGCAAATAATAATGGTCACTAGTAGAGAGACTCGCTTGTTTTGGTAAAGTCAGAACTGCGGCCAAGGTAAAGATCCAAATATTCATGCCGCAGGTTGCGAATACGGCTGTTGTAAAATGTCTGATAAACAGATCAGATAAACCATAACAGAAAGTGTAGATACTCACCCAGGTATAGCACTCAATCTCACAACAAAAATGATGAAAAACCCTCCTTCTCTGACAACATGGGCCATGCAAGCATAATTGAAATTATTTCGTTCATACTTTTCGGCATGGGATCGAAGCCAATACTTGAATGCGTAGAAGTTGCCAATCTCGCCCAGCAAGGTTCCAGCAGAGACAATACCGAAACCTACCCAAAGACCCCAGACGACGCCGACCAACACAGCAACGATCTAGGTAATGATTAGCACATCCCAATTCATAAAAAGACTCACTTCATGACCAAAAAGGGGCGGGAAAGAGATAACAAACAAGACGGCTAGAGTGGTGTCAACACGAACTCGCCATATGTGCGATCACTACTTGCCTATTGGAATCAACCATCCAGCAGGTAAACTGCTCGTTAGCTAGACCCACCGCCGACCAGACTTACTCTTTCATCCAGTTAGCAACCGGTGTAAGCCATTTCACAATCTACACGACTGTCAGCCATTTTCACGCCATGTTCAACGTACATTGTCATGGTATATGGTCATAAGAATCACCAAGACACAAATCACCGCCGCAATCAGATAATAATCTGCAATCATCAACCGTCGTCCTCGTCGCTACCGAGAATGCACCCACACCACCATTCTAATCTGATCCAGAACCTCCACTTTTTCATCTCATCCCAGTCAATCATCCCTCTCTCCATAAACTCCTTCTCTGCTGCTTCGTCCTCCTTCGTCCACCCCTCTGGATATTCGTCTTCCTTGCCTCTCTCTAGGTCTCGTGTATCCCTTGACGATGCTGGCGTCATCCGCTCCATCTCTAACCGACTTTGCTCGTGGCCGTTGTATCCCTTGCCGGCGCGCTCTGCCGGCTCTAAGCTGTAAGACGGAGGATATGGATGCGAGATTTTTGCACGCGTATCCATTGCGAGTATCGTTGTAGTTGCAAAAGAAAAAGAAAAAAAAGAAAGACGTCAAAAGAAAATAGCTGCCAAGAGGTCCCAACTATCAAAGGAAATATGCTGTTCAGTTCAGCGCACAGACCTCAACGCACAACTATGAATGGGTGGCAAAAATATATAAACAGAAAGGATGTCAAAAAGGCGGTGTGATAATGAAAAAAACGCGTACACGTCATCATTCATGCGACGCGTCAAACTCTGCACGAGAAATCCATCAAACTCCATAGGGCTACTTTTCCATCTTTACCGCCACTCGCCATCCATCTTTCTCTTTTGTTTTCCACTTCTTCATCGCTTTCTTCTGCCAGGTCTATTGTAGACTCGGGATCCTCCACGTCCACAGGAGGCATGGGTAAGTGATGCGCGAATGCGATGGCATGGACAGTTTCTCGATGTGAAGAGAGGCTGCCCAAGGGTTTGGAGGTGGCGGCGGAAAAGAGTCGTATTCTGTCGGAATTAGCGGCGGCGCTGAAAGTGCTGGATCGACCTACTTGCCATCCCATCCGCCCACAGCCACGACCTTGTCATCTGCCGAGATGGAAATGGACGAATTGCCAATCTGCTTGGTGGCATATGGCTTCATGACACCCTCATCGTTCTTTTCGCGCTCACCCTTCCATACCTGCCACGAGTGTGAGCTGCATGGTCTCAAAACAAGCACCCACCTCTGCAAGCTCATACCGAACTAGCCTATGGTCAGCACTGACACTCCAAGCCCTACTCCCGTTACTATCCACCCCAGCAGCCATGATGGCCTCATTGTGTCCCTTTCCGCTCCATCTGACCGTCCATGGGTTTGGTCGTTGAGACAGTCGGGCGTCATACTGCTGCTCGAGGGAAGAAATGGGTGCGGAAAACACCTCAAGGCGCCCGTCTTCATATGCTACGGCAAGGCCGACCAACTCTTCGTCAGAAGAGGATGGTGGTGGAAAGAACAGGTGCAGAGACATGACCAAGCCTGATCTGGAAGCGCCTGGCAAATCGGCAGCTGATGGTTGAGGTGTGGGTTTGGATGAGAGATTTATAGAAGCATGAAGCCGTCTGAGTGAGGGGATATGGTATATGTCGACCTTTTGCTATCAGGACGAGCGTTGAGTGTTGGACGTACAAGCTCAGAGTCTACGAGACCTGGTACGGCCATGATACCCTCCTTGTCTTTACCTTTTTTGTCAAGAGTTTTTCCACTGTGTAAAGTCACAAGTGAAAAGCGACAGAAATTGAGAGCGTTTGTTGGCAAGGATTTTGTGATGGGAGGCGCTTCACCTTTTGATCTGGACGATATAAACAAGGTAGGGACTGGAATATAGGGCTTCTTGAGCGGTTCATAAAAATGTATCAAGTTGTCCCTGCCGTGGCTATAGTGGAGCGTTAGAATAATCATGCTGTAGAGAAGACACAATACCTAATTAGGCCACCCTTCCATTCAGCTACGCCCAACACGCCGCCCTCATGAGCTTTCCACCATCCTACCACTCGCCTCACTCCGAGGTCCAGTACGGAGATGTATCCATCTTGATCACCGCAGTAGAGCAAAGTATTATCGGGTGAAAAGACGATGGCGGAAAGAGGAGATGAATGGCGAAAGGTATGGAAAGGTGTTGGAGGAGTAGGCATGTCTATTAATTGATATGTTTATACTGTTGAGGTAAATAGAGAAGCAATATCAACGTTTATCAACTTGATCGTAAAGTGACGGTATTGACTTTCTGCTCTCTTCCGACGGAAACGACAAAAGTGGCAGATCACGCTCTCTAGTGACGATAAGTATTGGATACACTTGTCATTTGTTTTCATCTCTTCCTTTCCAACTCTAGACTTTTTTATTTTATGTCGCGTTGGAATGTACTCAAGAACTAATGTCCAACAGACCACACTTGATACATTCGTCCACATCTCCTCGTCAAGATGACAGCACCCATCTCTCTCAATTTTCCCCTCCTTCATCACATTCTTTGCCTTCATCCGGGACAGCTTGCTTTCACAATCCTTCTTCGCCTCCTTCCCCTCGGGCAACAAAACTCACATCGCTTAGCTGTCCGAGGAAGAGCTTGGGATTGAGGAAGGCAAAGGAAATGATCTATGAGAGAGCGCAAAAAGGAGAGATCATAAGTAATTACCAGGGGAGCCAGGTATTTGATAAGCTGCCTATTTCTGAAAAGGAGATCCACAAACTTCCAAAAAAGGTAAGTCGTTTAGGATTTCTTTTCATACTGGCAGCTTATGTTGTATTCAATTTCGCAGCTCAGACCGTACTACACCAAACTAGCAGTTCTCCATAGGCATTATGTCGAAGTAGACTCTATACTCTCTGGTTCACTGCCTGCCAACATTGCTCTTTCTTTTGCGCCTTCTCGAAGCTATGTTGAACGATTGAGGGATCTGGAAGAGGAAATCGCGAGTCCGGGATGGAGGAGGGGTAGTTATTGGCGCATCAATGGCAATCGTGAAGGAAATAGGCAGGAGCAAGAGGAAGCAGAAGAGACAACAGCATTGCTGGGCAGCAAGGTGGAAAAGAGGGAGAGAATTGCTCATCTAGCAATTATCGGTCTGTCTCTGTCAACAATAACGGGATACGTTGGGCTGATGTTTTAGTATAATTAGTAAACACTATCGTCAATATCTTGCTTGTCGTCGGCAAAACCGTTGCAGTCTTTTACTCATCTTCCATTTCTCTTACAGCCTCGCTCGTTGATTCTGCTCTGGATTTGTTGAGTACGTTGATCATCCTGGGTACGAGCTGGGCGATAGGATGGAAAGTGAATAGGGATGCTTATCCCACTGGAAAGAGAAGATTTGAGCCATTGGGTGTTGTAGGTCTGGGTTCTGCCAATAAGAACATCTCGAATTGGAAAGCTGATAGGGACAAACAAGTTGATATTCTCAGTTGCCATGATTGCTTCTTTCGTTCAAGTTTTCGTTGAATCATTTCAGAGGGCAATAACTCCCTCACAGAACAAACCCGTCGACCTTGGTCCTCTTGGTTTGGGGTAGGATCTTCTTCACCATGGTTGCTTTATAATGTTGACGTGAACCAAGTGTCATGCTGGCCACCATAGGCATCAAATTTGTTCTGCGAGTTGCCTTGACAAAGTAAATATTCGGAGCTAATCATTCAAACCTAGATGGCTGTGGTGTTCTCAGATACCTTCCTCCGGTGTACAAGCACTGGCACAAGATGCAGAAAATGATGTCTTCTTCAACATTATGTCTCTTGCCTTTCCTGTAAGTCAAAGATACACGAAAGAACCAAGTTGATGCTGAAGTTATAACAGTGGATAGGATCGTTTATGCGCTGGCAGTTGTTGGATCCTATTGGAGGTATGATCATCTCTGCGTACATCATTTTCGAATGGATCAAGACGCTACACGAGAATTTTGCAAAGCGTGGGCTTCAGCATTGATACACGGGTGCATCTAGCTGATATAGGCTACAAATAGTTTCAGGAAAGACAGCTTCAGCTGACCAAATCACTCGCATTCTCTATCTCGTTTCCAGGTTCAACCCTGTCCTAGAAATCGCAGACGTAGAGTGCTACCATATAGGGTAAGCTTTATTACTCGAGAAGGTTACATCAGGCTTAGCATAGGCAGAGACGATTTGATTGTAGAAGTCGATGTTATTCTGCCAAAAACCAGTACGTTACATTTTGCACATGATGTGGGAGAGACAATACAGTAAGCCTTCCTCTCTAGATATAGATATCAGCTAACACATATTTAGATGTGTCCTGGAAAGGTTAGTTCCTAGTCATGAGAATGATTGCTTCTTGCTAAAGATGGGCCAGCCTGGACGGGATAATAAGAGCCTATGTGCATTGCGATTACTCATCATCAAACCCGTGAGTATATTTCCGGCAACAAGATGAAAACAAACCTGACCACGACTACCAAGGCAACAACATACGGCACATAAACCACAACCGTTTCCCGTAGCTCGTTACACATCTTGTTCTTCTCCATCCTCAGACTCTGCTACGCCTACTCCCAAAGCGTCGCAATATCTAGGGCTAAACGGCGTTGCTCGTTGTGGAGGGAGCAACGAAGCGGTGCACACCCTTGTCGAAGAGCCAGAAGATCTAGCAGGAGATGTAGACGAGAGATGACAATGTGTTGGAGATACAAATTGTGTTTATAAATATGCTGGGTGTATTGTGTGTGCGGACATGTTTCATGGGACATGACGGACATGAAGAAACGGACTGGCGGCGTGTGCCGAGGACGCGTCTCAGCGTGTTTTTTGTTTTTTGTTTTTTTTTTTTGCAAATGAACGTGGTTGAGTCAACTGGGTGGCGAAAACGATTCGTGGCGGAGAAATGTTGGGGTTCAGGCATAGGATTGCCTCGTGTAAAAATGAAGGGTCCGCGACGCGGTGGACTGTGCGTTGAGGGGCGTGCACTGGAGCGTGACAGACGCGACAGTCATCCACTTACTTTAGCTTGATTTTTTCTCACAAAATCCAGCCAGTTTTACGTCCATGCAGAGTGCGAGAGAAATATATAAAGCAGCGCATTCGCCACCGCTTTTTGTTGTATCTCATCAATGTCTTCTTGTGTAAACGGACGTATGGGCAGACAGAACGCGACTGATTTGTCCTTTGGACTTTCCTGAAAGTTGTGTGGACGGTTGGAGAAATCTGGTTGTCCCGTCACTCAAACAAGACAAACATCAAACATGTCACGCCCGCCTCTCGTACAATAACAACGACAGCCACTCTTCTGTTTATCTTTTGCCTTTCCATCTTAACTTGCGCGACTGACGGACCGGCTTGACGATTTTTGTTTCCTTCACGCTCCTTTACGATTCTCCACGACCTTTTGCACGAATCCTAATGCCTGCCCAGCAGTGATTGCCCACTTGGTTTTACTCAACAAAGCTTGCCGAATCAACAACTTGCTCCATCTAGATACTTTTGTGCTCACTCAACGTCACTCTTTCTCATCTAGATGACCATGATCCAACCAACGCTTCGCAAATCTAAATCAAATCTTCGTCAGAGGTTAGGCCTCACAAATCGTACGAACCATCCGATGCCCATGACGGCTCCATCAACAACGAATCTTGCCTCGACCATTGTTGGCCCCCATCCTTCCTCAACCGCTTATCGCCCAGACTCCCGTCAAGCGTTTGTTGATTCAATTCCCAATGCCTCCAAGAGGAAACCTGATTTCGATACCATATCATACAACAGTCAAATGTCGGCCAGTGCTGTAGGATACGAGGAAGAGACTACTGCGGAGACACTGGTGTCATCTGAGGGAACAAGGACATCAACGGGATCAGCTGCCCAATTTCAGCAATCAACGCCACAGAATAGCCCATCTTATCGAGCTGTTAACCAACATCGAGCCCCAGCAGAAGGCTCACCTCGCCCAAACAACCCAAACACCGCCCCTCACGCTGACGACATATTTTCACTTACAGACCAACAACTTTCTGATCAGTTTACGTTTATGTCGGAAGTCGGTTATGGAAACTGGGGATCAGTATGGGTGTGTAAGCCCAAAGATGCGGAGAGTGCGCAATTCACACAAGGAGCCATGATTCGGCTGGGAAAGCAAGCTGCGGCAGCTGGTGGAGCAGGCGCAGATGGCAAAGTTGCCCTCAAGCTTGTCCATCGAAGCAAAACGCCAGTGAGCATCAGTCGCTCAACTGCTGTATCGTATCCTGACAGGTTTTAGACTACTGCCGCTCGAGTGAGAGCACTTTGGGGGGAAATGAAAATTATCAGATCGCTTCGGCTGGAGCCTCACCCCAGCATCATCCAGTTCGAAGCTTTTGTCATCACTCCTAGCTATGCTCTGTGAGTTTTTGCCATGAGAAATGGATTCGTTGCCAATGTTTTGTAGTGTGATCATGCCTTATATGTCTCACCTCATTCCTGTCTGCCTGGATCCTTCTGTTGCCACACCCTACTTTCGCCAACTCGCTTCTGCTGTAGGCTATCTTCATGACCGCGGTATAACTCACAATGATATCAAACCTGCCAACGTCTTGCTCAGTTATTCCAATGTGCCGGTGCTTGTTGACTTCGGTTTCGCACAGAAATGGGACGTTGGATCGAGAGGAGCCTTCTTGAGTTCAATCAGTTGGGGTACCCCAGAGTACCTTGACCCTCAAAGGGCAAGAGGTATGCCTCATGATGAACGAGCGTCTGATGTTTGGTCTCTTGGTGTATGCAAAATTCCATCGTTCAATGACATACCGACTAACTTTTATATAGATCACTATGTTTGAAATTCTCGTCGGACGTACGCCTTTTGAGACCGATGATCAAGAGCAGTTTTCTACTCCTGAAGAGCTTGTGGTATACTATGAGAGAACAAAGCGAGGCGAATGGATAGGTGAATGGGACATACCTGAAGGTAATTATATCAATGATTATGTCAAGATTGCGCTGACGAGACCATAGACATTGAGAATCTTCTCCGTCGAATGATTCACCCTGATCCAGCTCGTCGTATAAGCGCGATCGATGCCTATCAAGATCGCTGTTTGCAACCCTGCGCTCCCAACGTCATTATAACGCCTCAATTTGTGCGCACAGCCGCTGCCTTTGATGAGGAAGATACTTCTACGCCCGCACACCCTGATTTCGTTGACGAGAACCCTGCTGGAGCTGTCATATCTGTCCATATGACAAACAAGCAAGTAGTCGAGAGTAGTGAAGGAAAGGAATTACGCAAGACCAAGCGTAAAACCAAGCGTGCTGGTCAATCTATCAAAGAGGCACCGACGTATTCAACAACCCCTGCTCTTGGAGAGTCTATCAAACAGCACGCTGCTGTTGGACAAACTAGAAAGGAGAATGTTGCAGGAAAAGAGAACGAGGTCATCATCGAAGTGGTTAAAAAACAGAGCAAGCTGGTCATCAGGAAAGTGAAAGATGGAGAAGCTGAAGAGAAGAAGACGAGCAACGCTACAAATGCGAAAGATACCAAACCTACTCAGCCACTCAGAGTGCAAGAGTTTTCATACATTGGTGAGAAAATCGGTGTTAAAAGTAAAACAATTGTTGATGTAGTTATAGCTGATAAAAAAGTTGTTCCTCGCACGTCCAATTCTCAACTCACAAATCTTTCTCGGCCAAGTTCAGCCACTAGCAACCGTAAAGAACTCAACCGTGTAACTTCTCTTCACACCCTCAAAGACAGAAGGGTTTCTGCTCTTTCTGGGGCTACCTATGCCAAGGATAAACAAGAGGCTGTTCTTCGTACTATGCGCTCTCTTGAAGGTACCCGCAAACACTTTACTGTCGCTCAAAGGGGGAAGGCTCAAGAAGCTTTCGCTCACATCAAACGCCCTGCTCCTAGCCCACCACGGCCTAGAAGTCTTGACTCTGCCGTGGAAAAAGAGAAATATGTGGATGAACGGAGGAGTCTTGGTCTAGACAGGGCACTCTTGGGTGTTTTCAAGGAAGAATTGGCTATAAAGAATGAAGAAAGTAAGGACGAATTGGGGAAGCAACAAAAGACACCTCCAGTGTCACCGCGTGGGTTGTTTTTCTCTTCAGTCCAAATTTATACTGAACGTTGTGCAGCTCGAGCGAAAAGGACAAGTGCACACCGCTTGCCCACTCCTTCACCACAAAAATCCCGTCGACAAGGCATTCGACCTCATGCACAAATGGACGCCACCACTGGCAAAGTTTTTCCTGCCTCGGATGACGAGTCGCCTCTCTCCGAACTACGTGAAAAAATCGTTCTTTCTGATCAAAAAACTACTGCCTCTGATCAAGAGAAGCTTGTAAGATTCAGGCCAGTTTCAGTCGATCTTGTCGAGACACTCAGACTGTCAGAAATTTCTCATAAATCTCCATCGTCCTCCAGAGTCCCCACACCTGTTGAAACACCTTTCAATGCCGAAGCCAGACTAGAACCTAGGCGCGTCTCGGAAGAAACTGTAAAATCTATGCCTGCTCTATCTCGTACCAAATCAATTGAACAGCTCACCATGGATTCCCGGCTGGACAAGATGTCAAACTGGATCAAATCAGTTGAGGCAATCATTGAGGATGCTCGCAGAGCTGTTGCTGAGGGACGTGAACCCGGTCTTCCCGTCCTTACTGTTCCTACTGAGATTGCGGGAGACTCTCAAGAACACCGTTTCGGTGTCACTCCCGACAAGAGCAATGCCATACCACATCATCTTCGTACAAACTCATTACAAGTTGAGCCTTCTACACCTCCCAAATGGATGACATACGAGGAAGCTGAAGAACAGGTCAAAGTTGCTAATAAATGGATTGAAGAGCAAGGAAGGAAGAAAAAGGAGCGACCAACTGTTGGACATGTCCTCAAGCTATTCGGTGGCGACAAGGAAAAGCCTGATACTGCCTCTGGTTCCAGGTCCGGTACTCCTGAACCAGGTCACTTTGTTCCTCTTAAACCACCGGCACCCGCTCTTCGTGGAGTGCCCTCTACGCCTGCTCTCAGAGCTTCTGCGGCCGTCCGTCAATCTAAAGTCCCCCATCGCAAGTCTGAATCCAACCTTCGTAATTTCAATACGGTGCCTGCAATGCCCTCAAGTTTTGCCGCAGGACCAGAGTATGATGCCGATGACGACGAGGAACTTATAAGTCCTAGACAGGGCAGATTCGAAACAGCTATCTCTGGTGATGGCATTGTTAGACAAGGCGATGGGTGGACAAGTGGTTTACCTCGTCGAGAAGTTAAGCCTTCATCCTCAATAGCGTCTCTTCGTGAACGTGCCCGCGCGTTACTGGGAGACAGAGATAGACATATTGTCGACTTGTCCAAAGAACCACATCACAAGATTGAAAAGAGATCCTCAAGACTGACTCTTCGAGGCGACAAGGGCAAAGACAGAGAGGAGCATTTTGCCAGGCCGGGAACGCCTGGTGCTCAAAGTGTGTTGGGCATGCGTGCGGGAACTGGCGACAGAAAGATGAAGGGTTGGGTCAAGAGTTTAAAGGGTGCGATGGGGATGGGAAAGCGGGAAGAGTCATGAATAGAAAAGTTGTCTGTGTTTTTTCCATATTGGTTTTCTAGATATCTCTGCCTCTCGTTGTGCCGCTACATTCTTTATTATTATGCTTGAGATTTTCTTATACCCCTTCTATGCCATACATGCCATTCTTTTCTGGCCCGTTGAGATTTGTTTGTTTATTCTTTTGATTTTCGTTTATGGCTTGTTCATGCCACATGTATCGTTTTGACATTTGGTATATTGGCAGCGGGTATACTGGCAGTGAATCGTACTTGTATCTGTGTTGTATTTGTGGGATAGAGACTGAACTTGGGTAATAGAGATGTTGCTGTTGGTAGTGGATGGCAGCTCTTGGGCTGATGAGGAGTCTTTGTTCAGTATAGGATGGTTGACTGAGCTCGTCAGAATGAATCGTCAAAGTGGCTTGTCTCGTAGGATCAGCAAGTTCAATGGAGCGTACTGGAGTGGTGGTCTTTGTTTATGGGATAGTTGAAGCTCTCATTCTTGACTTGATAACCGTCAGCATCAAAAAGGTGCGTCAGTTCAGCTGTCAGCGTTTTGGTCAAACCAACCAGATCAAGGATCAATGGCCTATCAAGTAGTGAGTTTATATCAGTCTATATGGCATGAGGTCCTACGACAGCTACTTTTCTGAATACCTCTGTCAAGAGATATCCTGCGTCTAGGCTTTCCCTTTTAGCTGTCAGATACTTTCGTCCACTTGTCCACCCACAAGCGACGTGCAGCCAGGATTCTTTCACAGCCGAAGCGGACATCAGCATGGCGAATGGATCGCAGGTCAGAGATATGAAAAGTCGAGGACGCTCAAAAGCATTGTCCGCTTTATAGACATCTTCATCGTCGTCTTTATCAGCCGTTGAAGGAGTCCTTCATGATCATGGCCAATGATACACCCTTGCATGTCAATTGTATCTGACGGTCCGCGTTTCTTTGTGTTTTTGTGGCGAATGAGCAGGAAACCCATCCTAAGCGCCTTCGCAATGAGCCTTGTATGCGCTGCCATCAAGAAGGACGTCAAATTCTGCAGGCGAGGAAAGCTTGATCTTGCAAAGCCATCCTAAATGATACGCATTAGCTCATACCATTCGCCGTCCATGGCATTCAGAGTCCAAAGCCCGTACCGTCCTTTTCAGGAGACTTGTTGAGTAGACCTGGCTGGTCGGCAAGGCTCTCGTTGATGGCTTCCACAACACCAGAGACAGGCGCATAAATGTCAGAGGCAGCCTTGACAGACTCGACTGCTCCCACAGAGTCTATACAAAAGTTATTAGCTCCACCTATACGCAAGGCCAAGATCTACGCGTACCACCTTGAGTGACTTGAGACCCTTCAGAGGGAAGTTCGACAAAGACGACATCTCCCAGTGCTTTTTGAGCGTATTCCGTGATACCGATTGTCCCAGTATTGGTCTCAGAGTCAAGGGTGACCCATTCATGGTCAGTGGTGAATTTAGCTGTACTTACCGGGAATAGAGCCAGTAATAATTATCAAGTTAACGATTGTTCAAAGAACGCGTTATCGCTGTCAGACTCACTGGTCGAAGCAAACCTGACCGTTTGGTAACTCAGACTCGATGTAATAGGCTTGGATGCAAAGCAGGTCTTCATAGAGCCAGCAAGAGGGCGCGTGATGGGACGAAGCGCAGAGAACATGGTTAAATGGCGTTGTCGATGGTGTTTGAGTAAAAAGGTGAAAGAGAAAGATAAATGGATAAAGTGGTAAACAGATTGGACCTTTTTTCCAATCAGTGGTGGAGGCTTCGTTTAATCTTTAACGTTGTCTCTTGTGGATACAAACAGAAATGAACAGCATAGTATGATGGGATATACATGGCAGAAAGAGAGAAAAGCTACGCTAATCTCCTGGCAAATGCATGACTCGCTTGGCAGACAAGCATCTTACTTGATAAACCTACAAAAGACAAGTTCAGCGACCGTCCACAATTTTGCAAGCCCAGCTGCTATGCAGCATTGGAGAGCTACATAAACAGTCCAAGCGGTATCTGCCAGTTTATTGGGAAAGAGGAGAGCTCACCTGTGCATAAACTTTTTGTGAAACTCGCTCCTTAGCAAGTCGTTGACAAATTCTCCCCTTTTAGGCTTATTATCCACTCCAGCAGCTTGATTTTTGAATACTAAATCATCATCCCATCGTCGAGCGACCTTGAAGGATGAGGCTGCTGATGTTGTCGACCCCGGTGTGCCAGGAACTGTCGAAGGCGAGGTGCCCAGCGCCGCCTGGAGATTCAAGAGTGGATTGCCCACTGCAATTTCGGCTTCACGAGATATGGCTGCATTAGATGCTTTTTCGGCTTCCTGTAGGAGAACGATTTGCAGTCAATGGCAAAGTAGAAAAAAAAAAGAGAAACGAGAAAGACATACAAGGCGTGCTTTCTCTTCCGCTCGTTCCTGCTTGATCTTTGCAAGTTCAGCCATTAATGCTGCTGTGTCATCCTCATCATCATCGTCATCGCTGCTGTTTGTATATCAGCTGTGGCTTTCACAGTCGGATGGGAAAGGTTTGTCAAGAAGTCAATCAGGACTCACTCATCATCGTCATCGTCATCACCATCTTCCACTCCGTTGGCCTTTTGTTTCCCATCGTTTCCTTCTTCTTCGTCACTACTCTCATCGTCTTTATCCATCTCTGCCGCTTCCTCCAATATCTTTCTTCTCTTTGCTGCCGCTTCCTCTTCCTCGTTTCTCCCGTCTTCTATCCTCAGCTGTCCCTGTTCACCCGGCACAGGTGCCAGTGGTGGTAACCCTTGTGCTTTTCTCTTCTTGTCTAATGCCGCTCTCTCGGCCGCCAAAAGATCTGCTTTCAAGTCACGTCTTGCAACATCTACAGTGGATGTTTGGCCTGATTGACGGAATTTGAGCTTGGTATGCGCTGCCAGGGAGAGTTTGGAGATTTGTTGCGAGCCGGATTTAGTTTCCCGTCCTTGAGTAGGGTTCCATGTAGGACGATGCGCTTGAGACATATTTTTGTGTTGTGAAAAGGAGAAATATAAATTTGACCAAGTTTAAATCAAGTTGGATAATTGAATAAAAGAGATTGAAGGAATGATTTTTGATTCCGTTGGATGAAGAACCACTTATACAATTTTTGACTAAACAATCACAATGGGTAAAAAGAAAGTAGAACAGAAAATGAGTTATATGCGTATTAGAAAACTGTAATCCATTGAGAATGAATATGCATAAGTCGATAAAAACCAAAATGTGATGTCTTTTCTCTTCATCTACTCACAGCGTATTAAAAATGCCCATCCAAAGACAATATTGAACCAATCTATTGCCCAAAGTTCTCCAAACCCACATATTCTACACCCTTGCCGTTCTTGACACTTCCGATAATCCAAGCATCTTCCCCGTTCTCCCTCAAACTCTCCAGCGCCGAGTCAACCTTGTTTTGACTCACGACGATAACCATTCCAACACCACAGTTGAACGTTCTCACCATCTCTTTGGCTTCCACAGCGCCTGTACGCATAAGCCATGACCAGATGGCAGGAATTTTGTAGCTGTTGAGATCAAGAGTGACTCCGAGATCGGTGGAAAAGATACGTGGAATGTTTTCGGTGAATCCACCACCTGTGATGTGAGACATACCTTTGTACAGACCAGCTTTAATACCAGGCAAAAGAGGTTTGATGTAGATTTTTGTTGGAGTCAGCAGGGCCTCGCCTAATTTGACTTTGGAATCCCAAGGAGCGGTAGAGTGAAGAGAAAGATTGGCAAAGGAAATGATTTTTCTGATCAGAGAGAAGCCGTTAGAATGAGGACCAGAAGATGGGAGGGCAATGAGAACGTCGCCAGCGGCGATGTCGGGTGTTGGCAGTATTTGATCGCGCTCAACGGCACCAACAGCGAAACCAGCAAGATCATAATCATCGCCATGATACATCCCTGGCATTTCGGCCGTTTCCCCTCCAATCAATGCACATCCAGCTTGAAGACATCCCTCTGCAATACCAGTAATCACATCAGTAGCCACAGGGACATCCAGCTTGGAGCACGCATAATAATCGAGAAAGTATAATGGCTCAGCGCCCTGGACAATCAAGTCGTTGACACTCATAGCGACGAGGTCGATACCAACAGTAGAGTGCTTTCCAAAGTCGAGAGCCACACGAAGTTTGGTGCCGACACCATCAGTACCAGACACAAGGATGGGGTTTTTGTACCCAGTGGCTGCAAGATCAAATGCACCACCAAATCCACCAATCTCTGTATCGGCACCGGGTCGGCGGGTCGCCTTGACCACAGGCTTAATCTGTTCAACAAGATCGTTTCCTGCATCTACAGATACACCTGCCGCGGCATATGTCATGCTCAGAGGCTCGGCGAATTGCTCAGCAGAGAGCGCTCGATAGGCAATGTCTCGTCGGACTGTTTTGCCCTTGAAATCAATTTGATTAACACCTTGGTAGGCAAGGTCGACAGCGGCGTGGAGAGTACGGGCAGAAGCACAAACGGCGAGGACACGACCGCCATCAGTGACAAGAGTGTTTTTGATGGCTGTGCCAGCGTGGAAGATCTCAACTCCTGTTGGTGATGAGCGCATCGTCTATGTAGATTGACTAGCCGTACCAGAAGGAGTGGACCCAATGGTCATGGGTATGCCTTTAGGGTAAGACCCGGGGTAGCCCTCGGAAGCAAGGACGATGGAAACGGCAAAGCCCTCCTTGTACTCGAGCTTGACAGAATCCAGTCGTCGCTCGACACAAGCCTATAAATGTTAGTTGGTTTGCGACTACGGCAGGAAAAAAACAGAAACCCACAAGCATAACCTCGGCGAGGTCCGTCTCGTCACTCAACAACAGCATTAAAGCTTGAGTTTCAGGATCACCAAATCTGACATTGTACTCCAACACTTTCGGCCCATCGGCGGTAATCATAAAGCCTGTAAACAACATGCCAATGAATGGATAGCCTTCTTGTCTCATACCCTTGATGGTAGGCTCCAATACTTCTTTGACACATCTCTCCATGACTTCTTTGGTCGCTATGGGAGCTGGCGCATACGCACCCATACCACCCGTGTTCAGACCCGTGTCTCCCTCGCCAATACGCTTGTGATCTTGAGCAGCAGGCATGGGCACAATAGTGTATCCATCAGAAAAGGCAAGAACTGATATTTCAGGACCAACAAGACATTCTTCTACGACAACCTCATCTCCAGCATCGCCAAATTCCTTGTCAAGCATGACACTCTTGAGTGCGGCCAGAGCTTCTTCGCTTGTTTGAGGCATTAGCACGCCCTTGCCGGCAGCGAGACCGGATGCCTTGATGACACACTGGCCTGATGGAAAAGGGTTAGACTGGACATATTCAACTGCCTCATCGTATTGAGACGCTGTAAAAGATCTGAAAGCAGCGGTAGGTATGCCGTGTCTTGCCATAAATCCCTTGCTCAAAGTCTTGCTTCCTTCAAGCATGGCAGCGGCTGGAGAGGGACCAAATACAGCGATACCTGCCTTTCTAAATGCACCTTCTACGCCATCTACCAGCGGCTGCTCTGGCCCTGGGACGACAAGGTCAATGTTTTGCTGCTGCGCCCATTCAACTACCGATTTAAAACCAGGCGGCTTTCCCCATGCCATTGCAAGATTAGAAACCTTTCCACCCATGGACGCTGTACCACCGTTACCTGGACATACCACCACGCGAGCGATACGTGATGATTGGGCCAACTTGAATGCCAGTGCGTGCTCTCTACCACCGCCGCCGAGGAGAAGAACACCTAATCCAGACTTTGGGCGGGGAAAAGAGGCAGAGCTGGACATGGTCGGTTTTTAAAAGAGAATATCAGAGTTGGTAAAAGATTACATGTATTAATGAGAGATATAAATTGGACTCTATCTCTGCAGACGGGATCAAATCTCAAGTTACAAAAGTTTCTCTGGCGCGCCTAATTTATTGTGTAGTTGAAGGCATCTGGTGTGCCACACTGGGTTTGTGTTGGTATATTATATGTCTACTAATATACCAACGATTGTTCCTAATACAGCAAATGTAGCACTGATTATGCGTCGAAATAAAGCATCTAAAGAAAAGATAGTTTACAATATTCCTCTTTATATATCTTCTGTTACTGCCCAGGAAACGCTTGTTCCAGGTTGAATAATATAATGGACAGAGCCAGACCTGCAACAAGCTACACAAGACAGTGGAGGTCGCCGCAGCACCTCCATAAGCGTGGTATACGGCGATGCACTTACGTGTATACTGGGAGTGGTAAAGACGTCAATAAGTCCGCCAACGAAGAACATAGAAGGATAAGGAAATGGATATATAGATAAACCATAGAATACTTTTACCTTGGATGCTTCATTTCTACGCCACACCAGTGCTGGATTTGCTGTATCAGAACATCGGTTACCATAGCTATACCATACTTACATCTGGTATACCTAGAATATAGAAGCAACAAACTCACTGTCGCACAAAGTGCTTTCACTTTGTCTTGTGCTATCTATATAACGGAATCAAATCCTTGACATACTTCCTTAGAAAGGTCACGTGACCATCCGCGGGATCGAACCTCATCAGCTTTGAAGACTCTCCCATACATGACACACATCTCAATCATCTTGAACTTGTACTTGCCACAATTATTCATACCTCTTAATACAAGCAAACCAACTGCATGGTGCTCTATCAGCATGCCCAGATACAGCGACCGCCAACGTCTGTTGCGAAATCTTGAATATGGCATTGCCAAATACTTCCCATATTGGCATATTAATGTAGTCCGTGACTTCATCCTTCATCTAATACATCTTCGCCGAGTGGTACTCTCGCATCGCTACCTAGAGCGGCCGAAGACATACAAGAACCATTCTCTGGCTCTGGATAACGGCTATCGTTTTCCCCAGCATGAGCAGACCCACTTGCACCTTTTTCGTGTGTCTTCAGCCGAACTAGATTGCCTCGTCGACCTTTTTGGCAGTGATCCAGTTTTCCAATCGACCGGTAGAAAGCCACAGGCCCCTGCAAGGCTCCAATTGGCCGTCTTCATGAATCGTATGGCCCATGGAGAATCTGAGGGATCAATTGCCCAGCGATTCGACTTGTCCCGTGAGCTACTTATTTATCTCGAGCCACAGAATATTGATCTGAGCAGAGGGGGACGTTGCTCGCTTCTATGACCGTTGTATTACTGCTATTGTGGGCCGTTCATCCGAATTTATCGTCTGGCCAAGACGTACTGAGCGCGACAGGATCAAATGCGCTATACAGGACCTCTGGGGCCTTCCCAGTTGCGTCGGCTTTATTGGTGGTTCACATATCAACCTAGCAAAGGTTCCAGCCAAGCCAAAGGGAGGTGCTGCAAGCGTTTGGACACAAAAATCTCAACATGGCATGCTTCTGGTGGCTGTAGTAGACCATATGAAACGCTTTACATACATTCAGTACGGTTATTCGGTCAGATCAAGCGACATGCAAGCACAACAAACCTCCTCACTTTATACCAACCCAGACAACTTCTTCTCGCCTGGTGAGTACATGTTAGGTGATGCAGGCCTACGATGTACTCCCACAGTCATTGCTATGTCCCGTAGAGCAGACGGACAAACTGATCTTAACGAGAACCTAGTGAGTTTAGTGTCTGCATAGCCCTCTGCAGATTATTTCAGCATACTGCTTATGTGTGGCGACAACGCTTTTATGATCTGCAAGCTGATGTGAGAAGATTTTCTTCAATTCTAAAGCTGCAAAAGCCCATGCGATGGTAGAACAAGCCTTCGGGATCCTCAAAGCACGATTTAGCCACCTCCGTTCAGCCAGTATGCGTATGCGGACCGAGCGAGACGATATGCGCCTGATCCTCACCCTAAATGCCGCTTGCATCCTGCACAACCTGTTTCTCGGGAGCTGGAAGGCTGTTGTTGACACAGACGACCTCCAGGACATCATGCATGAAGAGCGAGAGGTGCGGGCAGAACGTCTGCGTCATAAAGATTACTCTAAACGGTTTCCAGAGCAGTACAGGCGGCGAGAAGAGGTAGTCAGGGAAATGCAGATGATCGACAAACGTCGTCGAACTCTGTAGGTGCTGCATTTTTATTCATTACTTACATGCATGTCTCTCTGGCCTTCCCTGTATTGCTTCTATCTGGAGCTTGGCACTCGCCCAAGCTTCAGGATAACTCATATGTCACTGAGAGCCCTCCAAGTCATGAGATCGCCAGCCAACAGCCTTATCAGCCGTATGCGTTGCTCATCCCTTTCTCCCTATCTTCTTTCGCGCTCGATTTCCATCCTTTCCTCTTGAAGATGAAGCTTTTTGGTCTTGTATTCATTCTCTGAGTCCTCCATATTGCTCATGCCTTTCTTCACAGACACGTCATATCAAGGGCGTTTGCCTATAAATCAATGGTATCAGCTTTCCTGTAGCCACAAGACCTGTCTCGTGTGGCAGTGGTTCACTATGTGCCCTGTCACTAACGCTAATTGGGCCTATAGGCTTTGAAGAACCCATAGAAACCATGGAACTACTTCTGCCTTGACTGTTAGCTCGCCCTGTGTCGATTTCACAGGCTTCAACCTCTCGAGGTTTGTCTATTATGTCGATTTCTTCTTCTGGGGTTGCAAGTGTGGTTCCGCCCGTAAAAGCAGCATCGCTTTGGGCTTCTCGAGCATGTTAACCGTGCTCGAAACCTGTGAGCGCAAGATTGGCTGATAGCGTCGAATCGTCACGGCAGCATCGCTGGCCAAAATCCTCCGCTTTGTAGACGAATCCTAGGCGAAAGAGGCCAGGACATAGCCGCTCACAGTGGCCTACAGGACAATATAAGCTTTGTATAGAAGAGACAGAGTGGCCATAATAGCGATAACAAAAGTAGATAAGAAAGGGCTCACCATCAACACTCTCTCCAATACATGCGCGCTCGTCGCCTCCTTGCGCCTTATTGATCCGATATCGACCATCACCTTCACTTGTACCGTTGCGAGCGAAGGAGCGGCTGACATCTCCACGACGTGGCAGTATGGTGGCGGTCTAGAGTTACCGCTCGAGTTGTCTGACCGAGCTGAGCTTGCTGATGCTTTCGACATGCCTGTAACTGGTCTCTAAGAGAAAAAATGTAAATGTAAAAGAAGGTCGTATAAACGGAAAAATGAAATTGTTTGTTCGTGTTTACATCTGAGAGATTATCCAATCTGGTAATTCTCACGTAAAATATTCGCTTTCGTCCCATTGACGTAAGAAATGGCTTCCCCCAATAGGCGAAAATAGGACAGCGAGTGTAAGATCGTAAGAACTAACGCGTTCATATAGTGCTCTTGAGAGATATGAAGCCGTTTTTTACGTCTGTCTCGGTATATGTTGAAACTCAAAGTATCCAGCAGAGCCCGAGTCTAAGCATTCAAACTTGTCATTGAGAGCCTTCTTTCTTCATCCAAAGCCGTACGCAAATTGCAGGCAATGAGCTGATCATCGAAATGTATGGAGAGCATGAGCCATTCCTCCTCACACCGTCTACTGGGCCTTCAGCTATTCCCATAGATCGTATGTGTATGCCGTGGTTGTAGAACACATGTCGGGAGGAAGAGAAGCTTGTACCTCAAGTGATAGCGAATTGATGATCAGGATAAATGCTTCATAATATCCAGGCCTTGTAAGAATGTCCCATGGTGTAAGGTAAGACCAATGTCGGTTGCCATGATTTGATATCAAGGGCAAAGTCCAACAAGTGAGAGCCAATACTTGATAAAAGGTAAATGACTTTCGAGAAGACTTAGCGGTGTGTGAGGTAAGTTTGCCTTTTGCTCTTTCAGTGCAGTGACTTGCCACTGGGTGTTACCAAATTCTTTCACCACTCATGTCATAAAGAGCAAGACCTGTGTACTTGAAAAAGTACCCAGGACTTTGCTTCCAGTTGTAAACTAGGTGTTTGTCGCTTTACTACAGATATAGCGGTGTAAGCCTTGTTTATAATGTCTGTATCATCTGCCGTTAAGCGGTGAGGCTCATCGCTTGTCAGAGTTTGTATGAATTGCATGTATATAAGTAAAAGAGAAATTAAAGATACAAATTGAACTCCCTGCTATCTACAGACGGGATCAATTTTCAAATTACAAAAACTTCTGATGCACCTAATTCTGCTAACGTAGATAGATCATCCAAAGATACTTTACTTTGACAGTTTGTAAAGGAAAAAAGTCCAACAAAAAAGAAAAAGAAGAAAAGTGTTGAATTGAGAAAGATTAATAATAAAAAAGAATAACCAGTAAACAGGCACAGCGGAAGAAGCCGAGATGAGATAATGCCAGATGTGCCACATTCGGAATAAAGTGACGACTGACGTAGTGGATGCTCTACTCTTTCCCTGGCGTTTGATTTCTCATCCATCTTGCATTTACTTTTCAACTTTAAAAATGTAAGTTACCCATTACTGCTGGTATGCTCATCCTTTCCAGGTCAGACATCCAGACTATACAGACAAAACCCTTCTCTGGTAGGTAAAGCGGTTAGGACGACACTCTGCTGAAATTCCTACAGGCCAGAGGCCTGGCACTTCTGGCCTTCGAAAGAGGGTCAAGGTCTTTCAACAGGAGCACTACACTGAAAACTTTGTACAGGCAATATTCACTGCCATGCCTGGAGGCCCAGAGGGCAAGACCATAGTCGTGGGCGGCGACGGACGATACTATGTAAATTCGGCGTCCTCTAGTTAAAGTGGTGATGCTGACGTGCACGTTCCTTTTCTGCTCCTGATAGAGTACGGAAGCCTCTCAAATCATCTTTAGGATCGCTGCTGCCAACGGCATCAAGCGAATCATCATTGGTCAGAACGCCATTCTCTCTACCCCAGCCGGCTCTGCCCTTATTCGTTCTCTCAATGCTGACGGTGGCATCCTCCTGACGGCCTCCCACAATCCTGGTGGTCCCGATAATGACTTTGGTATCAAGTTCAACACCGCCAATGGAGGACCTGCCCCTGAAGAGGTCACCAATGCCATCTATAAGATCACTGAAACTATTAGCGAGTACAAATCCATGGACTTGCCTGATGTAAGTTTGCTCAATCTATCCCTACTGACAAGGCGTAGCTCGACCTCTCGGAGACAGGAGAATTCCAGCACGGACCACTTGAAGTCATTGTCATTGACCCCGTAGACAAATATGTTGACCTTCTCAAATCCATCTTTGACTTTGAGCTCATTAAAAACTGGCTCCACAACACCTCGCCTAAACCCACTGTCCTCTTTGATGCTCTCAACGGTGTCACTGGTCCTTATGGCCGGGCAATTTTCGTAAAGGAACTCGGCTTGCCCGAATCTTCTATTCAGAACTGTGTACCTAAACCTGACTTTGGCGGTAGTCATCCTGACCCGAACTTGACTTATGCCCATGAGTTGGTCGAGCGTGTTGAAAGGGAGAACATTGGATTTGGCGCTGCTTCTGATGGAGATGGCGACCGAAACATGATTTATGGCAAGGGTGCGTTTGTCACTCCTTGTGACTCTGTTGCCATCATTGCCGATTGGGCCGAAAAGGCTATTCCTTACTTCAAGTCTGGTCTCAAAGGTCTTGCCAGGAGTATGCCTACTTCTGGTGCTATTGACATTGTTGCAAAGAGCAAAGGTGTCGAGGTCTTTGAGACACCTACTGGGTGGAAATTTTTCGGTAACTTGATGGATGCTGGCAGGCTTTCCATCTGTGGCGAAGAGTCTTTCGGAACTGGTTCTGACCATATTCGTGAAAAGGACGGTGTCTGGGCCATTGTTGGTGAGTCGCCAGTTGCCCCAAAAGCGCATGCACTAACGTGATCTAGCCTGGCTTT
Source organism: Cryptococcus depauperatus CBS 7841 (assembly GCF_001720195.1). Taxonomy (NCBI): domain Eukaryota; kingdom Fungi; phylum Basidiomycota; class Tremellomycetes; order Tremellales; family Cryptococcaceae; genus Cryptococcus; species Cryptococcus depauperatus. Next base: position 368,685 of record NC_089475.1, on the reverse strand, counting down.
CCATTCTTGCCGCTGCCAACAAGGAAAAGCCCGGATCTGGCATCAACGATGTGCTCATGGCTCACTGGAAAAAGTATGGCCGATCCTTCTTTTCCCGGTACGACTATGAAGGATGCGAGTCTGAGGACGCTGGGAAGGTCATGGCTCACCTTCGTGAAACGTTTGCATCCTCTGACTTTGTTGGCTCTTCCTTGAAAGCTACTTCATCCGACGTTTCCTTCAAAGTCAAGGAAGCTGATGATTACTCATACAAGGACCCTATCGACGGGTCGCTCTCCACAAAGCAAGGCTTGTACATCAAGTTTGAGGATGGGTCCCGAATCATTTTCCGACTCTCCGACACTGGCTCTTCTGGTGCGACCATCAGGCTGTATGTCGAAAAGTACAGTAAGGACGAGAGCGAGTATGGCAAGGATGCTCAGGATGGACTGAGGCCCTTGATTGAGGTTGCTTTGACACTTTCCAAATTGAAAGAATTTATCGGGAGGGAAAAGCCTAGTGTCATCACGGTAAGTCCTGCCAATCTACGATTTTCATCTGGCTAATGTAACCAAGTAATGTCTCGGCAAGGCATGTCTGTTGGACGGGTCACAAGCCGTTTTACCAAGTATAAAATGCATGTTGTTTACCAATGCCATTATGTCTCAATCAAACGTGTGCCCATGCTTTTAAACAGCTGCAGGCGTGTTGTATTACATCAACAAAACGAACGGAAGAATCTGAAGCGTGAGTCTGGACTCTTGTTCTTTGCCCTGTGTAGGTACAAACGAGTGGGCAAAAGATGTGTCCATGAGGATACCCTGGCCTGCAGCCCGTCGCCCTAGATCTCGACTGGTTCACTTTCAAGACCACCGGGATCCAGCAGGCAGCATGCAGCATGCCTGTTCCATGATGTACGTCCGCCGTTGACACCATCAAGAGCCGTGAAACATCGGAAGCTACTTGTTAGGCTTGCGGAGTTTCCCAATAACCCTTATCCTCTTTTGCTGCATTTCTTTTTTTTTTGCATCTTTCTTTCTCTTTCTTTGTCTATACTTGTCCATTTTTCTTCTCCACATATAACCAACTTTTCCTCAACCCGGGGCCCCATCCCACTGCTGCCACTCTTTTGATTCCACTTCAATCCTCCAAGTTACCGCGCACAGACCGCCTCCGTCCTTTCACTTTTAAAAACGTCAAACGCCATCTTTCGCTCCTTTTGTTTTCTCCCTTGGGGTCGCCGAATCACCGTTGACGTTAAGAAAAGACGGCGATAGATTCAAGAATAGCATCGTCAACAACATCAACACCATCGTCAATAACGGCTGGACCGTATACCATGGATCACTACTACAGTCTCGTCCGGAGACTGGACTATGAGCGCAGAGACGATTGTGTGAGCTGCGATGCTGCAACGCCGGCCTGCAACTGCACGGCGACTGAGAAGTGTATCCTCACGTCGAGGTAGGTGGTTTGGATGGAGGACGAACAGGGCTGACAGCTGGTAGGACGTGTAACCAATGCCCTGCGATTCAGTGCATCAAGAACCCATCGAGTTTGAGCTCGGGAGGCGTGAATGCAGGCATGATTGCAGGTCCTGTCGTCGCGGTGCTTGTCATTGCCAGCCTAGGGCTGTTTTGGTGGTTGAGGCGTAAAAAGGTGTGTTGCTGGGTGTGCAAGCTGTGCGAGGTGCTAACGGAATGACCAGAGACGTGATATGAAGAGGGTTGAGGATCTGACCCAACGGATGCGTAAGGCAGAGTCTGCTGGGATGCAACTCTCTCCTGCCCAATCACCCGCTCCGGGGAGTGCTCACTCTCGTTCACCGAATCGTAATGACTTGCCCTTGCCTCCTCCGTCGGCCACCTCTCGACATTCCCCTCTTCCTCCTGCGCCTGTAAATGCCGAATATTACGATGAGAATGGGGCGACTATCAGGGTCTATGCAAAGAACGGCGCCATCAACGCCGACCCCAAGGCAGACCCGTTCTCAGACAGGCAGAGTGTTTCGACGATGGGAAGCAGTGGTACTGCCAACATTATTCCTATCCAGTGGATCCCGCCATCCAGGTCAGACGACGGTATCTCGAGGATGACTGGGAGTGCACGACAGAGTGCACGGCAGAGCGCAGCCGCGAAGTTGGACGAGGCAAGGCAGAATCTCTTCAAACCGAAACCTACACCTTCTCGGCCCGCACGCTCTCCTGGTTTAGATCTTCGTCTCAACGCTTCCAATACTTATAGCACGGTTGACTCTGACGGCTTGAGGTCACCCGTCAGTTGGAATGATCGGGCCTCGTATCTCTCTGATAATTCCTCTGCTCCGTCCTACTTTTCGGGGACATCTGACTTTCAGTTGGATGCTCCCAAGATCCTCACCTCCAAGCAAGTGCAATATGGGAGGCTGCAGCAGGCCGAGATGCTACAGATTGGGAACAATCATCAGAAAGTAGAGACTGCGAGAACAATGTTGAGTCCGGTTAAGGATGAGGAAGATTCGTTCGACAAACATGCTGCTCGCCAATCGTCTGTATATGAAATATCGCCGATAGACCCCTCCTTCCATTCTGGTCGCTCCTCAGATGCGAGAACGTTGACTCCTACGACTCGCAAATTGGGTGCAGAAGAATTGATTGCAGAGGGGGAGGGCTCATCCGGCGATCTAAGGTTTTCCATGGGAAGCTTGGCTTACAGAGATAGTGTAAGCACAATGGCCACTAACCGATACTTGGCTTCTGCTATCACTGTCCCTGCTGGCCATCCATCCTTGTCAACACCTGTGACTGCCACCATGCTGGGCACCGCCAATGACCAGACGCGAGAAAGTGTGATGTCATCCAAATCGTTTGCCGATTCCGTCTTGGGCGCGTTCCCCATGATTCCTCCAGACCAGAACCGACCTCCTCTTCCTGCTAATGCCAGTGCCATTGCGCGTGGCGAGAATGTTCCTCACTCAACGTCTGTCGACACGCTTGACAAGGTTGTGTCTCGTCCTCCACCCACTTATCGACCTCCTCCTCCTGGTCCTCGTCCACCTAGCTCTGTACGAGGCTCAACAACCCCGCACTATGGTGGGGAGGACAGGGAAAGAACAGAAGGGGGCAAGAAGAGACCCGAAACGCAAACAAGTGTGGCGGACAGTTTCTTAGGATCGTTTCCATTTGTGCCGCCCAACTTGGATGATTTAGCAGGATTGCCTTCACCAAAGAACTAGAATGTTCAATAGAGCTTGGAGACATTGGGAACGTTGGAATTTGTCACAATTTTTGGGTGTATGATTGTTTGGGACTTGTGACGAATTGTACCAGATTTGACGTTATCTTAAGTGAATAGAATGCTTATGCATATGTTGAGTTTGACAAAACAAGTACATACGAATGGCTCGGCTATATCAATTATGGCTACAAGACAATTAAGGCGTCGCTCTAATCACACAGGTTCTCTCTACGACGCTCTCCAACTCGGCTTGTTCTACTTGCTGGAGTCAATCGGCGTCAACTTGTTCAAGCCCATCTCTTCGAGAGAATCCTTGTCGACATCGCGACCTAAAGGCAAAGGTTCATTAGTTCTCAAGAGTACAGAACCAGTCAGAGGCAGGACGAAGGGATCGGCAAGAACGGATACGAGCGACTCTGATTGGGAAGGCAGAATGAAGACTGGCTCCTTCTTTTCTTCTTCCACGGTATTAGAAGGGTATGGCGTACGCGCCGGCTTATTTCGCGGTTTATCTACTGCAGAACTGAGAGCAGTCTCAATGTCATTGCCAAACGAGATGAACGTTGGTCGAGCCGTGAGCGGAGGCGGAGGGAGGGAGACCTTGGTGGGTGAAGGAATGCTGATGGGTGGAGTAGACGCATTTCCTTTACTCTTTTGCTTATTGGCTTTATCAGATGCTCGTGGAGCGTCTTGGGACTGTTGTCGTTCAAAAGGAGAGTTGTGTTTGCCCACTGCATTGAAGCTTGTCGGCATGCGAGTTGTGCTCGAGGGCAAAGACTCACAGGCTTGTTTGAGAGAGCTACTCATTCTCCTTGCAATGGTTGGCATTAGGTCTTGACTGGGAGGCGTCAACGGCCTGAGGCACTATAAGCTTGGGAAGTATAGCGACTCGGATTATACCAACCTGGCTCTGGTCGTTTGGTCAGACATGTTGCGATTGAGAAAAGCTGACTTGTCGTCCTGGTTTATAAAAACCTTCAACCCAGTACACGTGATTAGATATTGCGCCGCAGACAGGCATAGGCGAGGTTGCGTGCGTTTTCAAGGAGGGAAGAGAAGAATGATGAAAATGACGTTTGTGTTTGTTTACCATTATTCCTTTTGCACATTCTGTATCCTACAACGGCCACCAAAACAGGCATAGGTAAGGATGACACTGAGGATAAGTTAGCAACTACATGGCTCTAAATGGAAAGACTCAATACTAAGCGTTTTGATATATCGGCACCTCGTCTTGACTCATAGGTTTTCGAAAGCTTCACAGCGAGTTCATCTCGGTCCTTCAAGCTGTTCGCTGGGCAAGGGAAAGAGTCAGTCGATACTACCTAGGCATACATCCCAAGCTCTTCCTTTTTTCCTAGACACAATTCACCATTCCAAGCATTCTTTCTATTCTTCTCGACATTGAGAGCTACAAAAGAATAAGCCAACTACTGACAACAAATCGTCATCTGTTCTTGACATTTGATCTTCTGTCAATCTTTCAAGCCTTTTCCCGAAACTGGTTGCGAGCGATGGTTTGACTTGCGCATATTTTTCAAAGACTTTTTGTTGGCATATCGAAGCGGAAAGGGGAGAAAGATGGGGGGAAGAGTCGACTGCTGGGCGAAACAGCGAGGGGCTGTTGGTTTGCTTTTGTTCGGCGTCATTGTGTTTGTGTAGGTCGACACGACGATTGGTTTGAAGTTTGGCAAGAATTTTCTGAAGGCACAAGTTGACAATAGTGGTTGATTGCACGTTGGACAACCTTCAATGTGGAGCCAGTTGAGCCAAAACACGACAGCAGAGGCTACATAAATCGACAATTCTATTAGATGTTCTCAAAGACAACCTGTTGCTCCAGACCCAATATAATCCTTGCCCAGCAGTTCTGGAGCAGCACGAATCCCGCGTTCCCTGCATTCCACAATCAGCGATGACTTCGTATAGCTCAGCTTTATCAAAACTCACAACTCATCCACAGCTTTGACTAGGTCATAGTTGATCTCATCGCTTACCACGGAATCCTGCTTGTAGGAAGGATGAGACATGATAAACTGTCTTATCCAGGCAGCAGGTGTCATGAGGTCTCCTGTTTATCATCAGTGATGATTAGACAATAGATGATGATCACACATATACCTTTTGCTCTGTACTTGATCAAATCCAGATATCGCCTCAGTTCACATTTAGTGGCGACATCGACATTCAACGAATTCAAATAGGCATTGACAACACCTAGTAGACCGGCGAAATTATCGCCATTCCCGTTGATAATCTCATTCAAAGTCATCTCATCAAAGTCATCTCCCTCTTCATCATCAATAGGGGTACTACATGAAGAAGTGCTCGAGGATTCACGCTCATAGTGTACTTTATATCCATTGCCATTACTGATATTGCCATCGCCGTTGCCATTGGAGAGTACGCCATTATGTGAACCTTGCGATATGTCTGAGGACAAGGACATCATTGGAGGAGTAGCAGAGCGTGAGGAAGTATTTAATTTGGAGGAAGGACGACCGGTAGGGCAGATGTTGCGACGGAAAAAGAATCTATTGATTCTAGCTCCATCGCGCTGCTGTGCACGTTGCATATTTTCATCCACCTTTTTTTAAGCATTAGCTTATCTGGCATGTTGCTGAGCTATGTTCGGCAAGCACTCACCTTGGAGATTGGCATATAAAAATTGAGATCAAAGCTAATGATCGCTCTGGTGAGAAGAACAATAAAGATCGAGAATGCAGCATTTTCAAAATCTGTCATTTGCACTTCCATACTTCTAAACTCAACTCTCCATCCGATCTTGGAGTAGACAGGCGGGGGCTTGAATCTGACGGTTTGCCAGTTTGTAGATTGAATGTTTTCAAAATGATCCATAGATTCCAGATCGTTTTGGTCAATAGTTTCAGAAAATTGTACAAGAGGATCTCGGATGAACAAATGGCCAATATGATTGGCAAGCTTCTCGTCGATACCTACAACAACATTCAGTATACAGCCTTGTGAATTTCAGAGATAACGTGCCATTATCCATAAGTCTCCGTTTAATCTCTTCATTGACCGGCACATCAATGTCGTGATATTCTTGTTTGTTTCTCTCATCATTGGCGATATACAGGTCGACCGAGTCGTATCTCGATTTGGGTATGCGGTAGTGATTTTCCTTTAAAGGTTTAAGGCCACGCTCCTCTTCGGAGCGGTCATCAACACTTGCGGCGATGACGTTCCATCTGGCGTCAACATCGGCCAACTGTCCCCTAAAAGCAGGGCTCGCTGCAGTCAATGCAAGCTAGCTTGGTGTCAACATCCCAATCTCACAACCATAACACGACTCACCATGATTGGAGCGACCGGTACCAATGCGTCGTACACCCCTCTAGCTTCATCAACATTCCAAGCCTGAAACGTGATCTGCAGGCAACAACATCCCATTCCAAAAGCCATGGCGTCCATATGGATGTATGGCGTCCCAGGAAGAGGCTTTGCAGGGCCGGCTATATAAAATTCAGTCCAGACAGAACATCCAAGTAGACCACAGAGACGTACGGAGATTGATAGTAGATTTGGGCGGAACGTCAAACCCATTGGGGATCACCGTCTTTTCGTCAATGTAAAGAGGCACTCGAATGTCAACTTTGCTACCCCTTCTCTGACGTATGTTGGCTGTCAGAGTACTACAACCAACGTCAGCTCATCCAGTTGAGTTGTCTCACACTCACGGGAATCTCGCATGCGGATTTGTCAACAACTGCCCTACGTATTGACTCCTGCTGCTACTAGTCTCAACGTCTGGCTTTGTCTCAGGGTCGGTAAAAGGGGCATCCGTCACCCCCAATCTAGCCCATGAAGTGAGAGTGATGGGAAGTTCATGATCGTTGAGATGGGACCGAATGATCTCACGACGGAATCGCATGTCGGCCTCTACAGAAACAAGGGAGTAAGGGGTTCCCGAAAAGGGCTGACCCGGCGTCGATTCCAACATGTAACGTCCGTATTCGGGATGAAAGGTTGGAATGGCGGAACTGTTCAGTCATTGTCAATCAGCCCAGGCTCAACCACGACATCCAAGACTTGCCATTCACTGGGTTTATACTTTTCCAGCTCTGGATCAAGTGTTACGCTCTCCAGTTTCCGCAAAATTTCCGTTTGACGCAGACTCAACTTGACCGTCTTGTGCTCATCATCGAAAGAAACCACCATGTACTCTATCTAAGACCGAGTGAGCATCGCCCTATCCAACGTATCATCCATAACCCACCTCATCTCCCCACAGCAATCCTTTTCCCGCCTTGTCTTTCCACTGATTCCATATATTCAAAAATTGAGTGATACCATGCTCGCGGATATATTCAGCAAGAGGTTTCGTCTCTTGCCAAGATAATGGAGTTCCCAGAGCGAGAAGACCCATTCCAATTTAGACGCAGTAGACGCCGACTGCTGGCAGCGACGATTATACACTTGATACGAGATGTCTTTGTCACAGAGGCGGATGATATTACAGATCTTGACAAGAAGTTAGCCAAGCAAAAGCTCTGTACAGATTGGCCAGCAAAAAGAAAGAAGAAAAAGAGTAAAAGGTGAAAAGAATTGTACAACAGAGAATTTGGATAAGAGATAAAAGATAAAGGAATAATTATTTTTTTAAATTATTTTTTTTAAAAAAAGAAAAGGTGACGTACACAAAAATTAATTCGAGATGAACCAAATTCACAATTTATCTTTTTTTTTTTCTCTCTCTTTCTTTCTTCCACTTTATTAGAAAATATTCAAAAAACGAAATATAAATCCAGCCAAAAACTATTGCCTATCTTTTTAAACAAGAAACGAAATGCTTATCAATCGTTACAAAGATTGCCCTTAAACGTTTTGAGAGTGGAGATTGATAAGCCACCGGAATAATACTGACAAATAACCGTTGAGAGTGTGGATGCCTGGATAAAAGTATAGGAAAGCGCAAAAGGAATATGCTTCTGAAGAGGGCGATGGCGTTATAGGACCTCTTTGCTTGTTGTTGAGCGGATCAAAAACTGTTTGGATCAACATTAGGCATGGGAGATGGACTAGAACAGGGTTGATAGGAAGGGATAGGGCTGGTTGTATGTACACGCGAGTATTTTGCTTTTCTGCCTGGCTAAGATTAACTGATGGAAGGTCATGCAGCAGAGAGTAGAGGTAAGCTTCTTCTAATGGCGCCATCTGATGTATGGAAAACTCTGTCTCGTTGATTTTGAGGCCGTTCAATAGATCAATGTGGTTGGCATGTTGATGCCCATGTGGAAGCTCCGTTCATTAACTGCATGCACTACACGATTTCTGTACTCTCTTCCACTTCAACACACCGTCTGATGATTGATACTTATTACATTCGCCAGGCGAGACATTTGGTCAAAAAGAAAGAAAAAAACGATAGCAAGGGTAGACCTTGAAAGATACAGGTTACGACTAGGTCGTGTCATTCTGTCAAACGAAAACGATTATACTTTGAGTTTACAAGCCGGAACGCAGATACCACATATCAGTCCATATCGATATCGCTCTCCCTTCGTGGCCGGTGAGCGCTGTGTTCCTCAAACTCTTCGTCATCATCTTCATCGTCATCGTCATCTTCATCGTCCACTGCATTCTCATTATCCATGTCCGTGTCCATTTCGTGGTCTGCCAACATTGAATGAGGCTGTGTTGATAATAATTAGTGGCATGCAGATAGATATGAACAGTTACTTACCATGAGAGACTCGCCAGTATATGTGAACCCTCTAAAGTTTTCTTGCACACTGCTCGTAAGTGGACTTCCGCCCGCGCCAGGCAAAGGAGGCCTCTGAGCCTTGTTGATTGCTAGACCAGAAATTCCATTGAGACTACCGCCCGGACCAACGTAAGAATGTTTGCCGGGATGGTTGGACCCTTCGTTGTCGCCCCATGGAATGATGCCGGCGTCGAGTAACGAAGAGTTAGTGAACTCGGGATCAAAGTTGGCGACAGACTCGTCAGAGTCGACAATGGGCTTGAATGGAGGGGTAATCTGCTTCTTGTATAATAAATCCCAGTTGATGTTTTTGAAGAAGGGATGTTCCTTGAGTTCAACGGCTCCCCTTCGGGCACCAAGACGGTTTTGAGGGTTTCGGTTAAGTAGCTGGGTGGAAATCAGTTGCGTCTCTGTGATGAAGCAGAAAGAATACATACGCCCTTGACAAATTGCTTGCCGTCATCGCCAATGACATTCTTGGGGAATCTGATTTTGCCGTAGCCTTAATCAAACATCAGCAGTGAGTTTCATACGATGCTTTCATGCTCACAGATCAAACGGTACATTTCTTGAGTCTGTTCGGCGTAGAAGGGACTCCATCCACAACACATTTCAAAAAGTAATACACCCAAAGACCAAAAGTCGACATGTTTACCATAACCTTTTTCGTCGAGCAAGACTTCAGGAGCAAGATACCTGCATCATCGTTCGTCAGCAGTCACCTTTGAAGCAAGATAGACATACTCGGTAGTCCCACAAAATGTATTAGTCAATTTGTCATCCGTCAAGTCAGGCTTGGACAACCCAAAGTCGCACAATGCCACATGACCAGTCGCATCCAACAAGATATTCTCAGGCTTCAAATCTCGATAGACAATATTGTACTTGTGAAGATGTTCCAAGGCCAGAATCAACTCAGCGATATAGAATCTCGCCCTATCTTCACTAAAACGACCTTCTTTCTGCAAGTGCCAGAAGAGCTCGCCACCACACTTGTAATCAGTAACAAAGTAAAGTTCGGAATCAGTTTGGAAAGAAAATTTGAGACCGACAAGGAACGGACAGTCGAGAGAACATTGAAGAATCTTACGTTCACCAATGGTGTGAGCTACTTCCTTCTTGGCGACAATCTCTTTCTTGGACAGTACTTTCATGGCATAAATTCGACGAGTGTCCTTTTTCCGTACTTGGAAAACTCGTCCAAAAGTACCTCGACCGATGAGTTTGAGAAACTCAAAGTCAGATGGTTTAAGCGAGATGGATTTTCTAATAATCTTGTAGGTCATCTGGATCCATACCTCACCAGTGACAATTTCGTCTCCTCGCGTACCGAGCTTGTACCAATTATCAAGCATATAGCCATCCTGAATGACTGGATTGATGTCGAGCATACCAAGGAATCCTTCCCCATCTCTATTTCGGTCATATACGGAAAGATGCAGAGTGGGGTTACTGGAAGTCACATCGCTAAGCAGCCCATGAGCATTACACTACCATAACTGTTTAGATTGCTTACAATGATACTTCTTCTTTCCAAATTGGATCCCCTGGACCAGGTTTACCGAGCCAACTTCCGTTGCTACCCCTGGGCTCTTCGGCTTTAGGAGTCATCACACCGCCTCCGTCATCCTTCTTCTTGCTCCTTCCTACAGCGTCCGCAAAAGCCTTTGAAATTGCGCCGACTCCTAATCCACTCGTGCTCCTACTCAAATTACCAGGAGTACCGATAGGTTGAGGAGTAGACGTGGTAAAAGGTACAGAGGAAACAGAATTTGTGGGATGAGGGGGACGAGAGACATACTCATTTTGTTCAAATTGAATCACAACGTATGGCTGTGGACTTGTACCAGGTGAACTAGACACTGCTAGTCCTCGGGCAGAGATGACCTTGACCTTGAGGGTTCCCCGCGGGCCAGTGCCCCTTGCAAGTGAAGAGGAAGCACCTGTCACAGTCGGTGACCCATCGGCATTTGCTAAATCACCTTGGTTCCCTTGCGATGTGCCTTTGTCAGTCTTGCTCAAAGCCTTTCTCATCTTTGGGGGCTCATGCAGCCCAAAGCCAATGCTACCACTCGATCCAACACTGTCTCCAACGGTGACGCCTGTAGTCGGCTGTCCTGCTCCGGGAGTACCTAGAGGCAAAGACGCAAATCCATGGCTGGTAGGCGTCCGCAAGCCAGTCGCTATGTAGCCTGGGGAAGGAGATTGAGTCCTCTTCTGAGTAGACTCAAGTAAGACATTTGCAGTTCCCTTGCTCAGACCACCAGGACTCTGCGATCCAGTGGCTTCAAACGGGTTCGACTGTGGGGTGGCAGAGGCACGGGGTGTTGCTTGATCAGTGGGCCCTCCAAAAGCGGGAAAAGGCTGGCTGGCAGTGGGATTTGACTGAGCCTGCTGGATAGACGGGTCCTTGGAATGGTGAATGGCATGCGAAGGCCACAATTGCTATCGGCAAACCAAGTCAGCATCGCATCTACCCTACGATAATGGAGCGGCAAGCAAATTTGCCGAGTTCGCCGCAGCCATCGCAACCAACATCTCTACACTCACCTTGACGCCTTTTAGCATGGCGAATATGATTTACAACGATCAAAAAGATGATCCAACTCGCTGAGATGGATAAACGATGAATAAAGTGATTGATGAATACAGAGGATCGATTTACAATCTGGCTCTTGGCAAAAGGAACCAATCAAGCTCTGTCGCAGGTCTTGCCTAGCTTCTCCAAGTATCTACCGAGTCGAGATGAATGCGGTAGAATGAACAAAATGGCGATAAAAAGCAAACAATAATAAAGCAATATGGAAATAAGAAGAGAAAAAGTAAAACGCAAAAAGGCGCTGCAATAAACGAATGGGTAAGATTCCGTTTACGTCATCGTTATTTTTTGAACCCACTTAATGAGAATCTCCGTAGTTCTCGACCCATTACGAAATGTGTATTCACATTACAATTCGTTTGTAATCCATTTCATTATCCGTTTGTAATAAAAGAGGGTCACGCTTGCGCTCTTACGGCAACGACAAAAGGCAACACTCTGCTCTCGAAAATATCGGAACAAGCATAAATAGGGCCACATGCGGTGAAACTGGTAAGCATGACTTGAAGCCAGTCACATTTTGAATCACCTATACGTGGGACATCAAAAAATCATGTACATTGTTCATTAGGTAATCGTATCAGCATGAGCACAAAGCTTTGCTCAAATCAAGGTGGTAGGCATTTCCGTAAGACTATAGCAATTTGCTCAATGGAATACCTAATGCCAGTTTCCAGACCTCTTCATGGCCACCATTGAGCCTTTCTCATCTCCTCAGTGAGGGCATCAATATCTACCATGGATGTCAATATGTGGGTGGGAAAGAGACTGGGAGGCTCACCAAGACCCCGCAGCGTTTCATTTCTGTCGACACCATCTTCTTGTGCCTTTTTGACCACACCAGCAGCGACACGAGCGCTGACCTCTCTAATTCTATCCAGTCTAGGGTAAAGCAAGCCTTTCTCCTTTTCTTCGGGAGTGAGGGCCTCGGAGAGGGAAATGGCAGACGCAGTGATCATACCGTCGGTGATACGTCTTGCCTGAGATTGGAGAGCACCAAAACCGATACCTGGGAACACAAGGAAATTGTTTCCTTGTCCTGGCTCACGGTACTTGCCAGCATATTCTTGTGGGGGATAGGGAGATCCAGATGCAAAAAGGACTCTGCCATTCGTCCATTTGAGGGCATCGGAAAAGGCAAGCTCACATTTTGAAGTAGGGTTGGAAAGGGGGAAGATGATAGACATCTCATTTAATTCGGCCATGCGACGAATGGCAGATTCAGAAAAGGCACCGAAAGTGGTAGAAAGACCGACAAGGGCGGTGGGCTTGACATAGTCAATCACAGACTCTAAAGATGGGTACTCTTTGCCCTCGGTGTCAGTGCGGATAAAGTACTTTTTGTGGGAAGCGATTTTGCCATTGACGACATCTGTTCGCGTAGAGGTGATGAGGCCCTAAGAAGGAATCAGCACAAGCAGCAAAGCGAGACAGATAGATACCTTGGTGTCAATCAGCCAAAACCTCTCCCTGGCCTCATCTTCCGTCAGTCCTTGCATGGTGAAAAAGTTCATCATCTCCTTGGCGACACTACACATATCAGCCAACCGTCAGGCGAAATAAAACCTACCCAACCGCGGCGGAGCCACCACCCAGAAAGACAATCTTATGGTCTTTCAAAGGCTTTCCTGAAGCCTCACTGGCCTGCTTAGCGGCAGCCAAAAACCCAGCAAGAATGACGGAACCGGTTCTATCCCGTATTAGTAACACACGAGACAACCCAACGCACCCTTGGACATCATCGTTGAACATCCTATACGCTTCCTTGTACCTATCCAGGAAGCCAAAGGCCGCCTCAGAGTAGAAATCCTCATGCTGAATGACAGCGTCGGGGAAAGCTTCAGCCACAGCGGCCATAAACTTATCCATAAACTGGGTAGCCTCTTCAAGACCCACACGAGGCTGGCGAAGACCGATGTAGAGAGGATCATCCCGGATGGTTTCATTGTTGGTTCCCATACTTTGCACGTCAGCTCAGCCTCGAGATCACAACTCACTCCAGGACGACTGGAAGGCAGCCGTGGGGATTGACACCACCGCCCGCGACGTAGAGATTCAGCTTGCCAACGCTGATCCCCATGCCGCCAATCCCGAGATCACCCAGGCCCAAGATACGGGAGCCGTCGGTGACCACCAAGATCTGGGGCAGCGATGACAGCGAAGACGCATACTCTTGCAAGATTTCTGGAATACGGTCCTGGTCCTTGATACTGAGGTAGAGACCCTCGGGGCCGGAATAGATCTGAGAATATTTCTGACATCCTTCACCGACCGTGGGAGTGTACTGCAAACGAGTCAACAAAGAGTCCAACGGTAAACATCCAACTTACGACGATCGGAGCACTACCCGAACCCAAGTGTCAGCATTCAGGAACAATGCGCTAACTCAAAAGTTCCAAAAATAACTCGTGCCAACCGTTCACACGACCAGAACTCAATTTCCCCCAAAAAACGCGATAGAAACTCACAGGTTGATCAAATCGTCGCGCAAGGCTGAGAAATACAAATTTGGGTCTTCCCTCCTCACCTTGGACAGATGGACATGCTTCAGCAGCGGTGTTGGCAGGTTGCGTAGATGCGCCTTGAGACGCAGCAAATTTTGCTCCGACGTAATGACAGGGTGAGGAGAAGCTAAGGTCCAGTCAGGCTGGCAGCTCTCGCAACGACAAGACAAACTCACTCGACCGAGGAGCCTTGATGGGACTGTCGGTGGACAGTGTTCTGGTAGCAATCGGCATGGTATGGTGTGGTAATATGAAGCGACGTTGGGAGACAATGCACCTCGTGTTGGGCGTAGTACTATACCTCGCTATGGAAGCCTTTGCTGAGATGGTGAAGAGAGCTGATGGTACGTGATAACGGAAAGCACAATGTTGTATCTTTTGTAAAGGGGAAAAAGGAATTCGACCCATCCCAGCGTCCTATATATATACCTTTCCACAGGCCTGGACTCTGTGTGGTTGACCACGACAAAGCTACGGTGATTTTCGGTTGAGATGGGAGATGGGAAAAAAAAAAAAAGCAATGCTAAAAAATGTCGACCAAAATTCGAAACAGCAGACTGATCGTTCGAAATAACGGCAAGCCTCCACATTTTCTCTCCCGATTTCTTCCGAGGCGGCGTGTGCCGCCGAATAATGAAAGTGGCAACGCGTGACGCGTCGGGCTGAGTCAACTTTTATTTTTATATTTATTTTTATTATATTTATTATTTATTTTTATTATACGCGTTTTTTCGCCACCCGCATGAAATGTCTCAACAGCTGGGGCTGAGTTTTAAAGGTAAGTCCACTGGGACGGCTCGCCACGTGGCTGAGTCCGGACAGAGATTGGTGATGCCATTTCATCTTTTTGTGGGTTATTTTTTATTTCTCTTTTGTTCATTGTTTCTCATTCTTGACAGTGGAAATCGCCCTCCATACGATTCTGTGCATTCGCCAGGTGTATCCGCCAGAGACTTTTGCACGGCGGAGAGCACACGGTGTGCCAGTGTACCAGAGTCGTCATCCGGACGTGAGAGCGTACGTTGCAGGGGTGGTAGCAAGCCTGGGAAGAGAGATACAGGAAGGGAGACTGAGGCGGATGACGGTGGTCGTGAAGGACGTGCAGACGGGGCAGCCGCTGGAGAGGATGATCTTTGACGTTGGGTATATCTCTGGGCTGGATGGTAGGAAGGATGTGGGGTGAGTGCGTTGGGACGCGCTAGTGGTGTGCTGATGGGCGTAGGTTGGTGGGAGCACCCAATGCCGACGAGTTGGGCCTCATGCTGCGCGGATTTCTCATCCGGTTGTCAGCGTTGGATGGGCAGCTACAGGATAACAAGGAAGAGTGCACGTTTGCGGTGATCGTCGAGACAACGGATGGACGCCAGCCATCTGCAAATGAGACGGGTGTATGTCTGTTGTCTTGGGTGCTGCGGTGGCTGATCAGCGCAGGAGGTGAGCCCATGGGTACCCGCTCTGGCGTCCGACACGCTTCGTCCTGGATTGGCCCAGGATGGGTGTTGTGAAAAGCATGAGCCGTTGCTGAACGTCAAGGCGGTCGAGACTGGCGTGATTGATGTAAGGCAAGCGATGTTGGCAGGCGCTTACGGTGATTAGTTGCGGCTGGTAGTGCAGGAGTGTGCAGCAAAGATGAGTGTAGAGCATTCGCAGGCGTGATGGATATATGAGGTGGTAGGTTGGATGGTCTCGAGCCTTTGTCATGCGTCGTGTTTCCTTCGTGCATGAAGCTGAGAGGCTGCATGCATGCATTTTCCACTTACACATCTCTTTCAGCATCCTTTACACAGTGGTGCTCGCTTTATCTTATCTTATCGCCGCGTATCGGTTATCTGTCTCGTGGCGGGATAGCCGAGCATTGGCTCAATTTAATTGAGCCTCCGCTATCATCAACTATGTGATAATGAATCACTCTGATTTCTTTAAATTTCTTACTTACTTTGGACTTTATCAATCTACAAATCATGTCGAAATTATTCATTGGAACCTTTGTTGACACGCCAAGTTCTAGCGAGCTGAGAATTAGAAGGGACCATCTACTCGGTACGTCAAATGCTCCGAGTTTGGGTTCTGACGAGTTGGGTAGTGGTTGACGACAAAGGCTACATCTCTCACATCGCTCCTGCTTCTTCTCGCGAGTCACAGGCTATCCTCTCTGGCGATGTGCAGCCTACGAGACTTGGGAGATACTCTTTTATCCTTCCTACCTTTGCTGATCTCCATCTACACGCTCCACAGTTCCTCTACGCAGGGACTGGCTTGGATCTTCCTCTGTTGGAATGGTTAGAGAAATATGCCTACAAGGCAGAGGAGAGGATTGACGAGGACGAGAATCTTGCGAGAAGAGTGTATGGCAGGTTGTTGGAGCGACTGAGGGAGAATGGGACTGGGTGTGTCGTGTTTTTTGGGACGATTGGGATCAAGGCAAAGTCAGTCGTGCCGTTACATCGTACAAGTGGCTGTTGACAACTATCGCAGTCTTGTTCTCGCCAGAATAGCTCAAGAAACTGGTATCAGAGCCTTTGTTGGCAAGCTCTCCATGGACTTATCACCTGTACGTTCATCGACGGCTTTCTCAAGCTGACGCGTGTAGCGTCCGACGTATGGAGAATCATCTTTTGAAGCCTCTCTTGCCTCTCTTAATGACTTTATTGACTCTATGGAGTCTTACCTGTCGCAATTCCCACCACACAGACGTCTTGTGCAACCCATTATCACTCCTCGCTTCGTTCCTGTTTGCTCTGATAAGCTTCTTCAAGGTTTAGCTCAAGTGGGAAAAGAACGGAATGTTAGAATTCAGAGCCACATGTGTGAAGGACGCGATGAGATTGATCTAGTTCTCAAGTGTCAAGGTATGGATGACGAGAAGGTGTTTGACAAATTTGGACTGCTGGGGAAAAAGACGCTTCAAGCGCATGTCACTTATCTCACAGAGCAAATGTCTAAGCTTGTCAAGGATAGAGGCGTAACCATTGCCCACTGCCCACTTTCAAACCAGTACTTTTCGGAGCGTCAGTTTCCTCTGCGGGAAGCCCTTGACGCAGACCTTTCGGTGGGTCTCGGAACGGATATCGCAGGCGGTTATTCGCCTTCTATACATACAGCAATGAGGCAGGCCGTCATTATCTCTCGTATGCGGGAAGGCGACCGATGTGAGAAGCATGGATGTAGCTTTGGGACTATGAAGAAGGAAGAAGAGGGCGGAGGCCGGAACTTGAGGATAAATTGGAAAGAGGCGATTTGGACAGCCACTAGGGGCGGTAAAGTTGGCATGGGTCTCAACGGAGCGTTGGATGTAGGAATGGAGTTTGATGCTCAACTGAGTTCGTATATTGGATTGTCGCGTATTTTATGTCGCTCATTGGAACTTTAGTTGAAATAGCGAACGATGAAAACCTAACTGGCACAGGTCCCCTCGACTTTTTTGAACTCGTCGCGGAAGATGCGAATAGCGAAGAGTGGTGGATAGATGCGCTTGAAAGATGGTGGTCCAGTGGCGATGGCAGCAATAGAAAAGGAATGTGGACACAAGGTGTACAGATACTTTAGAATTCTATCTTCTTTGCCTTGTTATAACCTTCAGATGCACCAATGCATACCGTTATTTGCCTACAACATGCCCAGGACGACCGAGCCTGTGGCGTTAAATCATAAGACAACATCTTGTTAAGCTCTAGAGCTTAACATCATTAGCAAGCACGCTCCAAGGATGCTCAATCTCGCCAGTCTGGATAGCAGTAATCTTATTCAACAATCCCTCGGCAATGGCGCCGAGGCCATTTGGACCTGTAGGAATAATAATGTCCCTCCCCTCATAACCAATTTTGTCAACAGCCGATACAACGGCAGCAGTACCTGTGCCAAAGACCTCTACCAAAGTGCCATTCTTTTCGGCTTCAACAAGATCAGCCATAATCAGTTTGCGTTCAGAGACAACAAGCTTGCTGGGAAGACCAGAGATAATATTCTTTCCAGAAGCATGCTCGCGAGCGAGTTGAAGAGCAGAGTCTCGTGTCACACCGGGAAGGATAACGTCGTCCAATGGAGGAGTAATCAGTTCCACCGCTTCGTGCTTATCAGTGATTTAGTGATATTGGCATTTGAGCTAGACTCACTGCCATCCGCTTGCTTCAAAGCTACAAACAAGTTCATAGTCCCAACCTCTGTCAAGACGTGCTCAGGGCCGAGTAACCAAAGATTCTGGCTGTAACCCTCTTTTGCAGCTTCAGCTTGAGGAACGATACCAGGAGCATAGCTATACAAGCCTGAAATTAGAAGGTTCTCAAGAATGGATGGATACTTACTTAGCACCAAGCTTATAGCTACCAGTACCTCCAGGAGCGGCACGAACATATTTTGTGGTGGCCATTAATTGCACAGGCTTAAATCCTGAAGCATAATAGGGTCCTGCAGGAGAGCAAATGACAAACAGTAAGGCGTCGTTGGAAGGTCCAACACCGAGAGTATTTTGTGTACCAATCAATGTAGGTCGAATGTACAATGAGTATCCCTTCTCCATGGGAATCCAGTCTGATTCAAGCATGACAAGCTTTTTGATCAGCTCGGTAAGGGCTTCGCCATCGAAGGTTGAGAGAGCAATACGGGCGGCACTCTAATATGATGAGCATAACCCATTGTTATAAGCTGAAACCACAACCTACTTTGTTCATTCTCGCCATGTTCATATCCGGCCTAAATAGTCTCACAGAGCCATTTTCTTGTTTATAGGCCTTCATACCCTCAAACAATGCGAAACCATAGTGGAAAACGGAAGAGGAAGGGTCAAGTTCCAATGGTCCGTCTGGAAAACACACATGAATATTTGACCTAGTATGGCAAGACAAAACATACAAGGCTTAATTTCGGGAGTTCCCCAGCCACTGTCTCTTGACCATGGGATGGTAAGCATATGGTCGGTAAAAGTTCGGCCAAAGACAAGTGTGGAAGGAGCAGGACGAGTTTTTGGGTTGTGAGTCAGGCGGATTTTTAGCAGTGAAGGCTACTAGTGTTAGACCAGTCATACGCTCTGACCTATAGCTCAAATACCAGCTTACATCAATGTCGGGCGATTGAATGGTCTTTCCAGTCACAATGTCCCTTATGGGTTGGGAAGAGTCCTTGCGAAATCCTCTCGACTGTACACGTACAGATGCACTAATGGTTGAACGCGAGATGGCATATTGACGGAAAGAGCGAGGGATTGCTATAAACAGGTTTAGCCTAGACATTTTGTAGTTATCTTTCTTTGATGTGAATGTAAAAATGTAAATGAGAAAGTAAAGATTAATATTTATCTATCAATAGATGATAATATCGAGTCACTAAAAAATGGGTCACGTGACTCGGAGCTGACCCATCAAGAATTCGGGTTGATTATCTACCAATACAGTTGATTCAAATATAAGTTATTCTATTTTATAATTTTATCATTTTTCTATTCCGTGGTTTCCTGCAGCTACAACTTACACAAAGATGACTATCGTCGTATACTGGGCACAAAAGCCGTCTTGACGACTTTGTTTTGCTCAAACAAGACATAATACTGTTACAAAAAGACATGATCCATCAACAAAACCTCTCAAGTAGCAAAGAGAAAAGAGATATCTTGATTGCCTGACTGAATCCGACCTTGTGTTCTATAAAACTTGACAAGAGCTTTTGGTTGTTTGTGAGAACTTTGAGAGCGGCTGGATAAAAGTGCTTCACTGAACAACGTCCAAATTGAAGTTCAAAACTAGATAATTGTTAACCAAATGAAACGGTGTGCAGCTCTTCTCCCAATCTTCTCATCAAACTGTTCCTCCCCACTGCTCAACCCAAGTCAAAATCTCACCACAGCTAGTATATCAAACTTACTTTTTATCAGAAGGTAACCCTCTATCAATTCTGAGCTCCCTAGAGTGTACCCTAACACTGCTTACAACATCACAGGGTCTGGCAATATTGAATGCGGTATCTAGACCGCTCTGGTTCCCTACTACCTACAAAACAGAGTCTCCTCCTTGTCCTTTAGCGGCCGAGTCAACGACAGCTTGAAGTTCTGGCGGAGAAACAGGAATTGGGTCGCACTTGCTAGCTAGCTCACGACGTGTCTGAGTAGGGACGACGCCAATGACCTTCTCAAAGAGGGTGAACGCCGAAGTAATCGCACAGAGTCCGACCTGAATCAGTTTGAGTTATCCGTCTAGCTGCCTCGTAGACAAACTTGCAGGCCCACATCCTATCACGACACTTACCCTTTTCTCTCTCCCATTCCTCCTCACATCTAACTCTCCAGGAGCTTCCACGCGTGCCAGGCTGCACCATATCTCATAGGCAATATATCAGCCATCAGCAACATCAACCCTTCGAGAAGATGAGGCAACTCCAATAGTAAGCAAGAGGACGCTGTAGAGATGCAGACGTAAGCCGCTTGGCAACCAGGCAACGATGGTGTACCAAGGAGGGCGAAAGAAGTACACCTAACTGTGTTGGATTCGTTGCAATTGAAGCATGTACCTATCAGGCCTTGTAAGTTTTTCTTTTCCATATCACCCGTTATCCACGAAATACCGCAAGAGACAGTAAATAACACAGCAACGATATCGCCTATCTGGAATTATTGAACATCTTTTCCCTTCTTCACGATACTTCCCACGACTTTGTGGTCCGTCACGAAGTCTTTTCAGCATCCTCCCGACCACAGTAGAGAGGGAGATCAGAATCCGTCACTATTGATCAGCTACGCTGCTCCAATCATGGCAACACAGATAATAGACCGCATAGCACTGTCAGATAAACTTTGATAATGACTTCTCCTTCACTCTCTAGTCTGGGCATTGGGATCTTTTCGTCTGAAACTTCATTGGGCCATTTCAAGACGATAGCGTCTATCAATGGAGGCAAGTCAAACTCTTGCATGCTTTTGTACTTTGGGAATATAATTGTAAGCTATCTCAAAGATTACGTTGAATACTAAAGTTAAATAGAAATTTCTATTAATACATAGAACAATCTCTAAAGAGATTCAAACCCAGTGCCTACAGTTACCATCCGGTTCATATCGGGCCGAAATTACCGAAATTACAACACAACGATGGCCGTCGGCCTTGTCCACCACACATTTTATATATACATAAGATTTATTGATTGACAAAGATGGCTTTCTTTCCACCGTATAGCTATATGTCTGCTCCTTCGGCTTGATCTTGCAAGGAGCCTGGCGCAACACTTCTCGCCAACACCCAAGATATACTGCAAAAGTCCTTTCACCGTGGTCAACTCAAAACATTGAATAGTCGCCATACTGCCTTCCATTAAAGCGTTTGATGGACGACTCATAGACAAGCTGCGACACGGGAGCCCGGATTGGTGGAGTCATTGGAAAGAAAGAGGCACTTATGAAGGGAAAGCCATCTCAAACCAGTCGCCGATTACATCACAGACGTCAAAGTCATCCTTCCAAGCAAATGGCCTTTGAATTGACGTACCAATATGGCATTATGACTTTTCTTCCTTTGTAATACGTCACGATTTGCAGCTTCTTGCTTTGCGTCATATGGGTTGCGTTCTGGATAGAGGTGGTGAAAGATGGTATATAAGGGCGACATCTAGGCCTTGATATATCTCATTCTTCCACTGGCTAGCTTTTTTATTTGACTATTTTCTACAAGAACAATCAACAGATACAATGACACTTGGACAAACAAAGACGGAAGCTTGTAAGTAGTGTCAACTTGGGTGTTTTATATTAACACCTCCAATCAAGTGCAACAGAATCTTAAGCCCGGTGTTTTCAAGTCTGATGCTGAAAAGACCAAAGATGGCGCTGAAGAAGCTGTGAGAAAGTAAGTTTCACAACCATTTTGTTCAACTGCGAGTTCATAATGTTTTTACAGGGTCACCGGCAATGCCAACCCTCACGATGCTCTCCGTCAAGATGCGAGCGCGCTTCCCAGAGCCTTCGAGCCTAGCGGCTCTCAAAGCACCGAAAATAAGCTCAAACAAGAGGCTGACAAGTGAGCATCAGTCGAACACGTTTTATTCAGTGGTATTGACATCTTATCCAGGATCGGATCTAAATCTGAAGACAATGCCAACAAATCAATGGGGCAACAAGCTCGTGACTTTCTCACTCCTGGCAATGACTCTGTTGGCAATAACTCTGCTGGTATTTCGGATACTTTGGGGCATGTCAAGGACAAAATCATTGGAAATGAAGCTTAGGAAACGCAGTAAACGTTTGTGTCCAAAGGCAGAATTTTGTCTGCGGTTTGTCTATTATAACCACATTAGTTGCAAGCTATTATGGCGATGAAGTCGGATGTATACTCTATCAGACCAGAATTCTACCTAGGAAAGACCATTCGGTAATTCGAAATGTATAAAACCGTAGACTTTTCAGTCACTCATTCCCGCTCTGATCGCATCTTCCCATGCTTCCTTGAACTCTGCCATATTTCGACCTTGACTCATTTCCATCATTTCCAGAGGCAACATGTTGCTTTGATATGCAGGTGCATTTCGTGTGGCAGCTGGATGTGTCATGGAGTCAATGACCCTCAAAGTAGGCAGGTGGACGGATGAATGATCGTTTTCGGGAGATGATGCTAGTAGCAACAATCCCAGTAACTCTTCATAGGTGAAAAGGAGAGCATCAGTTGAAGGCCTATAGGGTTGAAAGTCTATAATAGTCGCACGTTGAAAGTTGGGAGACAAGTATAGGTCGAAAACGTCTGTGGGACAGAGTTAGCTTCAAAGTTGTGAATTACAGCGTTTTTCCAAGTATGCTCACAATCATCACCTCCCTCGTAGTTCTCTCTAATCTCATCCTCAAAAAACTCTCTAGCTGTTTGACATATTTTTAGCTGAGTATCTTCCGACTGCAGATGATTGTAAAAGTTCATATCGCGCTGCGTTATCCCTATAGTCCGTTTGATATGTCAGACAATCTACGCTCTTGCGAAACTCTTGAAGCTTACCAATGAGTGTCCTGTTTCTGATAAAGCAACGAATTTCTCCAGCTGGGTTTAGGTTTTCAAATTTCTTCAACACCAGTTCAATTTTTGGCCGCGTTGATAGCCCAATCAGACTCTCATTATTTGTGCCAGAATATGCTGTCAAGTTATCGACGCCATGTGATATAAAGTCGCTTGACTTCAAAAGTAGGTATACATCTGCAGGGCTAGAGCAGTGTAATGGGCCGGTGGATGTCTGCGGCAAAATAAAGGCAGCATCCTTAAAGATGTCAGCATATTTGTGAAACTCGATAAAATCTTCACCTTTGGACTGGTCCAATTCAGTTTGGGGAACACAGCGCCTCCATACTTTTCAATGGCTTCACGGATAGCTTGGTTAAGTCGCGGTAGATGATATACTGGCGGAACTGAGGATTCAGAGTCGTCGCTTGCATTAGAATCTGAGCGTAAGCGCTCAGTTTCTAGGTTGTGCTTTGGCTGTGACCTGATCAAACAGTCAGTTTACAACGACATGCAAACTCATTGTTCAGCTCACCTTTCGCTGCCTTCTGGTAAAAAAATAGAGTCTGCTTCAAGCCACTATACAGTCAATCAACGCCTGGCCATGCAGCTAAGCACCCGCAACAGACGTACGCGCATAAATTCTTCCTCTTCTCCCAGGCTTTCCAAGTCGATAATGGTGGCAGGAGTCGTTATATCGGCAAAAGTCTCATACCAAGCGGATGTACGTGAAGCATCAATCTGTGAGCGAGTGAGGGCTGGGAAGAGCTCAAACTCTTGTGAAGGAGGAGATGGTACAGGCATTTTACTAGGACCCCAAAGCGCACAGCGTATTCAGAAATAAATAAATAAAAATTGATAATGTAAAGTAGGAATGAATAGAAAGAAAAATAGTCTAGAAATAGTTTAGAACTTTTCAAACCGTGCCTGGATTCTATTACAAATTCACATCTTATCTTATCTACGTTTAATAAGAACAAATGGACACGAATTACAAAAGTGGTTTATGATGAAATGAAACAAATCTTCATCTTATTATAATCAAACATTATATCAAAGACAATAAACAGCTCAACTGTGTCATATATATATATATTCACAATTCGCCCTACGTATTATTTCAACAGGCTACGTTTCGTCCAAGCCTAATAGGGAACCACGCCTGCCAACTTTTTGGCCCGGTCGCTGAGAACCGCAGGTTCATGAGGTTGTTGGTTCTCATCTGGAGTCAAGGGACCACGCGCATTTGTCCCAGTCACTTTGAACTCCAATGGATTGTGGGTCTGGTACCAATTGTCAATTAAGGGGCTCAAGGGAAGGTAGCTACACTTACAGTACCCGAATAGTCAGCCACACATCTTTTCCTCTCTTCTAGCTTCTCTGGAGTAATGTCTTTTGCCGGCTTGTAACAGACATCTGCGATAGCGTGTTACTACAGTATCATGAGGTGGGAGGTGTTGCTTACAAGTAGCCACCCTAGGCCTGTCACCAGTGGCTGATGCACCATAGTGAATGCATCTGCTGTCCCAAAGAATCAAATCTCCTGGATCTGCTTCTATCTTCTTCCACTTGCAACCTCTCTCCTTGAACCATTCTATGTCTTGCTCTCCAAACGGCCAAGAATCACTCAATGGTCGGCCGTCGGCCAACAGCCAGCCATTGACAGGCTTGCTCTCGGGATGACTGTCGAAAAACTCGAGAAACAAGGGTAATGAGTATTCAAGTATCGTAAAACCACCATCGTTAGGCCCGTTGGGAGCCTAAGAGCAAGTGAGTATTTCTCAAGACTTATATGCCTATCGTCGTCTTACCAAATTGACAACTCCTTGTACACAATACTTTCCCCTCCTGATGGGATTTTGATCCACATGGGGTGGCCATGGGGCAGAAACTTGCGCAGGAATTGGATCATCGACAAAAGGAAGAGACACATTTATACCATCTGTCTCCCGGCATATCAACAAAACAGGTGTCCGTTAGCAATGTCTACTAGGTATGTTTCTTTGGCTTACCAAATGACACGAGGAGTTCTTCAGTGCCCCAGATTTTGGCAAATGCCTCGATGACTCCAGGTTCCGCTCTAATGTCCCAGACAAACTGCTCGTGGTGGACGCCGTGACGGTTAAAGACACCACATCTGTCATCACTATCAGCGAGCTGATCCTCCGGGAACTCATGGATTGACAAAGGCAAAAGAAGGATAGACTTACCTGTCGAATGCAGGCAAGTTGGCAACTCTCCATGTATCCTTATCATTCTTTGAAAAGCCCTTGTTGAAACTCTCGAGCCATTTGTATACTCTGTCTTCATAGTCCTTGGCTCTTTGCGGGGGTATGGCACCTTTGACCACGGTGTACTATCACACATGTCAATACAAAACTAATCAAGACATCCACCTACACCTTTGGTCTCAAGCTCCTGCAGCATCTTGCTATCCCATTCTGGACCATGGTTACTCTTCAACTTCAAGCTATCTTCTTTGGGTTTCACGACGGTTTGTGTAATTGTTATACTCATCTTGCTGTATTGATAATCCCTTGCGCTTGACTTGTCAACTGTGTCTTGGAAATACAATGAAGGCTTAAATGCCAACCCAGGCTTGTTTATATATCTTGCAATTTCCTCTTGATACCACAACAAAATTCGGCAATGTCGCAAATCCAAGTTTTAGCCGAAATCGGCTCGGCTATCATGATGTCATTGCCGAGTCTTCACTGAAGTGATGTTCCATTCACTTACGTATCCATTTTCATACATTCACTTCTCTGAAAAAAGGAAGTAGTGGCAGCTCAGCGTCTATGGAGGGCCGCAAACCATTCCCAAATACCAACTATCCCTTGACGTTTCCGGCAGTCAAAGATAAAAGTAGTTGGTCTAAAACATGCCGTGAGCATCTTCTTTCCTCCTGTCTTGTCGTTGTCTTTTGTCAGAAGCATCACCATCTATTACATTTTTGATGTGATTGCAATGACAAAGCAGTTGCCGGTGTGGCTACGTCAGGCTGATGGAGAGGGAAGGCCCGGACATTGTGTATGCCGAGGAAGTGGTGTAGTTGAATGACAGTCATAGGAGCCGAGAAGATGTAAGGAGGGATTTGTTGTTGATAATCTTCAAAGAATGAATCTAGATAGCTGTCTTCGTCTATTCTAGCTACATATTCCTCAGCAAAGCCACGTTGAGTCCTAGCACCTCAAGTCCAAGCCCT